>NC_134408.1:120069725-120378475 GCF_038048845.1 Mixophyes fleayi | reverse complement strand
ACGAAGGGTCATAAATAGACCCCTTAATATTTTCTGTATATCTTTCATTGCAGGGTTATAGGTGGAGACTTGCAGTATACAGATGTTTGCTCTCTTTGTAATGTAACAACATATCACAAGGATTTATGCTTGGTTGATGTATTTATAGATTGCTTTCTCCTTGTAGTCTTGATGGTCTGTAAGTCATCACACTGAGGTGCATATGCCCTTCCTCTAGTTTAGAAAATATTCAGTGTTATCCGGTGGCCTGACTGTATATTACCTCTTATTGAATTTGGGGTGGTGCTGGTGAAGTAGCTACACCCTTCTGTGGGTTTTTGGTCCACATAGATGAGTGTTTTGCCATTACTCAGAGTTATAATTAGAGATGGGCGGGTCCGGTTCTCCGAGAACCGAACCCACCCGAACTTTGGGTATCCGAGTACCGAGCTGAGCAGCTCGGTACTCTCCCGCCAATTCCGAATCCAAATCGAGGCCGAACGTCATTGTGACGTCGTCGGATCTCGGGACTCGGTTCTCGCGATACTTCAACTTTATAAATACACGCCTCCACAGCAATCCATCGCCATTTGACAGAGGGAGAGAGCAGGGTGTAGTCATAGGCTAATTAGAGCAGGGACAGAGAAAGAATACAATATTGTTCTTGCAATTGCTCTAACCAAAATCGCTAGTGCAGAGAGGAGGATAGAGGTTTATTATTTTTTCTTCATATTTGGCACTCCCCAGCGCTTTTGGGTTGTCCCCCATAATTGTGCATTAATATTTCTGGCTGTCAAAAGTCATATCTGTCAGCAGTATCTACTCAATAAATGTTAGCACTCCTCAGTGTTTTTGGGGTGTCCTCTCTAATTGTGCATTAATATTTCTGGCTGTCAAAAGTCATATCTGTCAGCAGTATCTACTCAATAATTTTAAGCACTCCTCAGTGTTTTTGGGGTGTCCTCTCTAATTGTGCATTAATATTTCTGGCTGTCAAAAGTCATATCTGTCAGCAGTATCTACTCAATAAATGTTAGCACTCCTCAGTGTTTTTGGGGTGTCCTCTCTAATTGTGCATTAATATTTCTGGCTGTCAAAAGTCATATCTGTCAGCAGTATCTACTCAATAATTTTAAGCACTCCTCAGTGTTTTTGGGGTGTCCTCTCTAATTGTGCATTAATATTTCTGGCTGTCAAAAGTCATATCTGTCAGCAGTATCTACTCAATAATTTTAAGCACTCCTCAGTGTTTTTGGGGTGTCCTCTCTAATTGTGCATTAATATTTCTGGCTGTCAAAAGTCATATCTGTCAGCAGTATCTACTCAATAAATGTTAGCACTCCTCAGTGTTTTTGGGGTGTCCTCTCTAATTGTGCATTAATATTTCTGGCTGTCAAAAGTCATATCTGTCAGCAGTATCTACTCAATAATTTTAAGCACTCCTCAGTGTTTTTGGGGTGTCCTCTCTAATTGTGCATTAATATTTCTGGCTGTCAAAAGTCATATCTGTCAGCAGTATCTACTCAATAATTTTAAGCACTCCTCAGTGTTTTTGGGGTGTCCTCTCTAATTGTGCATTAATATTTCTGGCTGTCAAAAGTCATATCTGTCAGCAGTATCTACTCAATAAATTTTAGCACTCCTCTGTGTTTTTGGGGTGTCCTCCCTAATTGTGCATTAATATTTCTGGCTGTCAAAAGTCATAACTGTCAGCAGAATCTACTAAATAATTTTTAGCACTCCCCAGTGGTTTGCGCTCAGAATGGATTCAAAGCAGTCCACATATGATCTAAATGAGCAACCAGGTTCTGTCACCAGTCCTGATGTTAGTGTTCCCAGTACGTCATCTGGCCAAGGCGATGTCAAACAACAGAGTGTTTTCAAATTAGTGCAAAAAACAAAAACCAAAAAAAATTTTACTGTATTGAAGCGAAAAAGAAGTGTAACTGAGCAAAAGTTAAGTGACGATAAAAAAAAAATTGCAAGCATACCATTCTACACACGCAGTGGCAAAGAGAGAATGAGGCCTTCACCTTTGGCTATTAGTGGCAGATCCCAAAAAGTTACCCAGCCTACAATTGGTGCACAACTACTGTTACGCGTCAAAGCCGAGCGGCAAGATAACAGTGAGGCATTACAGGAGAATATTTGCTCTGATTCACAAATGACAACAATCCCTGTGGAGAGTCCATCCAACAGTGGGATGTCTAATCGTGAGCATTCTGCTGATGTGTGCCTTAATAGCCCGAGTGTAGCCGGTGATACCCAAATTGAGGATGCCACTTTGGAATTAGAAGAGGATGAGGGGGAGATTTGTGTAGGCGACGAGGGCGCTAATGATGATGTTGATGATTATGATGCAGACAGATACCAAATTGCCTTTCTCAATTTTTATTTATATTCTAGATTATATAACGGCTGAATAGTTTTCTATTTTACTCCTAGTGGAGAGAGGATCTGATGCAGACAGATACCAAACTGCCTTTGTCCATTTCAATTTATATTGTACAGTATATAACGGCTGAATTTATTAGTATTTTATACAAGTGGAGGGGGGCCTAGAGATACAGAAACCAAACTGGCTTTCTCCATGTCAATTAATATTGTACAGTCTATAACGGCTGGATTTTTTGGTATTTTATACAAGTGGAGGGGGGCCTAGAGAGACAGAA
Organism: Mixophyes fleayi; assembly: GCF_038048845.1. Taxonomy (NCBI): domain Eukaryota; kingdom Metazoa; phylum Chordata; class Amphibia; order Anura; family Limnodynastidae; genus Mixophyes; species Mixophyes fleayi. Next base: position 120,375,824 of record NC_134408.1, on the reverse strand, counting down.
ACCAAACTGGCTTTCTCCATGTCAATTAATATTGTACAGTCTATAATGGCTGAATTTTTTGGTATTTTATACAAGTGGAGGGGGGCCTTGAGAGACAGAAACCAAACTGGCTTTTTCCATTTCTTTACATATTTAACTATAAGTGTAGGGTGTAATATACATTCAAAGACGATGGCTGCATTGCCAATATGCATAGATGGAGAGGAAGACAATCTGTTTTGTGTGTAGAATAGGCCTACCAACGAAGAATTAAACTGTTTTTTTGGATGATTTATTACCTCAACAATTAGATTACTTGTCTCTAAAACAGTTGGAGCACTAAATTGGGTTAATTTAGGCCCAAAAACATGGATTTTCCAAAAAAATAGCAAAACAAAACCAAACAAAACCAAAACCAAAACCAAAACACGCAATGGCAGTTTTGCAAAACCAAAACCAAAACCAAAACACGACGGTAATCCAGATCCAAAACCGAATCCAAAACCAAAACACGGGGGTCAGTGACCATCTCTAGTTATAATGATGCACAAGATGTAAATTCCTGCTAAACTCCCGATAAATTCTGTGTTTATCTCAGTTGTTGGATGGAATGCATTAAATTCTTTGAAATCCCACATCATAAATATGTATTCTATGAAATGCTATTTTATATAGTATGTATGTGGTTTATACTGTAAAGTGCTCCGGAATTTCCCCTCTTGGTCTTACACACATAAGTTAGCTTCCACTGCAGTACCCATGAGCTGTATGTAAATATCTTTGTTAAGTATGAATAAATTGTGTATAAAGAAATCGAGTAGTTTAGCTACATTGGGCCTGATTCATCAAGGAAAGTAAGGCAAAAAAGGAGTACATTTTCTCCTGAACAAACCATGCTACAATGCAAGGGGTAAAATTAGTATATTATTTTACACATATGTTAAATACTGGCTGTTTTTTCATGTAGCATACAAATTCTTGATAGCTTTATTTTTACACTGAAATTTAAAGTTGATCGAGGACATGTCCTACCCAAACTATAAATCTGTCCCCACATTTTAAATGTACCTCACCCAATGCAACATGGTTTTGCCAAGGTGCAAAGTTACTCTTATTTTCTGCTTTATTTTCTTATGACTCAGGCGCAGAGGCCCACTGAGTGCAACGTGCGTTTTTTGTAAAAAAAAGTACGGAATTTGGCTCTGCATACTGCCGAATTTAAGAAGGAACGGATTTGAAGATACCTGATGAATGTGGGTGTAGGTCTGCTCTGCTACACAAAACACGGCAGTATACGTCCACTATCTAAGTGAAATACACATTTGCAAAAGAACGCACAGAAAAAAAAATAACTATTGAATGTTACCTGTTAATAATATAAGCATTAATGACAAAAACAGTTAAAAACAAAAAAAACCACTTTTTTTATTTTTATTTGTTCCATGAAATATATTTCTTAGGATGGTCTTAATGTCTACTGAACACTTAGACCAGCCCTGTAGCTGAAGCAAGAGATACGGCAGAGAAACAAGTAACTTTGAGATGCCCAGAGCTTGATTCGGATATAACTGCGTGCGCTCGAGTTTGGCACACCTTTACAGTAAGTTGACTGTGAGCGATCACCCCTTCCCTGCCCAGTTTCCTCACAGAAATCGTAGGCTGTAGTAAGTGACCTTTGTGTACGTAGATGCAGTGAACATTGCTGCGTTTATTTTAGGGATGAGCGCACTCGGATTTATGAAATCCGAGCCCACCCGAACGTTGCGGATCCGAGTCGGATCCGAGACAGATCCGGGTATTGGCGCCAAATTCAAATCTGAAACTGAGGCTCTGACTCATAATCCCGTTGTCGGATCTCGCGATACTCGGATCCTATAAATTCCCCGCTAGTCGCCGCCATCTTCACTCGGGCATTGATCAGGGTAGAGGGAGGGTGTGTTAGGTGGTCCTCTGTCCTGGTAGATCTCGTGCTGTGCTGTTTAGTGCTGTGCTGTGCTGTGCTGTGCTGTGCTGTGCTGTGCTGTGTTCTGCAGTATCAGTCCAGTGGTGCTGTGTGCTGTGCTCTGTCCTTCTGAGGTCAGTGGTGCTGCTGGGTCCTGTGCTGTGTCCTGTTCAGTCCAGTGGTGCTGTGTCCTGTGCTCTGTGCTTCTAAGGGCATAGTTATTTCCCCAATATTCCCCTGTGTTTAAAAAAATACCAAAAACTAATTTAATTTTTTTTAATTACCACAAAATTTGCACAACCAATCCTGCAGTATAAGCCCATTGGTACTGCAATATTACCAAGTTCACACATTCAGCAGTAAAAGTCCAGTGGTACTGCAATATTACAAAGTTCACACATTCTGCAGTATCAGTCCAGTGGTGCTGTGTCCTGTGCTCTGTCCTGCTGAGTTCCGTAGTGCTGCTGGGTCCTGTGCCGTGTCCTGTTCAGTCCAGTGGTGCTGTGTCCTGTGCTCTGTGCTTCTAAGGGCATAGTTATTTCCCCATTATTCCCAAGTTTTTAAAAAATAAAAAAAAAGTAAAAAAAAATAAAAAAATTTAAAAAAAAAAAAATATATAATAATTATAACCAAATTTGCAAAACCAATACAGCAGTATAAGTCCATTGGTACTGCAATATTACCAAGTTCACACATTCTGCAGTATCTTGTGCTACATATAATGGAGACCAAAAATTTGGAGGATAAAGTAGGGAAAGATCAAGACCCACTTCCTCCTAATGCTGAAGCTGCTGCCACTAGTCATGACATAGACGATGAAATGCCATCAACGTTGTCTTCCAAGCCCGATGCCCAATCTCGTAGTACCGGGCATGTAAAATCCAAAAAGCCCAAGTTAAGAAAAAGTAGCAAAAAGAGAAACTTAAAATCATCTGAGGAGAAACGTAAAGTTGCCAATATGCCATTTACGACACGGAGTGGCAAGGAACGGCTTAGGCCCTGGCCCGTGTTCATGACTAGTGGTTCAGCTTCACCCACGGATCTTAGCCCTCCTCCTCCTCCCCCCCCCCTACAAAAAATTGAAGAGAGTTATGCTGTCAGCAACAAAACAGCAAACAACTCTGCCTTCTAAAGAGAAATTATCACAAATCCACAAGGCGAGTCCAAGGATGTTGGTGGTTGTCAAGCCTGACCTTCCCATCACTGTACGGGAAGAGGTGGCTCGGGAGGAGGCTATTGATGATGTAGCTGGCGCTGTGGAGGAACTTGATGATGAGGATGGTGATGTGGTTATTGTAAATGAGGCACCAGGGGGGGAAACAGCTGATGTCCATGGGATGAAAAAGCCCATCGTCATGCCTGGTCAGAAGACCAAAAAATGCACCTCTTCGGTCTGGAGTTATTTTTATCCAAATCCAGACAACCAATGTATGGCCATATGTAGCTTATGTAAAGCTCAAATAAGCAGGGGTAAGGATCTTGCCCACCTAGGAACATCCTCCCTTATACGTCACCTGAATAACCTTCATAGTTCAGTGGTTAGTTCAGGAACTGGGGCTAGGACCCTCATCGGTACAGGGACACCTAAATCCCGTGGTCCAGTTGGATACACACCAGCAACACCCTCCTCGTCAACTTCCTCCACAATCTCCATCAGATTCAGTCCTGCAGCCCAAGTCAGCAGCCAGACTGAGTCCTCCTCAATACGGGATTCATCCGAGGAATCCTGCAGCGGTACGCCTACTACTGCCACTGCTGCTGCTGTTAGTCGGTCATCTTCCCAGAGGGGAAGTCGTAAGACCGCTAAGTCTTTCACAAAACAATTGACCGTCCAACAGTCGTTTGCCATGACCACAAAATACGATAGTAGTCACCCTATTGCAAATCGTATAACTGCGGCTGTAACTGCAATGTTGGTGTTAGACGTGCGCCCGGTGTCCGCCATCAGTGGAGTGGGATTTAGAGGGTTGATGGAGGTATTGTGTCCCCGGTACCAAATCCCCTCGAGATTCCACTTCACTAGGCAGGCGATACCAAAAATGTACAGAGAAGTACGATCAAGTGTCCTCAGTGCTCTAAAAAATGCGGTTGTACCCACTGTCCACTTAACCACGGACATGTGGACAAGTGGTTCTGGGCAAACGAAGGACTATATGACTGTGACAGCCCACTGGGTAGATGCATCCCCTTCCGCAGCAACAGCAACAGCTGCATCAGTAGCAGCAACTACAAAATGGCGGCTCGTGCAAAGGCAGGCAACATTGTGTATTACAGGCTTTAATAAGAGGCACAACGCTGACAACATATTAGAGAAAATGAGGGAAATTATCTCCCAGTGGCTTACCCCACTTAGACTCTCATGGGGATTTGTGGTGTCAGACAATGCCAGTAACATTGTGTGGGCATTAAATATGGGCAATTTCCAGCACGTCCCATGTTTTGCCCACACCATTAATTTGGTGGTGCAGCATTACCTCAAGAGTGACAGGGGTGTGCAGGAGATGCTTGCGGTGGCGCGCAAAATTGCTGGACACTTTTGGCATTCAGCCAGTGCCTACCGCAGACTAGAGGCACATTAAAAAAGCATGAACCTGCCCTGCCATCACCTCAAACAAGAGGTTGTGACGCGCTGGAACTCCACCCTCTATATGCTGCAGAGGATGGAGGAGCAGCAAAAGGCCATTCAGGCCTACACAGCCACCTACGACATAGGCAAAGGAGTGGGGATGCGCCTCAGTCAAGCGCAGTGGAGACTGATTTCCGTGTTGTGCAAGGTTCTGCAGCCATTTAAACTTGCCACACGAGAAGTCAGTTCCGACACTGCCAGCTTGAGTCAGGTCATTCCCCTGATCAGGCTGTTGCAGAAGCAGCTGGAGAAAGTGAGGGAGGAGCTGGTAAGCCATTGCGATTACACCAAGCATGTAGCTCTTGTGGATGTAGCCCTTCGTACGCTTTGCCAGGATCCGAGGGTGGTCACGCTTTTAAAGTCAGAGGAATACATTCTGGCCACCGTGCTCGATCCTCGGTTTAAAGCGTATGTTGTGTCTCTGTTTCCGACGGACACAAGTCTACAGCGGTGCAAAGACCTACTGGTCAGGAGATTGTCCTCTGAAGAGGACCGTGACATGCCAACAGCTCCACCCTCATTTTCTTCCACATCTATGGCTGCGAGGAAAAAGCTCAGTTTTCCCAAAAGAGGCACTGGCGGGGATGCTGATAACATCTGGTCCGGACTGAAGGACCTGCCAACCATTGCAGACATGTCTACTCTCGCTGCATTGGATGCTGTCACAATAGAAAAAATTGTGGATGATTACTTTGCTGACACCATCCAAGTAGACATGTCAGACAGTCCATATTGTTACTGGCAGGAAAAAAAGGCAGTTTGGAAGCCCCTGTACAAACTGGCTCTATTTTACCTGAGTTGTCCCCCCTCCAGTGTGTACTCGGAAAGAGTTTTTAGTGCAGCGGGGAACCTGGTCAGTGAGCGGCGAAGGAGGTTGCTTCCTCAGAACGTTGAAAAAATGATGTTTATAAAAATGAATAATCAATTCCTCAATGAAGTACAGCACTGCCCTCCAGATACTACAGAGGGACCTGTGGTTGTGGAGTCCAGCGGGGACGAATTGATAATGTGTGATGAGGAGGAAGTACACACTGTAGGGGGAGAGGAATCAGAGGTTGAGGATGAGGACGACATCTTGCCTCAGTAGAGCCTGTTTAGTCTGTACAGGGAGAGATGAATAGCTTTTTTGGTGTGGGGGCCCAAACAAACCAATCATTTCAGCCAAAGTTGTTTGGTAGGCCCTGTCGCTGAAATGATTGGTTTGTTAAAGTGTGCATGTCCTATTTAAACAACATAAGGGTGGGTGTGAGGGCCCAAGGACAATTCCATCTTGGACCTTTTTTTTTTGCATTATATGACCAATCAACAGTCGTCAATTTAAAACAAGAGGTATTGACGTGCTCTAAAACTACTGTATTGTTGTTTATATTTTATAAACACTACACTTGACAGCTTGAGTCTTTCAATAAAAAAGTAACTGTCCATTGCACGAATATTTGCAACAGGGACAATTTTAGGGTTAAGAAAGTCAACTAATAACACTTCGACGCTGTCTGTCTTTATAAACACTACACTTGGAAGTTGGAGGAGGTATTGTGGCCCCGGCACCAAATTTACTACCGGGGCCACTCCACTGTGCAGTCCATATTTAGGTGTATCAGATATTAAACAACGGTGACAGTTGATGCCCAATTTTTTAATTATATTGTGGCCTCGGTACCAAATTGTGTACCGGGGCCACCACACTACGCAGTCCATACCCTTTTTTGGTGGAATTCTGACACGTGGAGGGTTTTTTAATTATATTGTGGCCTCGGTACCAAATTGTGTACCGGGGCCACCACACTACGCAGTCAAGATAGATAGATGCGTATCATAGATAAAGTACATTCAGTGGTGTGGGGCAAATTGAAAAATATTCAAAATGCACTGACATTATCAAAAACAAGAGGTTGTCACACGCTAAAACTCCAACATGTATATGATGGAGAGGATGGAGGAGCAGCCGTATGTGTAGTGTAATGCAGATCTGTTGAAGGTTTTTTATATATTTTATTGTGGTGCCCAGTGCCCACTCCTCTAGGCAGTCCAGGTACATTTATTGGTGCGAATCATACAAGTTGATGGTTTTCTTATTATATATATTGTGGTGACCCACTCCTCTACGCAGTCCAGGTACATTTATTGGTGCGAATCATAAAAGTTCAGGGTTTTTAATATATATTGTGGTGACCCACTCCTCTACGCAGTCCAGGTACATTTATTGGTGCGATTCATAAAAGTTCAGGGTTTTTAATATATTGTGGTGACCCACTCCTCTACGCAGTCCAGGTACATTTATTGGTGCGATTCATAAAAGTTCAGGGTTTTTAATATATTGTGGTGACCCACTCCTCTACGCAGTCCAGGTACATTTATTGGTGCGATTCATAAAAGTTCAGGGTTTTTAATATATTGTGGTGACCCACTCCTCTACGCAGTCCAGGTACATTTATTGGTGCGATTCATAAAAGTTCAGGGTTTTTAATATATTGTGGTGACCCACTCCTCTACGCAGTCCAGGTACATTTATTGGTGCGAATCAAACAAGTTGATGGTTTTCTTATTATATATATTGTGGTGACCCACTCCTCTACGCAGTCCAGGTACATTTATTGGTGCGATTCATAAAAGTTCAGGGTTTTTAATATATTGTGGTGACCCACTCCTCTATGCAGTCCAGGTACATTTATTGGTGCGATTCATAAAAGTTCAGGGTTTTTAATATATTGTGGTGACCCACTCCTCTACGCAGTCCAGGTACATTTATTGGTGCGAATCATACAAGTTGATGGTTGTCTTATTATATATATTGTGGTGACCCACTCCTCTAGGCAGTCCAGGTACATTTATTGGTGCGAATCATAAAAGTTCAGGGTTTTTACTTTTTAATATATATTGTGGTGACCCACTCCTCTACGCAGTCCAGGTACATTTATTGGTGCGAATCATACAAGTTGATGGTTTTCTTATTATATATATTGTGGTGACCCACTCCTCTAGGCAGTCCAGGTACATTTATTGGTGCGAATCATAAAAGTTCAGGGTTTTTAATATATATTGTGGTGACCCACTCCTCTACGCAGTCCAGGTACATTTATTGGTGCGATTCATAAAAGTTCAGGGTTTTTAATATATATTGTGGTGACCCACTCCTCTACGCAGTCCAGGTACATTTATTGGTGCGAATCATAAAAGTTCAGGGTTTTTAATATATATTGTGGTGACCCACTCCTCTACGCAGTCCAGAAAGATACCTTGTTGCAACGTTTTGGACTAATAACTATATTGTGAGGTGTTCAGAATACACTGTAAATTAGTGGAAATGCTTGTTATTGAATGTTATTGAGGTTAATAATAGCCTAGGAGTGAAAATAAGCCCAAAAACTTGATTTTTAAACTTTTTATGTTTTTTTCAAAAAAAATCCGAATCCAAAACCTTAAATCCGAACCGAGACCTTTCGTCAAGTGTTTTGCGAGACAAATCCGAACCCCAAAAATAACGAAAATCCGGATCCAAAACACAAAACACGAGACCTCAAAAGTCGCCGGTGCACATCCCTAGTTTATTTGCGTATGGCCCGGTTCTGCGCATGCGCAGAGTGACTTTGCGCACAATACGCACAAAACTGGCGGATACGCGTTTTGATGAATCAGGTCCAACATGTAGACTGTATTTCTGATGAGCATGGAACATTTCCAGCATTCTTCTTTGCTAGCAACGTTGCTATCTAAGGCTGCCACATCCATTGTTACTGTCACTGTTCCCCTTTGTAGTTCTCCCATGCTGTGACGCTTGCTTAGGAATTCTGTAGTATCTTCTATGTGACTTTAGGAATTCTTACTACAAGGTCTGTCATTGTCCATACTTGTTATGAGGGGACTGGCTGGGTTCCCTGGTAACATGTGGATGGTGGTAATTTGCAGCTGACTAGGTATTAACTCAGCCAGTTCTGACAGTAATTTGATTGGGAATGTTTTAATAATCTTCTCAGGCTGCTGTTTATATCCTTGGCTTGGATCTTCGGTCAGTGTTCTGTAATATGTGCTATTTGAAATTGTCTGACACCTTCTTCAGTGTATTTTACTGTATCCATAACAACAACATCTCCATCCTTATCTGTTGGTTTAAAAGTGATTTTGTAGCTTTATTAAGGATCTTGTATTGAAGCTTTCTGCAGTGATGTTGTACATATGCTTTTTTTTTTTGCTGTATTGGTAATAGTGATGTGACTCTCAAGACAGAAATTGTCTATATCGTAGCCTGGTTTAATATTACGTCCCAAAGATAGGGCAAAATGTGCTGCTATAATTGTGGGGGGGGTGTAAGGTCTGCTTGTGTTCTGTCACATTCTGTTATCACAGAAATTTTCCCTGGCCTTCTTTAGATGGAGTCTCCTGAAATATTCCTCTTCATCAAATGGATTTCACCAAGATAAAATGTTCGGCCTTTGCGTAGCACCTAGATTTCAGGTTCAGACAGTTTGCTGCTGGATATGTATGTAACTTCCAGGTCTGTATTGTCTGTTTGTTCTATATCGCTCCTTTGTTTACAGTCAACAGGAGTCCCTGTTTTTCCATTGGTAATAATTGGCTCCACGGGTGTTTCTTTGGCAATGCTGCTGGTAGAATTGAATTTTTTTATAGGGCTGCACCCATGAATTCTTGTTTTTTTGTTCCGTTATTCCTTTTACATGGTTCCTATAACCTGTTACGCGGATTATTTCCTCCTCGAGTTCTTTAATGCCTGTGGTGTTCTGTGTTTCCGAAGTCTGCTTAATGGCATGTCTTTTTTCTCATTATGATAGCTCTCTTCCTGTAAAGTCTATGTATAAGGTCATTCTACTTCTGCAAAGCTCTTCTGCATATTGTGAGTTATGGGTTGTTGTTTGAGGATTTTTAATCCTCAGACCACATCATTTTATTTTCCTATTCTTGAATCTTGATTAAAAGAATATATCACTGTCGATATGTTTTCATTTTATAACCAGGCTGGTAAACTGCTCCTTTAAGCAGCGAAATGTAGCACCTGGCCCCATAGTAAAATTTAATATATATATATATATATATATATATATATATATATATATATATATATATATATATATATACACATATACACATATACATACACATATACATACATATACATACATATACATACACACACACACACATATATATATAGTCCAATTGCACTACTATACAAAGTAGTGTACTGATGTGTCTTTAGTTGGACTAAGCTCATTTTTATGACAAACTTTCAAGAGATCCTCTCTCTTCCTCAGATTAAGCAGTACTAAAAGAACTTCTTTAAGCATGCAAAACAGTGTTCTTAAATGATAATCATCTTAATGGGCAAGTATTTTAACCACAGGTAACAAATTAATCCCAGATACTTACACTCATGTGTCAGAAGAGACATGATTGTGTCTCATAAACGTCAAAAAATATTGTCGTGCCTTAAGAACTCAAGCAGATGGCCATTTGGATAGGTTTTTCTCACGACGCATTCCAAATTGAACCCAAATTGATCAAACAGCTCGGAAAATACTGCAGGCACCAATATAATTGATCTTAGTGATTTTCAAGTGTTTTGCTCTGACCTGCAAATTACCCATCTATACAGTATAGGCATCAGGGTGCTCCGTAGCACCTATTTCCCAGGTGATCCACGTGGCTGTTTTTACTTGCTGTCCTCTTGTAGCCTGACAGAGCCATATTGCAATAGAATAAACCTTAGGTTCTCCTATTAGAACAGGCACTACAGCCAGCAGTGTGTGTAAGACCACTGACCACCAGTCTGACCAGTCCTGGCAGGTGTGGGCAATATCCCCCAACATTTTTCAATAATATTGCAAAGTATTACAACTGCCCCCACCCGGCTACTTCTTAATGCCACCTGGGTGGGTACATTTTCTGGGGAGAAGTGGGCATGCAGACTGTAGGACAGTGCCTGCTGTATTTGGATAGATGTCTGCTTGCTTTGGATCCCACTTGGAATACAGCGTAAGCAAAAACTGTCAAAAGTCTTGTCTGAATAAGCCTTTAGGGTCCTGTCATATAGGGAATACTTGTGCCACATTTTTAAATGAATCACTCTGTCGATGATGGATATTAATAAAATGGATGTAAGAACCTGAGTTCAGAATACAGTAGACATTGTGGGGCTCATGTAGAGTTGGATGCAACTTCCATCTAAAAAGCAGACATAAAATGCATCCAAAAAAAACACATTTTATACAGGTATGTTAAGCCAGACGAATCGAAGCGGAGCTCCATCACTGTCAGTGTGTAACGTACACGTAGTCTTACACCCTCAAGTTTCCTATCTCCGGTGCACATGCATCTGAGTCTCTGTCTACATAAGTCACATTTGGCCCAACATTTACACTCCGGTTTGAAATCGCATAAAAACCTAAGGACTAACAGGACAAATTAGGATAGTAATATAATAGTCAGTGAGTACAACAGAACCCAATTCACTCGAACACATTAGTATGTTACTATTCTTTTTTCTTATTTTCCAAGTGCTGAAACCTGTTCCGGATTAGGCAACTCATGCTAAATTAAAGATCTACATTTACATCATTAATACAGCCCAGGTTAGTGTAATTATTATTATTATCATTTATTTATATTGTGTCAACCAGGGCCATCAGAACACAGCGCACAGGAGTCTCGTCTGCCTGCCCGCACTGAAAAAAATGGTTTTTTTACGGCACGGACACTTATAACTTAACGTCCAAATCCCCGCTCTGATCAGAGCAGGGATTAGAGTAGGCGCACTGAGGCGCCTCGCTACGGGGAAACGGCACATGTGCTGTGAAGCCCCAAAGGAATGTCACTGCGATTACGCAAATAGCCGACAAGGGGGGCGCTGAAAATGTCAGTATCAGCCCTGGCGCCAACCATATTATGCAGCGCTGTACTGAATATAGGTAATCATTCACATCATCTGCCCCATTACATTCTAAATTCCCTAAAATACACACACACACAAATGTCCATTTTGTCAGAAGCCACTTAACCTACCAGTATATCTTTGGACTATGACATGAAATTAAAGCACCTTCAGAAAAAAGCACCCAAACACAGGGATGACATACAGACTCCACACAGATAGAGCATTGGTTGGAATCAAATTGGAAAGAGAATGACAGACTATTGTGTACTGTGTGAATTGGGTCCAAACACTGGACAATTAAAGTAGCATTTCATTATATTTCTCATCCTTAAAAACGTGTAACATGGCCACTGGAAAGGATTTAAAAACTTGAAAACATTTTCTGTCTATAATGTTTTATATCTGTTGCAACGACTGCAGCCTGTGCTCCAGTTTTGTGACTGGAAATGTCAATGTCTATTTAAAATGCAAGTGTAATGGGACAGCAATATTTCATAGTCCTCTACATAAAAGTATGATAGGCTTAGGTTATTCAAAGTCATGCTGTTTTTTCGTGAATCAAAAAGGGGCTGGAGAGCCAAGTGAATATTTAACGAAGAAGAGTAAATCTTCCAGACATAAGTGGGTGGCTTTGTACAAAAGAACTCCCATAATTTCAAATTAGATTGAATCCTAAGAAATAGCAGAATGACGTACAGTACATGCTGTATGGCTCTTAGTGAAGGGACGCAATGTAGTCGACCCCCAAGCATTGTAAGTGATATTTGCAATCTTAAATTACAGATTATTAAGTCAGTTATTTATAGGCCTCTATTACATTTAAATAAAAAAACATCTAGGTTTGATGGATTCCGTGCTGTCATAATCGCATATTTGGAAACTTTAAATAAGTAAAGTCATATATGAATAATCATGTGAAACCTTCATAGCAAAATCATATCACATATCAATAGGACAACGATAAATATTTCCTTCAACCAGTGGTACTAAAATAGAATTTCTAGTATACCTGAATTTAGCATATGCAAAAAGTGACAAAGGTAAACTAAACACTTATTGCATTTGTGCCTTATATGAAAACCTCCCATCAAGCTGCAAGTAAGTGTAAACATTAAATAGGAGACACTGACTTAACAGATTAGTGAAAAACATAGAGTAAGGTTTTCTAAGCTAAATGATCCTGAGGGAGATCACAGACCAGATGTAGGCAACTAGCCAGAAGCTGGCGGGCATGGTTGGACTTGTAGTTCCACAAATGCTAGAAAGTTTCGGGTTGCTTTTGCTTGCCATAGACCATGGCCCTGAGATGTACCTACAAATCCTACGCTGAGATGATGATAATTTGCCAGTATGTACACTAGTAACAAGATTTTCTCAGTGCTGCATTCTTTTTCAATAATTCATAAGCTGAATAGGAACTATTTGCAGATTATCAAAAGGACTACCCATTTTGGATGTAACCTAGCAAGGTCACTTATGTGTTCGTTCAAATATATGGGGGGGGGGGGGGGGGAAAGGTTACCAGTGGGTTTCTGACCTTCTATTTCAACGCTTAAATTACTTACTGGAACAATTGCAGAACAAGCTGAAACAATATTGCATGGTTCAGTAAATGGTTTGCAGACGGTGCAAGTACTTTCTGGCTACACTGCAAGTCACCAAGCGCATGACACTTCTATTTATGCAGTCAAGCAACACTGAAGAACATGAGGTCAGTGAATTGGTAATGAGCCCTTTTATCAGATCACTATGCTTAGCCATAGAAGTACCACAAACAATGCTAAAACAGCATTGTGATTCAATACTGTACACTGCATGTATTAGTAATGAGAAGTTGTTGTGCATTACCGTGTTTACAATATAATATACCATGTACAACATAGCGCAATGCAAAAGAAAAAGGAATGGCGGTAAAATGAAAACAAATTACAGTATTTCTTATGCAAGGAAAGTAACAAATGGAATTTCTTACAAAGGTGAAATTTTAGACAGATTAGTTTTTCTAATAGGGAACAGGATGGTGGAAAACAGGCCAGTCCTGAGTTGAATAATGAAAGAGATTAGTGTAAGATCTCATTCAGTCTATAATAGGGACATACTAAATAAAAGGTAGCCTTGCTGTTGTAACTGTGTAATTAAAGATGTTTTGCTTGTAACACATTCACCGATTGATATTAATAGCATAAACGTACTTAATTTGTATACAGTAGATAGAAAGATTATCAGAATCAAGACCTGTGCAAGTTAAGGTTTACAGATGTGATGATATCAATGCAATCGCTGTAGTACGGTCGTGGTCCAGGTGATGAGATCTGTATACCTATTAATGCCAGATCGGTGTAGCTTACAAATACTGGATAACATTTCGGGAGCAATATTGTCAACCACATGTTTGCTATGAAATGCTGATCGGTGCCTGTCATCATTGCCAAGAGCTTCAGCAGTAACTGAGGTCATTAGGTCTTACAAGAGCCCTGTGTGAGCAACGAGTGGGTCAATGGTGCAAGAGAGATGGAAGACCTTTTAGTGAGATTACTATGTTCTGCCTCGGCAGTCACTCCACCAAATGACGTTCATGCCCCCCCCCCCCCCCCCCCCGCAACTGTGCGCTTACAGCGAGGCATCAGGTGAGGAATATTGACCTACCTGGTAAGCATCAGGGATATTGACCGTCTCCCCATGTTCTGCAACATACCCGATGATGCCCTTTCCCCAGGGCACCTGGACGTCGTTGGAATTCTCCACGCTGCAAGAAGGCAGTAGGGTGGTCCCTGCATGCACGTCAAAGAACTTTGACACCAAACTCTTTTTGTTGGCAGTGCCTTCAACCAAGAACAGGGAGCATCTGTCAGCATCCACCATGATGCATACAAAGATCAAGATCTTGTAGCAAAGACTTGTGAGGTTTAGTTCGTTGGATATGTCCTTCACCAGTTCCAGAAAGAATTCCCTCTCGTCGTTCTCCTTCAGGTGGTACTTGTAGTCAATGGCAGTGGATGGATACTGGGGGATGTTGACCCTGGATTCCAACAGGGCACTGAGGATATGAGCAGTAGTGGGTGGGAGGGAACTGGCCTTCCTGAGCAAGGCTCTTCTCCTCATACTGGTCAGGGGTTCCTGGGCTCTGGAGTTCACATGTTCATCGTAGGTCCTGTTGACATTGATGGCCTTGGACCTAGCAAAACTTTTCCTCAGCTCCTTTTGAGATGCTCTCCTCTGCAACCCATCCCCACGGTTCCCCCAACAGTCCTTGCTCTTATCATCCGTGCTAGAGTTTGAAAGCGTTTTGGACAATTGGTTCCTCTTCAACCACTTCTCCACCATGCAGTGCTTTCCTTTTCTGATCAGGTAGTCCTCAAAGAGATCTGGATGTTTGTCCAAAAAACTTTCCACTTTAGAAAAGTCCAGCGCTGGCTCTGACATCTCTGCAATGTTGCTTCCTCTTTGCCGAATTCAATCAGTCCCAACGTTAAAAGGTATTCAAGTTTGCAGCAGCATGTTGTGTGGAATTTCCACGGTCTTAATGCACCTGCTACTTCCCAGTGAATTCCTTTCACACTCTCCTCTGGGGATTCCCTCACTATTAAAATGATGCAGCACACTGACTTAATGCAAATAACCACACTATTATTATGAATATATCCCCATTTCCTTTCCCTGCATCATAATGTATGTTGCATGTGGGATATGCCAGCTTTCTGCGGATGCAGCCTATAATCCTGGGAAGCCCAGCCGTTCTCTCCCTGCGCTTGCAAAGATGCACTGAAGCAGCATAGCGCTGCTGTAGGTGTCACCCAGCAGCCATAGGAACCTCCCAGTGACGCAAATACCTCTGGGTGGAGCGTGCGTACAGGAGAGGGTTAACGTTAACCATTGCGCTGCTCTGCTCAAGAACCCATCTCTCTCTGCAGCTTCCTTTTATAATAGGGCGCTCTCATTGAAGTTTACCACTTTTACGCCGGGAATAATATTTATGTAAGAGTCACAACTTCGTCTTGGAAATAATTACGTATAAAGGAACTTAATAATGCAAACTCAATGTCCATATTATATTGGTGATGTTTAATTTAACAGTTTAAACAATCATGTGAGTACAGCCCTTTGGCAGATGCTCACTTATGTGTTCTTGTACGCTCAGTACCAGTGTGTAATTGCTAAATGTATGTATTGTATTTCATGCATAATGTATTTTTGTATGTACTACTTTACTTTAATATAGGTGGCATTGAGACATCCCACCATTCTGGCATGTATCACTTGAACCGTGAAACATGTAGAAACGGGGGAAAAAGAGTTAATAAATAACTGTTTCACCACTGGTATTACGTCCCAGTCTGCTCACATGTATATATGCAATGATGAGAAATAATGCTAGATTGCTATGGTGGGTGGTTATGTGTTCAGCCTTTGAAACTTTTCGAATTTTCCTTTTGATTATAAATAGCCTACACCATGGATTCTCAACACAACGCGTTATATCTGCATTATTATACGTTTACTAAACAAACACTAAAGTCAGTAAATGTTTACCAGGTCGCCTATAGCTTGTGTAAATTTATAAGAAGTAGCCTAATAGTCCATAAATGTTTTCGAATGGGAGGGGATACTAGCAAAAGTTACCTGGCTCTTGCTTATGGCATAACAGTTTACAGCAGGGTTTCCCAAACCCAGTCCTCAGGGCTCCCTAACAGTGCAGGTTTTTCTAATCTCCTTGCTGGAGCACAGGTGTATTCATTACTGACTGACACATTGTAACAGATCTACAGGTGGTCCTAATTATGTCACATGTGATCCAGAAAACCTGCACTGTTGGGGAGCCCTGAGGACTGGGTTTGGGAAACCCTGGCTTAAGGTATAGTGAACTGAAGGGGGGAGGGGAGATGTGTTGATCATGCCCGTCAACCATCAGTAAATATACTGTGGAAACTCCCGTCAATGTAGAGGGGGACAGCGTAAAGGTTGCTGTAATAAGCCCCGCCTTCTTGGTGTGCAAGAGTGCTAGTTTTGTGAGTGAAGGACGCCGTGGGGGGTCTGATTTCTTATGACACCACTAAAGATGGGAGTTAGGTTACCAATTGTCCACCCAAAAGGTGAAATTATGCTCAACATAATACAGACTTGTACTTTTTACACTTTGCCCTTCCCCTTGAACTCAGTTGCAACTAGATAATTATCCATATTAAACATCAGGATCTGCTTATTATCGAGAACATCCCACTGCTGGAACCACCACCTTCCCTCACAAAGCCTGGTATAGAGGTGCAAAAGCAGGCACACAAATGTCACAAAAGATTATTATTATTATTATTATAATAATAATAATAATTATTATTATTATTATTATTGTTTTAAAACAAGGATGCGTCTTCTGTGCTTCCCCGTGCTGTGTTGCTCTGTAATAAATTGCACCCAGTATACCTTGCACCTTGTAAAACAAGAGCTCTTACAATAAACCCTGCCATATCAAATATACATTTACATTATTTTATCATTATTTTAGTTACTTATATTTATAATAAGTTTTGCAGCTGTAAACTGTTACTGTTGTTATATATTAAAAAAAATATTTCAATACAAATATGATTTTTAGATGCAGGAAAATATTCGGAAATGCGTGTGACCTATTTTACAGTCTAATTATCCTCTGCCTGATGTCATTGTCATTAAATAGAACTCACTACATGTTGCATGACTAGGGGGCAATCTATTTGCATTCCTAATTGGAGGATTCCAGAGTTCTATTTATTCCAACAATTGATCTGTTTTATGTTATATCGCTAGAGTACTGGGGAAGGTTATTTGCCCTTTTTAAAACAAACAGTTATAAATATTAAAAACAAGAATACATGAGCAAGACAAATAGAGAATAAATAATTGCACTGCACAAAAAGTCTGAATATTGCCACAATACATTCCTCACTGATACACGATCCTAAACATACATGTTGACATGTCATCATGATTGAACCACTACAGATGGAGTAGATTTCCGTGTGCTTTATATGCTGGACCATGATGCTCATACCACTTAATATTCCTGTTATATATACCCCTAAAGTGATAAGGATGGGTCCCGTTCATGGGGTTCAAAGAATCTAAATAATACTTACCTGTTTTATGTTGGTGAGGGCCTGGAGAAGTGTCACTTAACAATGACATCATTGAGCCGGTGCACAGTGACATCACAGAGCACTCTACGTTCAGCCACTGCACTACAGAAAAAAATTGAAGCGCAAGGGGACTTAAAGAGCCGGATCTCCCAAGTTCAGGCACCTAAATATTTAGAGGCACCCTCATTGTAAGAGGACAGTGGCCTTTTTCAAACAATGTGGCCTGTATGCCTTCATGGAATACCAATATTATTCCTACACACTTTATTTATTTTATTCAAGACCGTGCAAACTAGCAAAACATGCATTATCATTTTTAAGTGCATATTTTATTGTGAAAAACTATGTGTAGAATCCTGTTTTTTGGCTGTTTTGGAAAGGTGGTATGATACCAAAAGCAAGAACACAAAGTATAGCTTAGGGATGGTTAGAAAAAAATACACACATTTGCTTTTAGTTCTTGCAATTTCAATGTAAAAAAACAAAAACAACACTTTTTGGCCACTTTGGGTAGATTATCTTTGCTGTGTGGATGTATAAGCAAACTAATAGTAAAATAATATTTAAAAATATGTCTCCTTGCATTGTAGATTATGACAAGGAAGAACACAGTTACAATACACTTAAAAATAGGATGGATTGTAAACAACATCACTATATTTTCTTGCATTCATGGTCTGTCTGCCTCTGATCGCAATGATGATTCCCTATTTTTGTTGTGTCCTACCTACAATAGAACACACCATACCACAAAGGACCGTTAGCATCTGACACACCACAGTGTAAACAGTGCAAAGCATTGTAAACATGACCATTAATGATAGGTGTTTTAATGCTCATTTTTCAAGCCTGTGCTTTAAGGCAGATTGTCCAGAAAATAATGTAAGTGAATGAACCTGTACACACATAGTTTCTGACAAGCGCACATTTTGCTTTGCTGCAGGTCTATTTTGACGTTGCCTGCAGCATTCAGAAGCGGTAAGGCTCAGTAAAATACAATGCAGTACTGGAATGCTCATTAAGTACATAGAGCACAATACTGCAGGGAAGCTTTTGAGAAGTGTTAATAGACACACTTCTAAATCTCTATTAAAGCGAGGACAAAGTACAAAGTTTTATATATGCTTTTAACAAGCAGTAATTGTCAATGCCTCTATGTGCGCTTTTTAACATACCTCTGTATATTTGCCCTAACAGAAACAAATATTATCCTATGTAGAGATAACAGAGTTGCTGTAGATTAGCACTAAATTTAAAATGCAAATTGCTACCTATATAGGATCTAGAAAAAACATTCTCACAAATACACACTAAGGGGTATATTTACTAAACTGTGGGTTTGAAAAAGTGGAGATGTTGCCTATAGCAACCAATCAGATGCTAGCTTTCCTTTATTTAGTGCATTCTAAAAAAAAAAAGCCAGAATCTGATTGGTTGCTATAGGCAACATCTCCATTTTTTCAAACCCACAATTTAGTAAATATACCCCTAAAACTGCGGGTTTGAAAAAGTGGAGATGTTACCTATAGCAACCAATCACATTCTAGCTGTCATTTTGTAGAATGTACTAAATAAATGATAACTATAACTTGATTGGTTGCTATAGGCAACATCTCCACTTTTTCAAACAGCAGTTTTGTAAATATACCCCTAAGTTTTATTAGTAAAACTAAATATTTGTGATATAACACTGCGATAGTGGAGAGTAGTTTGTTTCTATGCAAACCAGAGAAAAAAATGAAGCCATAAGAAATCCCTTTTAAATGACAGACCACACAAAAAGAGTATGGTATTGCTAATATTGCGAAACCCAATTGACAACTTCAAATGATGGATGAATATATATATCTATAATGTAAATGTCTAGTGGCGTGTGTTAGTCTGTCTGTGTGTGTGTGGAAAAAATAAAACCAAGCTGCAGCGCCACCTGCTGGGCGGAGTTATACACTGACCTACTAAATTCTTAGTGTGTGTGGGAAAAAAAATTCAGAAAGGGCTGAAATTTGGTATACTAAGATGTTTTTAATTTGTTAATTTAATTTGTTAATTGTTAAAAGTGTTTATAAAGATTTAAAATATATATATATATATATATATTTCTTGAAGGAGAAGTGACAGTTGGGAGTGGTTGGTGGTTCCCGGGGGTGACAGTGGGGAGGGGTTGGTGGTTGAGGCCTGGGCTATGGCCCAAATGCATGACAAGAACCGTTTTAACACCTTAAGTAGCTTGATTTGACTAGAATGCATGAGTATCATGCACGGGTTAACTTATATATATATATATATATATATATATATATATATATATATATGGGAACACTGTTAGTTTAGACTCAATGAGTGACATTGTGTGGGTCATTTAAATATGTGGACAACCAATGGTCAAAAAAAGTCAATATAAAATAATAAATAGTAATTAATAGCCTTATTAAATATTGATAAGGATCAACATATAGTGCTATTTAAACAAAATAAAAATGTATTAATGTGTCTTTACCTGGAAATCACAATCACTATTCTTTGGAAAAACCTATGTGTCAAAAAAAACATTTTTACAAATGCAGTTTTGTAAGTATGTCCGGGTTAACAGTATCAGATGTAATATAATTCTAGTCAGAGCATTAGATTCTCATCACTCCTCCAGTTCCATGCATGGATATAGAATCCCTGGCTCAATTGTATCCAAAAATATAAGGCAGGTCCAAACAAGTCCAGCAATCAAAATAGAGTTGTGCTTAGTCCCCTGACGCGTTTCTTCACAGTCATAGGTTTCATCAGAGGCACTTATGAGCTTATACATTCTATTTAGTATTCTATTATTATTGTTGATTTGTAATGCGGCACAGGGCGGGAGAGTGGGGAAAACAGAGCTTAACATAAAACAGGGACTTGCAAGGTAGAGAAAATAAATGCAGACATGAAAACAAAGGGTAGGGAGGGCCCTCATGAAAGAGCTTTCAATCTAATTGGAAGATGGCACAGTTGAAACAATAGGAGAGAATGCGGTTGAGAGTGGAGATTGGGACAGTAGTGAGGATGTACTAGTGTGAGTAGTATAGGTGGGTAAAGCTCTAATAAACCATTCACTGATGATTATTTAAAAGCTGCTGATGAATAGAGAACAAGTAAGTTGATCTAATATTACAATGCAAATATCCCCTCCCCTTAGATTGTACGCTCCTCTGAGCGGGGCCATCTCTCCTCCTGTTTCCACCACTTCTAACTCTGCTCTCCAGCTACTTAGCCCTCCTCCTCAAAGGTCCTCCACCCCACGTCCACTTTCGCTCCCTCCTCCCCCCTGGGGGTCTCCCTGTCTTCCGCGCCCCCCTTCTTGGGCCCCGTCATTTTCGGATCCTCCCTCCCCTTTCCCCGCCCTCTCTAGCTGTGCATTGAGCGTACTGAGTTGCTGTGTTTACTGTACTGTGCTGTCTCCCATTGTATTGTGATTTTGTTTGTCTCTGTACGGCGCTGCGGATGCCTTGTAGCGCCTTATAAATAAATATTAATAATAATAATAAATCATTATATATTAGTTAAAAATATGACATCAATTTGAAAAAGTCACTAATAAAAAATATGTTAAGCACAGATGGTAACGGTTAAATAAAGTCATTTGCTTGTCAATTGGATGTATATTTAATTGCTTACGCAATCTGCACCCAAATCTAAAGAAACGACTCATTAGCACAACAGTTAGTAGTTTTTGAATCTGTTGGAGTCAAGGAAAACCATCCCTTTTATATACATGTCAAAGCTTTACAGCAACTTAGTTATTTTGACAGATACAGAGGTCCAGGCTGCACATTCCAGATTATATAACAACCTTAGTGACATTTAGCATTTCAAGTATATCCTAATTGAAATATAACTTTATATACTTTAAATATATTGGGGCTGATGCAGAATTGGACGCAAAATGAGAGTAAATGCAGTCATAGATATCTTGAGATGCGTCCGTGTCGGCATTGGCAGCATATACAGCAAGTCATCATTAGCAAGTATTTGCGCTTGCCCCATAGTAGGTGCAAAATATACACCTCCTAACAGGTGTATATGCCTGTACCTGCAGGCCTGCGTGAGCCGTATTTTTGTACATTACTGGCTGCTACCTACTAAGGCTGGGTGCACACTACAGTGTTTTCAGCCAACTATTGGGCCAATCATCCTATCAACGACCGTTCAGCTTGATATCGCATTAGTGTGTACACTTAGATGATAAACGATAGTCGTTCCAAAGTACCGACCATCATTTCATTTGATTTTTAAACCGGACTTAATCTTGTTGGAATGCTGTCTCTTCCAATTCTGCAGTGTGTATGCACTCACAATCAGGATGTCCATAGAGTTTACAAAGTCATGCTCTTTTCTGCTGATGGTTATGACAGATAAAGAACACAGATCTGAGGGTAAATCTTTTAAAATCTGTATAGTGTGTAAGCATGAATCGGCATGCTGATCGGGACTTTTGTTTTTTCCAGTTGTTAGTAAAATCATTGTAGATAACACATTGGTCAGAAATACTGTAGTCTGTATTCAGCCTAACTCCTTGTAACAGTTAATATATACATCAGTCACATCGTTTAGCTGCAGGTCAAACTTTGCCACTTCAAGCATTCAGCCAATGGAAGGAAATAACGCTATGTAATTTTTTAATTCCTTCTGAATTATGGAAAGCATCGACTTCATCATCATCACCATTTATTTATATAGCGCCACTGATTTGTACAGAGAACTCATTCACATCAGTCCCTGCCCCCATTGGAGCTTACACATCAAGAGTTAAATAGTAGCATACACTGATCTGCATTATATACCTAACACCAGTAAATTGATTGATTACTTTAGAAAGCGGAAACCTAACTTTCTGTCTGTTTTCCAACATGACATCCACAGCAGCAGTGGACACTGTCATCTTAATGCCACAATCACCAGTTCTATGAATATTCATTTTGCAGCCAACACTTACATGATGAAAATCTCTTCCAACTGCTCACTGTTACTATGGAAGAGTGCTAGTCTAAAGATCTCACAGCAGATTGGGAGATTGGAGAATACCCTCCGGACACTGCAGAGAAATATTGATGTAATGTTACTAAGCATTATTAGAGACATAATAGGGTGCTGGGACCTCTTTCATCTTTATCTAACTTTACGTGACAGATTTCTGTTGTGAACTTTTTGCTGTTTGAAACTGAACATGCAAATTTTTAGCTCTCCCTTTGGATGGTGCTAACTTTTGTGGGCGGAAGAGGAGGATGTGATTCTAAAGAATAATTTTACAGAACAAGAATCTGTGCGTTTCCTAGGAATTGGAATCTCTCTGCACATCCAAAGACAAACCCTTCTCCAGAGATCATTCCCTGAATCAAACTTAAGAACAAGCTTCCTCTCTTCCTAAATGATTTTCAGTTGCAGCTGTAATCAATCTTGCAACAGATGTGCCATACAAAAAAATATATCATCTGCATATAATTTGTTCTCTTGACAAATCCACTAAAGTGAACTGTCATCAACTGATCAACCATTTAGGCATTATTTAGAAAAAAAAACGTCTTCCTCAACTTTTTCTGGAGTTCAACTTATTTCCTCTGCCATTTAAATAGGATTTTATTATTTTTTCATGATAACTTGGCCACTGGGTGGCTCTCTTCTATTCTAAAGCAGTGTAAGAACTATGATAGACTATACTTTTTTTTATAAATAAGCGTTTGTATGTTGAACATTTATACAAATTTATGTTTCTGGGTGTTTTCAAACAGTCCTTTTTCTGCTATGAAGGCTGGAGTCTTTGAATTTCGCATGTTTTTGTTTACAGGATAAAATTGCAAAAAAATTTGCTCAAACTGAATTGTGAGGGTTGATTGAGGGTTCGAAGTTCTGTTAAAAAGTACTTTGAGTTCTGCTTTTGTTTCTCCGTTCCATAAAATATCATTGCGCATTGTAAATTCACATTTCCCAGAGTGTCTAGTCTGCAACTAGATTTGGGGGGAAGGGGTGGCCGGTACGTTCAATTCATTCTGCAGTGTGGTGGGCTTGTTGATGGATTGGAAACACTTTAAACCAAATTCTGCTGGTGAAACATTTTTCAGCCGACTGTAGTAAGTATTTGAGGAGACCCTATCGACATCATTAACAAGTTCTCCACAGGAAGGTGCAGACTCTTATAAGCTCTGCCAGTGCGCCCTCTAGTGTTCAAGCAGCTGCTTGAATTTTCTTGAATAAGTTAATGTGTCATGAGGAGTCATTTCATCATCATCATCAACATTTATTTATATAGCTCCAGCAAATTCCGTAGCGCTTTACAATTGGGAACAAACATTAATAAGACAATACTGGGTAATACATACAGACAGAGAGGTAAGAGCAGGGCCTTCTCTTCCATTGGGCACGATGGGCAGGTGCCCGGGGGCCCTGAAGGCAAGGGGGGCCCGTCCGAATCCTAATAAAAAAAAAAAAATATTATTTTTTTTTTAAAAAAAATACTTACCTTGCGGTCACATCAGCGGTGATCCGGCTCCCTCCCTGGACCCTCTTCCGTGCTGTGCTCGCAGTGAGTGCTGGGCGTGATGTCACGCCCAGCATTCACTGCAACCACAGCACGGAAGAGGGCAGAAGAGACTCAGCGGCGCGAAAAAAAGAAGAGGATCGGATCTAAGGTAAGTTAAGGGGGCCCATATATATATATATATATATATATATATATATATATATATGTAAAAAAAAGTGATTATATATATAATCACGTTTTGTTTTACATACATATATATTTTCTTTTTACACACACTATTTATATATATATATATATATATATATATATATATATTTTTTATTTATTTTTTTTTTTTTAGGGGCCCGGTACACTGCATTGCCCGGGGGCCCATAAAGTAGTTAAGGTGGCCCTGGGTAAGAGAACCCTGCTCGCAAGTTTACAATCTATAGGACAATGGGAGTTTGAAACACAAGGACATGTGCTACATCTTATTGCACAATGGACCAGCTAGAATGCAAAGGTAAAAGTATTGAGTGGGCTGTGTGTGTGGCAATGTTCGTCAGAGGGTTGTTGTCTTGCGTTAGCTGTGTAGAGGGTGGTAATAGGGTAATCTAGGGAGATTAAGATAGTGGTTGAGGAATATCATAATCTTGTCTGAAGAGGTGGGTTTTCGTAGAACACTTGAAGGTTTGAAGACTAGAGGAAAGTCTTACTGTGCGAGAGAGGGAATTCCACAAAGTGGGTGCAGCCCGCAAAAAGTCCTGTAACCGAGAATGGGAGGATGTGATGAGAGTGGAAGAGAGACGTAGATCTTGTGCAGAATGGAGGTGTCGAGTTGGGAGATATTTTGAGACAAGAGAGGAGATGTATGTCGGTGCAATTTTGTTGACGCCCTTGTATGTTAGTAGAAGAATTTTATATTGGATTTGTTGAAATACAGGCAGTCAATGTAGAGACTGACAGAGTGGCTCAGCAGAGGAAGAACGGTTTGAAAGGAAATCAATCTAGCCGCTGCGTGCAAAATAGATTGTAGCGGTTCAAGTCTGACTTTGGGAAGACCAGTAAGGAGGGAATTGCAATAGTCGATGCAGGAGATGATGAGTGCATGAATTAATGTTTTTGCGGTGTCTTGTGTGAGATATGTGCGTATTCTGGAAATGTTCTTTAGGTGTATATAACATGATTTGGATCTAGAGTTGATGTGGGGAATAAATGACAGTTGTGAGTCAAGGATTACACCTAGGCAACAAGCTTGCGGTTTGGGATTTATGGTCATGTTATCAACAGAAAAAGAAATGTCAGGCAGGAAGCTTCTGTTTTTAGGTGGGAATATTATTAATTCAGTTTTTGAAAGATTGAGTTTGAGTTGGCGAGAAGACATCCAAGATGAAATGGCAGAAAGACAGTCAGTAACGCGAGACAACACAGATGGTGAAAGATCAGGAGAGGATAGATAGATTTGTGTATCATCCGCATAGAGATGATAATGAAATCCAAAGGAGCTTATTAGTTTTCCAAGAGAAGTGGTATATATAGAGAATAGCAGAGGACCTAGGACTGAGCCTTGTGGCACTCCAACTGATAAAGGAAGTGGAGCAGAGGTGGGTCCAGAGAAATTAACACTGAAAGAGCGATTAGATAGGTAGGATGAGAACCGGGATAGGACAGTGCCTTCAAAACCTAGGGATTGTAGCATTTGTATGAGGAGAGAGTGGTCAACAGTGTCAAATGCAGCAGACAGATCCAGGAGAATTAGAAGAGAGTAATGGTTATACTTTTTGCTGTGATCAAATCATTGACAACCTTGGTCAGCGCAGTCTCTGTGGAGTGTTGAGAGCGAAAGCCTGACTGAAGAAAATTGCCTACACTCGCTTCACACACTTTCTTACAAGTTGCTGTAAAAAAGTGTGTGAGGCAAGTGTAGGCAATTCTCTCGAGAAGCTAGTAGGGGCATTGGAGCTGAAAGATGGGGTGGTAATTTGAGAGAGAGTTAGGGTCAGAATTTTGTTTTTTTAAAATGGGAGTAATCACTGCATGCTTGAATAGTGATGGAAAAATACCAGTAGAAAGAGACAGATTACAGATTTTAGTTAGAGGGGGAATGAGCACAGGAGACAGGGACCTACTAATTTGTGACGGAATGGCATCAAGAGGACATGGGGTAGAGTAGGAAGATGAGAAGAGAGTAGAAACTTTCTATTCATTTGTGGGATCAAATGAAGAGAGAGTGTTAGAGGGATCTACATAGGAATTGAGCCGATTGCTTGTTGAGGAAGATGATACCATTTCAAGTCTAATCTTATCTATTTTGTCCTTGAAATAGGAAGCAAGATCCTGGGCACTGATGGTATTTGGAGGATTTGGGGTGGGAGGATTCAGAACAGATTTAAATGTTAGAGAGGCGTTTGGGGTTAGAAGCCTGAGCATAGATGAGAGATTGGAAGTAGGTTTGTTTAGCAGTGTCCAGAGCATTTCTATAGGAGTGGTAGATATCAGTATATGTGATAAAATCTTTAGATGCACAAGATTTACGCCAGTGACGTTCTGCTTTATGAGAAAGTTTTTGTAGAGCTCGTGTTACTTTAGTGTGCCACGGTTGGCAACAAAGTCTCTGCGAAGTATGTAGTGTCACTGGAGCCACTTGATCCAGGGCAGTTGCTAGGGTTTGGTGAAAATGTTGTACTGTCCGATCAGGGGAGGAGAATGTAGAAATTGGGGAGAGAAGGTGTTGGAGAGAGGTGGAAAACTGTTGAAGATCAATATAGATGATAAGCCTGCGGTTGTGAGGAGGCTTGGAAGAGTTTGACACTAGGGAGGGTAAAGAACTGGGGGTGAGCGAGTAGCTAATAAGGTGATGATCCGAGAGGGGGAAAGGAGTGTTAAGGAAATCAGAAATTGAGCATTGTCTAGAGAAAACAAGATCAAGACAGTGGCCATCTTGACGAGTAGCGGGAGAGGTCAAGTGTGGAGGTTAGAGAGAGTAGTTTGGAAGCAGCATTGGAACGTGGATTAGAAATAGGGATCATCCCGTCTTAATTACTGCAACCTTCTCCTTACCAGCCTCCGCCATTCCCACCTCGCACCCCCTTCGTTCTATACTCAAAGTGGCTGCAAGACTTATCTTCCCTACACGCCGCTCTTCTTCTGCCTCCCATCTCTGCCTTGCCTTACACTGGCTTCACTTCGCCTACAGAATCCTGTTCAAACTCCTCACCATCACCTACAAAGCTCTCTCCCACTCAACAGCCCCTATATCTCTAACCTCCTCTCCATTCAAATTCCCTCTTGCTCCTTGCACTCGGCCAATGACCATCGCCTCTCCTCCACTCTGATCACCTCATCCCACTCCAGAATCCAAGATTTCTCCTGTGCTGCCCCCCTTCACTGGAATAACCTCCCTCACTCCATCTGTCTGTCTTCTAACTTGTCCTCCTTCAAATGGGCACTCACCTGTTCCTTAAAGCCTATCAGCCATCCACCTAAACTGTCTCAATCTCCTCCGCTCGCTCTTATCTCCCCTCTCCTCCCAACCCCTTTGTTCTCTGCTCCTGTGCTATCCCTTTTCCTGACTCCCTTCTGTGCCTGATGTCTGTTTATCCTCCTTAGAATGTAAGCTTTTATGAGCAGGGCCCTCTTCCCTCCTGCCTCTATACCTATTCTTCTACTCCAACGTCAGTACAATAGCCATGCCTGGAGCCTATAAAGTCTTGGTATTATTTGTTTAATGTTCTGTATTGTTTTCACCCTGCATTGTCTACTGTTTTGTATCTGTACAGCGCTGCAGAATTCTTGTGGTGCCTAACAGTGCTCGAAGTGGGGTGGTATATGCAGGTATGTCATCGACACATACCACTCTACTTTTTCAATGACATTGTCGGTGGTGAACAGGCAAGGAGGGGGAGCACCATGTCTGATAGGCGCTCCTCTACCCATGCCTTCTCCTCTTGTGCTGAATCCGTCTGCTCCCGGTTCCTCTATGTTCTCTGCTAAATTCTCATTGACTGCGGGACATGATGATGTCACACCCGACAGTCAGTGAGAATGCAGCCGAGAGCAGAGATGAGCCGGGAACCCAAAAGAAAAAAAAAAGGGAGAGAAGAAGACAGAAGAAAGAAGGTCACAGAAAGGTAAGTATAGAACTGAGGGCAACACGCTACTGATGGAGGGGGCACAGGCAGATCTATATAGAGGGGGCACAGGGTGATCTATATAGAGGGGGCACAGGGTGATCTATATAGAGGGGGCACATGGTGATCTATATAGAGAGGTCACAGAGTGTTATATATAGAGCAGGCACAGGATGATCTATATAAGGGTGCACAGGGTGATCTATATAGAGGAGGCACAGGGTGATCTATGGAGGAGGCACAGGGTGATCTATATAGAGGGGACACAAAGTGATCTATATAGAGGGGGTACAAAGTGATCTATATAGAAGTTGCACAGGGTGATCTATACGGGGGAGCAGTGTGATCTTTGGAGGAGGCGCAACGTGATCTATGGAGATGGCATCTGTGGACGGGGCAGAGTGTGAGATGAAGGGGGCACAGTGTCATGAATGAGAGCACAGGGGCACAGTGTAATGGAAAATTGGCAAAATGTAATGGAGGGCACTGTGTGATGATGAAGGAGGGGGCACAGTGCACAGAAGGAGGCAGCAGTGTCAATTAGCTAGTGAAAGGGAAATAATAGGAACAGGAACAGCGATAGTTAGAGAGGATTAAGGAGTAAGGGAGGAGTGAGAGAAGCAGAATGTGAGGCACAGGGGAGAGCAGGTAGGGAAGAAGCGAGGGGGATACCTGCAATGATGATAGAGGTACACAGGAACAGAGAAAGGAAACAGATAAAGGAAAGATAAAGGGTAACATGTAAAATATAAGGGATATATTTTGGATCATTTTACTATAATATTATGGAGATATGAGAGAAAATGTAACTACACAAAGGAGACAGGAGGGAGAGGTGGAAGGACACAGAGGAAAGGTAATTGGACACAGGAAAGGTGGGGGACACAGGGTGGAGAGCTCTGCATCATTTAATATGTTTTATATTATACTATAGAGTGTTTAAATGCATCTAAAATTATTTTCACACTATGAAAATCCCTAAATCTTCAGGGGGCCTAGGCAGCCCCCAGGCACCCAGCTATTCTTTTCAAAGTGAAAGGTCCATACCAGCACTTCTAAATTTCCACTTCGACCACTGGTGCCTAACAAATAAAGGATAATAATAATAATAATAATAATAATAACAATAATGTAAACCCATAATCATGTAACACCCACTGCTCTTTATAAATCTTCCTATATAGGGTGCTTCATAATGTTGGAGGAGGCACTGATAACAGTCAGTGAAACTCCAAGCAACACTTTACACAGCATTGCAGTACAGAAGATACATTCACATTAGAAAGGTATAGTGACACATTGTAAAAATGTTGCTCCACATTTGAATATAAAAGTTCTGAAAAAGTTAGATGTATGAAGATTGTTTTATGTAGAGGTTTGTCCCACATCAGGAGCCTGACATCACCACTGTGCTATCTAACTCTCTGTGACTTTCTGCTTGCCTCCATTCCTGTCCTCACATCACAACAGTGCCCCTGAAACATGCAGCCCCGCCTTCACTAAGATAATCGCTGACGTATAGTTGTTAACTGTCCCTAATTTCCGAGGTTTTATAGAGTTGCTCCGGGAAATGTCCCTATCTTCAATATTGACCAATTACACTGCATTTTTTTCTGCATGTTTGAAGTAAATCTCCCCCCCCCATTGATTGATTATCAGGTATTTATAAGTCAATATTTATTGAAGAGTAGTATTTAAAATGCAATACATTTGCATATGGATTTCCTCCCTCATGCATTTGCTTGGGTCTGGGGAGGGGTCTCTGCTTCTTTGTGCAATTGCAAGAAAGGTTTAACATCCCGGTAGCTACACTGGATCGGGGACCTCCGCCGCCATGGTTGCCCCTTACGCCCACCCCCGCCTCTTCTTCATGCCGAATTAACTAGAGGGAGTAATAAAGGTGGTATTATATTCTGGTACCAACACTTATCATGCCTCCCTGATATACGCAAACATCCTTCCCAGCGAAGATGGGAATCGGACCTCAATATTTATTGTCCTTTCTCCGACCCAATGGGGTATCATATCACCACTCATAAACACATTCAAATGCTGCTTAAATTGTTGTACAGGACTTATCTTACTCCAGCCTGCCTCTAGAAGATCTGACCAGACCATTCCAAATTCTGCTGGCGCAACTGCGGGAAAGTCGGAGATATTATGCATGTTTTCTGGACGTGCCCTATCATTCAACCGCTTTGGTTAGAGGTTTTTGATTTGGCCCGGAAGGTCACATCCATATCCTTGATCGCAACTCCACTTATTGCTCTTCTTATCCTACACCCTGACCAACTACCTAGACATTACCGCTATGTCTGGGATCACATTTTCGTAGCGCAACTTTGGAAAAACCCACCCACTCTACAATCCTTAAAATTATTGCAAAAATCCATTTCAGTTTTAACATGGAGTCGTTGAATGCCCCATGCTCTGTGGCGCCATCTTCCCCTTTCATTAAGTGGATGCCTTGGCATGAGTTGACAACAGATGGGGATTTGAATTGGACAAAAATCGTGATCCGGTTGCTCATGTAGTGCGATAGGCTTACCGGATTATGGCACAATAATACCGTGTGCTGCATCATTGACAAGGGAGTGAGGCTTGATTGTGCTATTCATACAGATCAGTCATGTTCCATCTGAATGCAGAATTCTGTAGCATTTTTGTACATAGGATATGAATATGAATAGGATAAGATGCTCTGTGCAGTAGGCAAATTATTGCCTCTTATATGTAAACTTAAGAACCTACAGTAAGAGGTAAATACATGTTTTGCACGATGCTGCTGGGAGAAAACAAACAAAATACTAAATAATTTTGTTTCCTTTCAATTCTATATATTCTCTAAACATTATTGACCCCCTGCTTGGGAACAGAGGGCTGCAAAATGTTTAATTACATGAAGAGGAGGCGGAGGAGGAGGAAAAAAAGGAAGATGATGGAACAGTGACAGAAAAAAATCCTTAATGGTGACAGATGATATGATTATTTGATTCTACAAACCCTCTGCAAATCCCCTGCTCCTAACTCACCTCTCCGCTGGCTTGCATCAATAGAAGACTATAAAAAGGATTGTTTTAATTTTTCTTGGCCTGATTCATCTTCGGACATAAGTCCCTATGTGTGCCGTATTCTGCCTGCAATTGCTCCTCGTATGGTCAGAAACGGACTTACCCCAATGGATGCAATTACATGCAATTCAAGCTCTGGGCATCTCTTACGTACGTGATTTCTAGCTGTATCACTTGCACCAGCTGCAGGGCATGTGTAAGTGCCGACTGATAGTGATGACTACACGTATACATGCCAGAACATGTGTTTCCAAGTAAGAGAAACATTAAAAATGAAGTGTATGTACAGTGCTCATTGAGAACATCCTGATTTATGTATTTACTAATATATATATATATATATATATATATATATATATATATATATATATATATATTTAAATTGATGATTATAGTATTAAGAGTTGTACATTTTTTTTTATAAAATATTTTTTTTTTGCATCTGTTCTGATCTATGTTGCACATATACATGCATCCTGCAGTGTGTTCTGTCTGTCTGCATAGGGCAAGTAACATATAGCCAGAGAGTACATATACAAAGATTCAAATGGAAATGTATCTTGACATCTGCTTGTATTTGAATACAGGCATAGGTGTATGCAAGTTGTGTTCATTTAAAAAAAAAAAAAGTAAATTTGCATTCAGATTGTGTTTTAAGATCAGGCGCGGGCTGGCAGATATCAGCCCGGGGGGGGCGAACAGGCGGCCGCATCACATGACACGCGATGCGGCTGCGTCATTGATGACGCGGCTGCATCGGTAAAAATCAGCAGAAATTGCATCCGGGGGTGGCCGGCCAGCCCTAACAGCGGTGAGTTTGAGTGGCCCCCTGCCCCCCTGCCCCCCGGCCGAGCCCGCCCCTGTTTAAGATGAATCAGGCCCTCTTTGTCTAAGACTAACAAATTAAAGAAAAAGTCACTCTTAAACAGGATGTCAACATTTGAAAATACTTTTAAAGATATTTCAGTAGTTTTTCTCCCTGGTTAGCAGTTCGACTTTGATCCATACCTGGGAATATGGTAGTTATGGAAAAGTAAGCCGGACATTACAAACAATAACTTGAGGTGGGCATGAGGGGCAGCAGCCCAGGGCAAATATAAGGCAAGTTGGAATAGCATTGGAAAAAGGTATAGTACATTCCCAAATTTTATTTCGTACCATAAATGTCAAAGCGTTGGGTGACGTAACATTGTGAAAAAGTGACATGGCATGGTAAAGAGGGTGTACATGCCCTGTTGAAAATGGGTGTGGCTTAATATTTTGAAAGGAAGCGCATAAGTACATAACTCTGTGGCCAGGGCACAAACATTTCTAGTTATACCTCGCCAGAATCAGTGTTTGGTGCCATCCATATATTTAGGAAGTTGGATGAAAAGCCCCTGCCCCTGGACAACCACAGCAATCCAACTGATGGGCGAGTGGGGAGGGGATCATAGATGCTATGGATTACGTTGCATTTATGCAATTTGCTATTTTATTAAATGAGTCTCACAGTAATGCTGTAGATGATCATCTGACATCTGATATAACCATTATATATAACCTGTAGGTTTAAGTCATTTGCTACAGAGTCCCTCTAGACCATTGTGTGAGTTAACAGTTTTGTGGAAAGCTAGTTTATGTTCTGAAAGGAGGGCCCCAGAGCTCAGCGAGGAGAGAAGCTGACTGTTTAGAGCTTAATGTAGGAGACCAGATTAAAACCACTCCAGTTGAGAAATTGAGTAGAGATGGCTAAGTGTCTGAGGTTGACCACTTGTGCAAGTAGCTGTCTTCGTGTTTGTGGCAGCGAGTATTTGAACATTCCCTATAGCAAGGGCGAAAGCTACGCCTCCTAACAGGTGTATACAAAAAGAGAT
Organism: Mixophyes fleayi; assembly: GCF_038048845.1. Classification (NCBI taxonomy): domain Eukaryota; kingdom Metazoa; phylum Chordata; class Amphibia; order Anura; family Limnodynastidae; genus Mixophyes; species Mixophyes fleayi. The sequence goes on along the minus strand of NC_134408.1, from coordinate 120,342,737 downwards.
CCCCTATGTCCGTTAAGGATGAGCGCACTCGGATTCCTGGAATCCGAGCCCCCCAGAACATTGCGGATCCGAGTCAGATCCGAGCACTGTCCGGGTATTCCTGTGGATTCCGAAACTTAAAACGAGGCTCTGAGTCATAATCCCGCTGTCGGATCTCGCGATACTCGGAACCTTTAAATTCCCCGCTTGCCGCCGCCATCTTCACTCGGGCATTGATCAGGGAAGAGGGAGGGTGTGTTAGGTGGTCCTCTGTCCTGCTATTTCTCGTGCTGTGCTGTGCTGTGCTCTGTCCTGCTGAGTCCAGTGATGCATCAGTCCAGTGCTCTGTCCTTGCTGAGTCCAGCGGTGCGTTTTGTCCTGTGCTTTGTTTTGCAAAGTGCATATTTCTTTCAAAAGTATTAAAAATTCTTCCATAAAAAGAAAAAAAAAGAAAAATTCAACAAAAATCCTTTTAAATTAATATAAAAAAAAAAATCACGGAGTGGCAAGGAACGGCTTAGGCCCTGGCCCGTGTTCAGGACTAGTGGTTCAGCTTCACCCAAGGATCTAAGCCCTCCTCCTCCCCCCCTCTCAAAAAAATTTAAGAGAGTTATGCTGTCAGCAACAACAACAAAACAGCAAACAACTCTGACTTCTAAACAGATGACATCACAAATCCCCAAGGTGAGTCTAAGGGTGTTGGTGGTTGATAAGCCTGACCTTCCTATCACTGTACGGGAAGAGGTGACTCCATCCACCATTTGCAGCACACCCTCTGCATATGCTGGAAGGATCACCCACAGTGTAGATCCAGATTTGGATAATCAAGGTGTCAATGTTGTACACCGGTAGGAGGCTATTGATGTAGCTGGTGCTGTGGAGGAACTTGATGATGAGGATGCTGATGTGGTTATTGTAAATGAGGCACCAGGGGGGGAAACAGCTGTTGTCCATGGGATGAAAAAGCCCATCGTCATGCCTGGTCAGAAGACCAAAAATTGCACCTCTTCGGTCTGGAGTTATTTTTTATCCAAATCCTGACAAAAAAATGTATGGCCATATGTAGCTTATGTAAAGCTCAAATAAGCAGGGGTAAGGATCTTGGCCACCTAGGGACATCCTCCCTTATACGTCACCTGAATAACCTTCATAGTTCAGTGGTTAGTTCAGGAACTGGGGCTAGGACCGTCATCAGTCCAGGGACACCTAAATCCCTTGGTCCTGTTGGATACACACCACCAACACCCTTCTCGTCAACTTCCTCCACGATCTCCATCAGATTTAGTCCTGCAGGCCATGTCACCAGCCAGACTGAGTCCTCTTCAATACGGGATTCATCCGAGGAATCCTGCAGCGGTACGCCTACTACTGCCACTGCTGCTGTTGCTGCTGGTAGTCGGTCATCTTCCCAGAGGGGAAGTCGTAAGACCGCTACGTCTTTCCCCAAACAATTGACCGTTCAACAGTCGTTTGCCATGAGCACAAAGTAAAACAAAATTAAAACAAATTAAACAAATTAAACCAAAAGTATAATATAACTTATAAACACTACACTTGAAAGCTTGAGCCTTTAAATGAAAAAGTCACTCTTCATTGCACGAAGATTTGCAACAGGGACAGTTTTTTTGTTTCCAAAGTCAACAAATAACACTTCGACCCTGTCTGTCTTTAACATACTTGATGGGATCTCAATGATGAATGGTCTGTACCATGGTTGGAGGAGGTATTGTGGCCCCGGTACTACTACGCAGTCCAGATAGAGGCGTATCAGATATTAAAAAACGTTGACTGTTGCTGCTAAATCCAAAATTAATCAAAATGACCTGTCATCGTCTAAAACAAGAGGTATTGACACGCTCGAACTACACCCTGTATATGCTGCAGAGGATGTAGGAGCAGGCAGCTGTGCAGTGGAATTGAGACCATTTGAAGGCGGAGGTATTGTGGCCCCGGTACCAAATTGGGTACCGGGCCCACTCCACTACGCAGTCCAGAAAGCTACCTCGGTGCAACGTTTTGGACTAAAAACAATATTGTGAGGTGTGAGGTGTTCAGAATAGACTGGAAATTAGTGGAAATGATTGTTATTGAATGTTATTGAGGTTAATAATAGCATAGGAGTGAAAAACAAACAAAAAACTAGATTTTAGCACTTTTTATGCTTTTTTAAAAATAAATCAGAACCCAAAACCCTAAATCAGAACCAAAACCTTTCGTCAGGTGTTTTGGCAAAACAAATCAGAACCCAAAACCTCAAGCTAATCAGAACTAGAGATGGGCGGGTCCGGTTCTCCGAGAACCGAACCCACCCGAACTTTGGGTATCCGAGTACCGAGCTGAGCAGCTCGGTACTCTCCCGCCCATTCCGAATCCAAATCGAGGCCGAACGTCATTGTGACGTCGTCGGATCTCGGGACTCGGTTCTCGCGATACTTCAACTTTATAAATACACGCCTCCACAGCAATCCATCGCCATTTGACAGAGGGAGAGAGCAGGGTGTAGTCATAGGCTAATTAGAGCAGGGACAGAGAATACCATATTGTTCTTGCAATTGCTCTAACCAAAATCGCTAGTGCAGAGAGGAGGATAGAGGTTTATTATTTTTTCTTCATATTTGGCACTCCCCAGCGCTTTTGGGGTGTCCCCCATAATTGTGCATTAATATTTCTGGCTGTCAAAAGTCATATCTGTCAGCAGTATCTACTAAATAATTTGTAGCACACCTCAGTGTTTTTGGGGTGTCCTCCCTAATTGTGCATTAATATTTCTGGCTGTCAAAAGTCATATCTGTCAGCAGTATCTACTCAATAATTTTTAGCACTCCTCAGTGTTTTTGGGGTGTCCTCCCTAATTGTGCATTAATATTTCTGGCTGTCAAAAGTCATATCTGTCAGCAGTATCTACTCAATAATTTTTAGCACTCCTCAGTGTTTTTGGGGTGTCCTCCCTAATTGTGCATTAATATTTCTGGCTGTCAAAAGTCATATCTGTCAGCAGTATCTACTCAATAATTTTTAGCACTCCTCAGTGTTTTTGGGGTGTCCTCCCTAATTGTGCATTAATATTTCTGGCTGTCAAAAGTCATATCTGTCAGCAGTATCTACTCAATAATTTTTAGCACTCCTCAGTGTTTTTGGGGTGTCCTCCCTAATTGTGCATTAATATTTCTGGCTGTCAAAAGTCATATCTGTCAGCAGTATCTACTAAATAATTTGTAGCACACCTCAGTGTTTTTGGGGTGTCCTCCCTAATTGTGCATTAATATTTCTGGCTGTCAAAAGTCATATCTGTCAGCAGTATCTACTCAATAATTTTTAGCACTCCTCAGTGTTTTTGGGGTGTCCTCCCTAATTGTGCATTAATATTTCTGGCTGTCAAAAGTCATATCTGTCAGCAGTATCTACTCAATAATTTTTAGCACTCCTCAGTGTTTTTGGGGTGTCCTCCCTAATTGTGCATTAATATTTCTGGCTGTCAAAAGTCATATCTGTCAGCAGTATCTACTAAATAATTTGTAGCACACCTCAGTGTTTTTGGGGTGTCCTCCCTAATTGTGCATTAATATTTCTGGCTGTCAAAAGTCATATCTGTCAGCAGTATCTACTCAATAATTTTTAGCACTCCTCAGTGTTTTTGGGGTGTCCTCCCTAATTGTGCATTAATATTTCTGGCTGTCAAAAGTCATATCTGTCAGCAGTATCTACTCAATAATTTTTAGCACTCCTCAGTGTTTTTGGGGTGTCCTCCCTAATTGTGCATTAATATTTCTGGCTGTCAAAAGTCATATCTGTCAGCAGTATCTACTAAATAATTTGTAGCACACCTCAGTGTTTTTGGGGTGTCCTCCCTAATTGTGCATTAATATTTCTGGCTGTCAAAAGTCATATCTGTCAGCAGTATCTACTCAATAATTTTTAGCACTCCTCAGTGTTTTTGGGGTGTCCTCCCTAATTGTGCATTAATATTTCTGGCTGTCAAAAGTCATATCTGTCAGCAGTATCTACTCAATAATTTTTAGCACTCCTCAGTGTTTTTGGGGTGTCCTCCCTAATTGTGCATTAATATTTCTGGCTGTCAAAAGTCATATCTGTCAGCAGTATCTACTAAATAATTTGTAGCACACCTCAGTGTTTTTGGGGTGTCCTCCCTAATTGTGCATTAATATTTCTGGCTGTCAAAAGTCATATCTGTCAGCAGTATCTACTCAATAATTTTTAGCACTCCTCAGTGTTTTTGGGGTGTCCTCCCTAATTGTGCATTAATATTTCTGGCTGTCAAAAGTCATATCTGTCAGCAGTATCTACTCAATAATTTTTAGCACTCCTCAGTGTTTTTGGGGTGTCCTCCCTAATTGTGCATTAATATTTCTGGCTGTCAAAAGTCATATCTGTCAGCAGTATCTACTCAATAATTTGTAGCACACCTCAGTGTTTTTGGGGTGTCCTCCCTAATTGTGCATTAATATTTCTGGCTGTCAAAAGTCATATCTGTCAGCAGTATCTACTCAATAATTTTTAGCACTCCTCAGTGTTTTTGGGGTGTCCTCCCTAATTGTGCATTAATATTTCTGGCTGTCAAAAGTCATATCTGTCAGCAGTATCTACTCAATAATTTTTAGCACTCCTCAGTGTTTTTGGGGTGTCCTCCCTAATTGTGCATTAATATTTCTGGCTGTCAAAAGTCATATCTGTCAGCAGTATCTACTCAATAATTTTTAGCACTCCTCAGTGTTTTTGGGGTGTCCTCCCTAATTGTGCATTAATATTTCTGGCTGTCAAAAGTCATATCTGTCAGCAGTATCTACTAAATAATTTGTAGCACACCTCAGTGTTTTTGGGGTGTCCTCCCTAATTGTGCATTAATATTTCTGGCTGTCAAAAGTCATATCTGTCAGCAGTATCTACTCAATAATTTTTAGCACTCCTCAGTGTTTTTGGGGTGTCCTCCCTAATTGTGCATTAATATTTCTGGCTGTCAAAAGTCATATCTGTCAGCAGTATCTACTCAATAATTTTTAGCACTCCTCAGTGTTTTTGGGGTGTCCTCCCTAATTGTGCATTAATATTTCTGGCTGTCAAAAGTCATATCTGTCAGCAGTATCTACTAAATAATTTGTAGCACACCTCAGTGTTTTTGGGGTGTCCTCCCTAATTGTGCATTAATATTTCTGGCTGTCAAAAGTCATATCTGTCAGCAGTATCTACTCAATAATTTTTAGCACTCCTCAGTGTTTTTGGGGTGTCCTCCCTAATTGTGCATTAATATTTCTGGCTGTCAAAAGTCATATCTGTCAGCAGTATCTACTCAATAATTTTTAGCACTCCTCAGTGTTTTTGGGGTGTCCTCCCTAATTGTGCATTAATATTTCTGGCTGTCAAAAGTCATATCTGTCAGCAGTATCTACTCAATAATTTGTAGCACACCTCAGTGTTTTTGGGGTGTCCTCCCTAATTGTGCATTAATATTTCTGGCTGTCAAAAGTCATATCTGTCAGCAGTATCTACTCAATAATTTTTAGCACTCCTCAGTGTTTTTGGGGTGTCCTCCCTAATTGTGCATTAATATTTCTGGCTGTCAAAAGTCATATCTGTCAGCAGTATCTACTCAATAATTTTTAGCACTTCTCAGTGTTTTTGGGGTGTCCTCCCTAATTGTGCATTAATATTTCTGGCTGTCAAAAGTCATATCTGTCAGCAGTATCTACTAAATAATTTGTAGCACACCTCAGTGTTTTTGGGGTGTCCTCCCTAATTGTGCATTAATATTTCTGGCTGTCAAAAGTCATATCTGTCAGCAGTATCTACTCAATAATTTTTAGCACTCCTCAGTGTTTTTGGGGTGTCCTCCCTAATTGTGCATTAATATTTCTGGCTGTCAAAAGTCATATCTGTCAGCAGTATCTACTCAATAATTTGTAGCACACCTCAGTGTTTTTGGGGTGTCCTCCCTAATTGTGCATTAATATTTCTGGCTGTCAAAAGTCATATCTGTCAGCAGTATCTACTCAATAATTTTTAGCACTCCTCAGTGTTTTTGGGGTGTCCTCCCTAATTGTGCATTAATATTTCTGGCTGTCAAAAGTCATATCTGTCAGCAGTATCTACTCAATAATTTGTAGCACACCTCAGTGTTTTTGGGGTGTCCTCCCTAATTGTGCATTAATATTTCTGGCTGTCAAAAGTCATAACTGTCAGCAGAATCTACTAAATAATTTTTAGCACTCCCCAGTGGTTTGCGCTCAGAATGGATTCAAAGCAGTCCACATATGATCTAAATGAGCAACCAGGTTCTGTCACCAGTCCTGATGTTAGTGTTCCCAGTACGTCATCTGGCCAAGGCGATGTCAAACAACAGAGTGTTTTCAAATTAGTGCAAAAAACAAAAACCCAAAAAAATTTTACTGTATTGAAGCGAAAAAGAAGTGTAACTGAGCAAAAGTTAAGTGACGATAAAAAAAAAATTGCAAGCATGCCATTCTACACACGCAGTGGCAAAGAGAGAATGAGGCCTTCACCTTTGGCTATTAGTGGCAGATCCCAAAAAGTTACCCAGCCTACAATTGGTGCACAACTACTGTTACGCGTCAAAGCCGAGCTGCAAGATAACAGTGAGGCATTACAGGAGAATATTTGCTCTGATTCACAAATGACAACAATCCCTGTGGAGAGTCCATCCAACAGTGGGATGTCTAATCGTGACCATTCTGTTAGTCTACCCATAAAGAAGGGCCCTTTCAGCAGTTCTGCTGATGTGTGCCTGAACAGCCCGAGTGTAGCCGGTGATACACCAAGTGAGGATGACACTTTGTCTTTAGAAGAGGATGTGGGGGAGATTTGGGTATCCGACGATGAGGATGCGGTTGATTGTGTAAGTCCTGCAGCAGTGTGGCACCAGTGGGAGCAGTTCTGGCATGTGAGGTTCTGGCACCAATATGCACTTTCCAAACACAAGCAGGGATGACGCAGGGGGCAGACCACAACAGTTTGACATCTGGGCTGGTTTGAAGGATTTGTCAAAAAAATGTGTGACCTTGACCATAATTCCAACCAATCCTACTATTAACATGCAAAGGATGGTGGAGGGCCTATCAGGGATTAAACTGTATTTTTCATAATTTTCACTAATAATGTTTGGGTGTAATATACACCCAAAGACGAGTGCTCAATTGCTAAGAGTCATTGATGGAGAGGAAGACAAGCAGGCTTGTCTGTAGAATTTGCAGGCAAATTGTGCTGCGTTATATAGGTAACACCCAAAGAGAAGAGCTCCATTGCTCCATTGCTAATTGTAATTGCTGAAATAGAAATAATAGGGCTGACAGTCTTGGTCTAAATCTGCAGTTACATTTTATTGTACCATAGCTCATTGCGAAACTGGAGAGGTGGCAGGGTTTAGTGATAATCTTCCTCCAACAATACTAATTCATCCCAATATCCCAATATCATAGAAGTCTGTGTAGTATGATGTAATTGCTGATAATGGCCTTCCAAAGGGAATGACTAGTTGATTTTAGGGCAGAGCTGTCACGGTTTTTGGGCAATTCTTTTACAGCACAGTAAATATCAAAATGTTTAGCGGACTCATCTGCATCACCACTGGGTGTCTTGGGAAAGCAATTTCTTTTATTACAAGCAGTTGCCAGAGAAACTGAAGGAGAAGACGTCCCAACAAGATGTTGATAAGTCTGGGATCCTTGCAAAGAAAATTAAGTATTTCATCTACAATTAAAATATAGTTAGCACATTTACTTTGTTTTATTGCACACTATAATTTTATGTAGCACCTTTTCAAAATCTATTATTAAGGCAATCACTTGACTCAAGCTAACTGTGTCTGCACTTTCTTCACAGGTAACTACTTCGCTGGACTAAAGTATATTCCCCTCAAATGCTAGTCTTCTTGCAGCTGCTGTATTCTCCTACATGCTGTTGCAGAAACCACAAATTGACCCTAAATGTTTATGGACACAAACAGCATCTCCTGCATGTCATTTTTCAAAAGTTCTGTAACACCAAGTTGATAGTGTGTGCAAAACAGGAAATGTGATGGAATTCAGCCCCGCTGTAATGCTGGACCAATATTGGGGTCGTAATCAGAAATGACATATCCTCAGGAGACTCCAAGCAGGATTAGCCATCTTTCAATGACATCCCTTAGTTTTTGGAACAGTTTGTCAGCTGTATGCCTCTTAGTGAAGCTGCTGATACACAGAGTAGCCTACTTCTCAAAAATGTGATGCACCTGGGTACATGCTGCTGCTGTCCATGCTGGGGAAGGCGAAAGACCAACCCAGTGGGCTTTCACAGTCATATAATCTTTTGTTTGCCCAGTTCCGCTTGTACACATATCTGTGGTTAAGTGTACAGTGGGTAGAATACCATTTTGTCACCCAATAATGACATTTTTAGGAACTTTCCGGTACAGGAGAGAATAAGCTTTTCTAGTAAAATGGTATAGTGATGACATTTGCTAACAGGGACATAACACCTCAATTAAATGTCTTAAACCAACTGTATTAATAGTGGACATTGGACACAGATCTAACGCTAGCATAGTACCCAGGGCGTCTGTGATCCGCTTTGCGACTGGGTGACAGGTTTCATTCTTGCTTCCTCTTGCAGAGGATTGTTTACTTGCCAATTGTTGGGGGGGAAGATTGCAGGTGCTGGGATGTAGATGAGAGAAGGGAGGTAGATTATGCTGGAATGCTTGTTGTTAATTTTTTTTTAACCAAAGTTTCTGATTTTCCCAACAGTTTGCCAATAACTCGCTGAAAAATGACGAAACATGGATGAGGATCCCAGATGGTTAAGGTCCCTACCTCTACTGAGTGTGGCTTTCAAAATGTTACAAATGGATAGACAACTCTTGCCAGGATTCGTGTAAAAATAATTCCACACTTAAGAGGTGGATTTTTGGTCTTATGCCCAGGCATGACAATGGCCTTTTTGTTATCACTGGCAAGAACTGCAGCAATTTTTCTTTTCAAGTGTATGAAAATCATATTGTGACATAGGAGGTGTTCAAAATTGAATAAAAAATGACTGGAAATTAGTGTTACTGAGGTTAATAATAATGTAGCTACAAAATAATACCTAAATTATGTTATTTTAGCACCAATAAATGTAATTTTTATAACAAATTGCAAAACAAAACCAAACAAAACCAAAACCAAAACCAAAACACGCAATGGCGGTTTTGCAAAACCAAAACCAAAACCAAAACACGACGGTAATCCAGATCCAAAACCGAATCCAAAACCAAAACACGGGGGTCAGTGACCATCTCTAATCAGAACCCAAAACCCAAAACACTAAAAGTGCCCGGTGCACACCCTTAATGTCCGTATGCAGATTGGTAGCATCAGGGCGTGACTGAGGCAGACCCACATAGATATGCAGATACACCTATCAGAAGCCGTATCACTTGAAGGTGCCTGATGACAGCTGCAAATACACTGATTATAACAGTCGCTAGTAGTATTGATTGTGGATATACCTCTGAAGCTGGTAGTGCTTTATTTATCTATCATGACTATTTTATATGAATTTGTGGGCATATTTCACGTTGAAATTTTTGTGACTTTCAATCGTACATGAGAGGGAAGATTATACATGCTGCATTATAGAGGACGTTTTTACATTTAAAGCTAACTGTGGCGAATGAGTCAGGTTCAGCCCATGTGGGGCAGCTTTATGTCCTGGAAGAGGGTAAATCAGCAGAGAGCAAGAGAGTTGTCATTGCAGCAAAGACACCTACATTGCATGTTGTGGTGTCAGGTTCCCAGAACATTTCAGTATCATAGCACAGTTAAACAAACATGAACCACATATATAGTCACCTTTTTTCTTTTCCTGTCTCTTACACCTTCTACAGATATGATGCCACCAGCAGGGCCACCTTAACAACATTATGGGCCCCCGGGCAAAGCAGTGCAGCGGGGCCCCTACCTCTATATATGTGTATCATATATATATATATATATATATATATATATATATATATATATATATATATATGTATGTATATATATATATAGATATAGAGATATATATAGATATATTTGTAGGATTATTTTTTTTGCAGAGTTATTTATTTTACTTAAGAGCCCTGTCTATGGGGCCCCCTTGCCTGTGGGGCCCCCGGGCACCTGCCCATCATGCCCAATGGAAGAGATGGCCCTGGCCACCAGTAGTAGGTGAGACTTGTAATACTTGACCCTTCCCGCTCTTCCCTGGCATGATAGCACACATAGGTGAACTGGACTATGGACATTCAGATGGGCTAAGGGAATGCCCATGTATAAAATGATAAACAGTGGTACCCTAATGTGATCCCACTGTCAAAGCGATGCATGCAGCAGTTTGACAGATGAATCTCTTTGAAATCAATTTTGGCAAAAGAGAAGCAGTGTTTCCCATTCATGTTTATGAAATACTGAATGAGAGTATCATCTATTTAGAATACTGCACTTTGCTTGTCAGAAAATGACAGCGTTCTATAGTAAGAGACTGGTCTAACTCTAGTGATTTGGTGCTTATTCTATTCTCTGCCTATTCCTCTCCATTATTATCTAGGTAGCTTTGGACAACATTAATGTGAAGTTGGAAAATGTGAGTGGGACCAAGAATCTACATAGATTATAATGGAAGTGGAATTCTGCATCAAATGTTCTCTTTTCCTTAGAAAAAGCTGGTGCTTTGTAGTCCTGTGTGATATTAGCTTAAGGGAAGTTTTGGGACGCCATAACTATTTAGCAATACTCAAGTCAGACTCCATAGGTAAATCAGGTATTGTGTATATTAATGGGCCTTCGGCTGCTGACCACTTTTTTACATCAACAAATCTTTCAACATATTCTTGTAAATTCATTTGTTAAGAGGAAAACAAGAAGGAAAACATATTGTCTTCAATGAATCAGACACTTAACTATGCTTTAATAATTTATGGAGATGAAGCCAGCCAATACTCCAGTGAGCAGGGGAATTATTCATCGAAGTCTCCTGGATCTGAAACTGGGAATATGGCACTTCAGAATGTAGCAAAGCTCCAACAAAACCAGTGCATCTGTTTCATGATTTGTTGTCCAAAGCTAACCATTTAATTTCCCTGTTTACAGTTTACATAACTGTGGTTTGGAACTAAGTAGATCGTATCTTCTCTTAAAGTGGACCTGTCACCTACACACAGTGGAGCCCTCTATTCTGTGGACTGATCCACTTTGCTAGGAAACTATGTCTCTTGTTACTGTAACAAAGGGAGAAAAGAATAAGTCATTGTAAAAATTCCATGTTATTTTCATGCAATCAACTCAAAATATCTTTGTTTTATATTTTATTACACTAATGTCATTTAACGTTTTGAGGTTGTACAGGTCTACTTTTCTCAAAGATGTAAATGCTGTAGGATTTAGACTTTTTCCCAATGTACCAAGGCAGTGAAAATGGGTAGTGATTTATTGCGCAGTGTCCTGCACAGTTATTTACAAACCCAAGTTTTAGCTATGCTTTACAAAAGACAAGAAACACCATTTGCACCTAAGTGAAATAGTGCCAATTTATATGTACCAAAATAACAGGCCCTGTCCAATTGTATATTACACATTTGAAAATGCATTAAAGTTGTTGGGTGAATCACAAAACACCTAAGGTGCCGTGCAAAACTCTCTTTGAAGGAGTTGTGTGCTCGATTTGAGCTATTTCAACCAAAGGACATAGGTCCTTGGAGGAATAAGTTGGTATTTGCAGAAGAGCAGAACATTGCTCCAGTCAATAAGAAGAGGTGGCTGGAGTCAGGGTGTAACTTTGCTCCTGCCAATAAAAGGAGTTGGCTGGAGAGAGGGTGTAACTTTGTTCCAGCCAATAAGAGGAGTTAATTGGAGTAAGGGTGTAACTTTGCTCCTGCCAATAAAAGGAGTTGGCTGGAGAGAGGGTGTAACTTTGTTCCAGCCAATAAGAGGAGTTAATTGGAGTGAGGGTGTAACTTTGTTCCAGCCAATAAGAGGAGTTAATTGGAGTGAGGGTGTAACTTTGCTCAAGCCCATAAGAGGAGTTAATTGGAGTAAGGGTGTAACTTTGCGCCAGTAAATAAGAGGAGTTGGCTGGAGTGAGGGTGTTCCTTGCAAACTAGGAAGTAAGAATAAGCGCTTAGAGCTTATGTGTGTTTAGTTTTGCAGGGCGGTGCAAACGTGATATTTAGATTTATGGAGAAATATCATTTGCACTCCGAAAACAAATTGTTTTTGCTCAAGCTCTGAGCTGTTGGAGATCATATCTAGTCCAATATTTTTAATAGTACATGTCTTGCACTTTCCAGTTTACCTTTGGCAGAGAAGCTCATTCGTAGGCACACTTTCCTCAATGTAAGACAAAGATTCCTATACAAGTTTACCACATGTAATAAGACATACCCAATGTCCCCTCACTCTCATCATCAGGCAAGTGAGGTTTTATAAGAAAAACAGAGAACTTTTATCAAATGCAAGGGGTGGTTCTAATGTGGTAGAAAGTTGGACTTTGATATGACGTTTGCATTTTGTACAGGATGCTACTTGAGATCTTTCTGCCTTCTTGGACAACTAGACACACTACTAGTTTGTGAAGGCATCTCCCAAGCGTGGAGTGGAGGCGTGCTCTTTGTAAACGAGCCATGCTATGTTCTGATATCACCAACACTAAGAACATCACAGTCATGTGTGCAAACACAATTGCTTTAATTTATTTTGCAATTTATAAGTCCCAAAGGCAAGTGACTGAGGAGCATTGTTGGCAGTCTCTGGAAACATTGTTGTGGAGTATTGTAGACAGTCCCTGGAAACATTGCTCTGTAGCATATTTCTCAGTCACAGAAAAGACTGCAGGCAGTCAGTAAAAGCACAGTAGGCAGATACTGAGAACATTGTTGGCAGTCAGTAGAAGCACTGCAGGCAGACACTGGGAGCATTATTGTCAGTCAGTAGAAGCACTGCTGGAAGACACTGGGAGCATTGTTGGCAGTTAGTAGAAGCACTGCAGGCAGACACTGGGAGCATTGTTGGCAGTTAGTAGAAGCACTGCAGGCAGACACTGGGAGCATTGTTGGTAGTCAGTAAAAGCACTGCAGGCAGACACTGGGAGCATTGTTGTCAGTCAGTAGAAGCACTGCAGGCAGACACTGGAAGCATTGTTTGCAGTCAGTAGAAGCACTGCAGGCAGAGACTGGGAGCATTGTTGTCAGTCAGTAGAAGCACTGCAGGCAGACACTGGGAGCATTGTTGGTAGTCAGTAGAAGCACTGCAGGCAGACACTGGAAGCATTGTTGGCAGTCAGTAAAAGCACTGCAGGCAGAGACTGGGAGCATTGTTGTCAGTCAGTAGAAGCACTGCAGGCAGACACTGGGAGTATTGTTGGTAGTCAGTAGAAGCACTGCAGGCAGACACTGGGAGCATTGTTGGTAGTCACTAGTCAGTAGAAGCACTGCAGGCAGACACTGGGAGCATTGTTGGCAGTTAGTAGAAGCACTTCAGGCAGACACTGGGAGCATTGTTGGCAGTTAGTAGAAGCACTGCAGGCAGACACTGGGAGCATTGTTGGTAGTCAGTAAAAGCACTGCAGGCAGACACTGGGAGCATTGTTGTCAGTCAGTAGAAGCACTGCAGGCAGACACTGGAAGCATTGTTGGCAGTCAGTAGAAGCACTGCAGGCAGAGACTGGGAGCATTGTTGTCAGTCAGTAGAAGCACTGCAGGCAGACACTGGGAGCATTGTTGGTAGTCAGTAGAAGCACTGCAGGCAGACACTGGAAGCATTGTTGGCAGTCAGTAAAAGCACTGCAGGCAGAGACTGGGAGCATTGTTGTCAGTCAGTAGAAGCACTGCAGGCAGACACTGGGAGCATTGTTGGTAGTCAGTAGAAGCACTGCAGGCAGACACTGGGAGCATTGTTGGTAGTCACTAGTCAGTAGAAGCACTGCAGGCAGACACTGGGAGCATTGTTGGTAGTCAGTAGAAGCACTGCAGGCAGACACTGGGAGCATTGTTGGCAGTTTATAGAAGCACTGCAGGCAGACACTGGGAGCATTGTTTGTAGTCAGTAGAAGCACTGCAGGCAGACACTGGGAGCATTGTTGGCAGTTAGTAGAAGCACTGCAGGCAGACACTGGGAGCATTGTTGGTAGTCAGTAAAAGCACTGCAGGCAGACACTGGGAGCATTGTTGGTAGTCAGTAGAAGCACTGCAGGCAGACACTGGGAGCATTGTTGGTAATCAGTAGAAGCACTGCAGGCAGACACTGGGAGCATTGTTGGTAGTCAGTAGAAGCACTGCAGGCAGACACTGGGAGCATTGTTGGCAGTTTGTAGAAGCACTGCAGGCAGACACTGGGAGCATTGTTGGCAGTCAGTAGAAGCACTACAGGCAAAGACTGGGAGCATTGTTGTCAGTCAGTAGAAGCACTGCAGGCAGACACTGGAAGCATTGTTGGCAGTCAGTAGAAGCACTGCAGGCAGAGACTGGGAGCATTGTTGTCAGTCAGTAGAAGCACTGCAGGCAGACACTGGGAGCATTGTTGGTAGTCAGTAGAAGCACTGCAGGCAGACACTGGGAGCATTGTTGGTAGTCAGTAGAAGCACTACAGGCAGACACTGGGAGCATTGTTGGTAGTCACTAGTCAGTAGAAGCACTGCAGGCAGACACTGGGAGCATTGTTGGTAGTCAGTAGAAGCACTGCAGGCAGACACTGGGAGCATTGTTGGCAGTTTATAGAAGCACTGCAGGCAGACACTGGGAGCATTGTTTGTAATCAGTAGAAGCACTGCAGGCAGACACTGGGAGCATTGTTGGTAGTCAGTAGAAGCACTGCAGGCAGACACTGGGAGCATTGTTTGTAGTCAGTAGAAGCACTGCAGGCAGACACTGGGAGCATTGTTGGCAGTTTGTAGAAGCACTGCAGGCAGACACTGGGAGCATTGTTGGTAGTCAGTTGAAGCACTGCAGGCAGACACTGGGAGCATTGTTGTTAGTCAGTAGAAGCATTGCAGGCAGACACTGGGAGCATTGTTGGTAGTCAGTAGAAGCACTGCAGGCAGACACTGGGAGCATTGTTGGCAGTTTGTAGAAGCACTGCAGGCAGACACTGGGAGCATTGTTGGTAGTCAGTAGAAGCACTGCAGGCAGACACTGGGAGCATTGTTGGTAGTCAGTAGAAGCACTGCAGGCAGACACTGGGAGCATTGTTGGTAGTCAGTAGAAGCACTGCAGGCAGACACTGTAAGCATTGTTGGTAGTCAGTAGAAGCACTGCAGGCAGACACTGGGAGCATTGTTGGCAGTTAGTAGAAGCACTACAGGCAGACACTGGGAGCATTGTTGGTAGTCAGTAGAAGCACTGCAGGCAGACACTGGGAGCATTGTTGGCAGTTAGTAGAAGCACTGCAGGCAGACACTGGGAGCATTGTTGGCAGTTAGTAGAAGCACTGCAGGCAGACACTGGGAGCATTGTTGGCAGTCAGTAGAAGCACTGCAGGCAGACACTGGGAGCATTGTTGGCAGTAAGTAGAAGCACTGCAGGCAGACACTGAGAGCATTGTTGGCAGTAAGTAGAAGCACTGCAGGCAGACACTGGAAGCATTGTTGGCAGTAAGTAGAAGCACTGCAGGCAGACACTGGGAGCATTGTTGGTAGTCACTGGGACCTGTATTGGGGACCATAATTGGCAGCCATTCCTAGCATTGTTAGGGAGCATTGTTGGCAGTAACTTGTAGCATTGTTGGAGTGCCTTATTAGGCAACATTATTGGTAGTCACTAGGAGTATTGTAGAAGCCTCTAAGTACATTGCATTACTTCTAGTATACTGGCACATTGTAACTGTTACTTACTCAGCCACTTGTGTCATTCATACTGGTTGGCATCTCTATTACTACCTAATTTACCTGTTAGTCTGAAATTGCAATGTTTACCAATATATCAGTAAGCTTACAGGCATCTAGTAAAATAAATACTATTTCTCACAAAAATATGACAAGGTCGTTCTGATAGGTCCATACTCCATATAACACGATATACTGCATACCTCCCTAGAGTCCCAATTTAGGCGGGACAGTCCTGATTTGTCCCAATTGGTGGGAAAGTTGTGAGGTATTTTGTTCACTGCTGCTCTGCATGGCAGGGTGCCGGAAATGGAATTTGGAGGGGAGCACAGGTTAGCCTTACAATTCAAAAGTGCTAGGCATGCCCCAGGGGTGTGACCACGCCCTATTGTGCCATGGTCATGCCCCTATTGTGCTGTGGTCCTGCCCCTTTGTTCAGTGGCCACTCCCCGTCCAGCTGCCAGAGAGAATAGTGCTGGGGTTTATGATACCGCTGTCCATATGCCAGACTTGGGTCTGAGAAGAAGTGTCATTCTGTGGACCTCATATTTTCCAATACAATTTCAATATACTATGTATCCATTTCTGTTTATACCTTTAACTGACACAATAAAAGTACCATTAAATGCTGTCAATCGCTTGTCAATCAAAATTATCAGTACTATTGCTGCAAATCTGTTTTTATTGTATATTGGGTGGAAAAAAATGTTGCTGTAATTTGGTCTTATTTTCTGACAATATAACGTTTTAATAACATACCCCATCTCCAACCACAGAAACATAAATGTGTGCATACATCAAAAACAAAAAAAAAACTTATAAGATAAGGACAGAAAAAATAAAATAAGGAACATCAGAATCAACTGCTAAAGTCTTTCCAATTTCACATGATCATTTTACCAATTTCACAGACTTTGCTCAGTATTTGCAATTCTTAAACTTGTCCAGTAGAAAATTGGTGGAAATTGTCAAATCATCTCCTGCAAATGATTTAAATGTAACAAACAAAATGAGGCCACTGAAAATTTCCACAGAGTCATATCAAAATAGGTCACATTTTGTGATAGACCCAAGCTATACCACAAGCAGCCTTACCACACTCCTATGTAATGTAAGAATGAGCCTGTACATCGCACTTGTGGATAAAATTAAAGAGATTTTATTTAACATTTTGGGAACATGCAGATTCTTTTCTCCACATTCTCTTGAGCTTGTGCATACCCAAACATTGAGTGAATATTTTTTTACTTGCATCAACATATCCAATGTGAAGCCAATAATTTTCACATTAGGTTACTTGGACCTGGAATCCATTTGCCTGATTACAGTTATTCAGTGGGTTCAGTTATTGCTCTGTTGTTTAGCACATACCCCTATTTAGATGCCCAAGTCCATTACAACAAGCCCATTTAACCCATACAGGTTGGCACAATCAGAGCATGTATATGGAGAGGCTTAAGATCTGTATATGGTTTGTTTTTGGGTACACAAATAATTTTCGCCTTTTTAAAAACACAACAACATAAATTAACAAAGTTATTTTGTTTATGTGGACGATAGAGACTCTGCTTACACAATAATCTTTTCAATCATTAAATCAAACTTCAGACAATGGCATAAAAGTCATGATATTTTATTTTTACTATATACCATGCCTTGCCATGCATTTTATTCTCAGTGGTAGAAGAAGACACCAATATAGTACAACGTTTCCCAAATATATTACAAAACTGCCATGTTTCTTTAGTACAGTGATACAGTGATAAAAGCAGTTACATTTATTAGTTATGTAGATCCGTTTTATTAAAACACACTGCAGGTTTGAATAAGTGGAGATGATGCCTATAGCAACCAATCAGATTGTAGCTGTCATTTTGTGTAATGTACTAAATAAATGACAGCTACAATCTGATTGGTTGCTATAGGCAACATCTCCACTTTTTCAAACCTGCAGTTTAGTAAACATATAGGTTTCCGTTTAGTTTAACATGTATAGTTGTTTTGTTTTACCTGACAAAGAGGTACAGACAGCTCAAAACCAGTTGGTTATGTCACTTTGCCTGACTTAAAGTGGATCTCTTACATGCGTTCAACTTAAGGGTGCAAACATGTAATCTTGTCCATCATGTCGGGTGTTTGAAAAGATGTTGTGCATATAAAAGAGATCTTTAGGGTATACCCAATCTGGGACAAATTTATTCTGGATGAGGAGAATACAAAAATTGAGACTTTACAATTTTAGTCCTATGCACAGCGGAGGACAAAAAATCCAGTTGTTTACACACAGCCTAACTGGCAATAAGACTGACTTACAATTAAGAAGCTGTCAGCCCCCAACAAATTGAGTTAAAACATATTACATTTTCATGTTGTTTTATAAATAGATGAAACATTTTAGCCAATGTATCTTATTTACTGTACTGCATTTTATCTTTTCATATATTTTCACTAGTCTCAGAAACTTAACAGAAATTAGATGTCCCACTTCCATTTTAAAGCCTTAGGGGGAGATTGCATTTAGCACAATGTGCCACCTTCATAATTTTAAAACCCTTACTAAAACACATTGTTGGTCCGGTGCCTTCTTAAATTAGAAATACTAATACTAATACTGTCGGGTTTAAAAGTGACGTCATTTACAGGTGACGACGGCATGTTATCTCATCTGAATTCTTTTAAATCAGTTTCATAAACATTCGGCTCTACAAGTATGTAGGAAAACAAAGGCTCAAGTAATCCTTGTCGGGTTAAGAGGTGTCGGGTTAGTGGTAGTCGCTATAACGTACTTTACCTCTCCAATCGGAGATCTCCAGCATCGGGTTCAAGGTAAGTCTGTTTATTTTCCAATGGGTTTTTCAGAAATTCGGATTTTCTTTGTAGGGCTTGTCGATGTCGGATTACTGGTAATTGTGAAAACGATTTCCACCGCCGGACACCAGTGGCCCTGTTGCAAACCCATTTGTCTGCTCATGGCTGCCTTGTTGTTTCCTTCTCCACAACTGCCTTAGCATGACCCGTTAAGCAGTTAAGCAGTTAAGCAGGATACTTTTTAAATTGGGAGCACTGTGTAGTGACATCATTGCACTGTGTATTACAAAGATGACTAGAAAAAACTAGAAAGTTCCAATATCTACTAAATAGGCCATATGGGTGTTTCTACAGTCACAGGGATGCAGTGGAAGAAGTAGTTGTAGTGTTTCTGTACGTGGTAGGGAAACTGTCAAGAAGGCCTGACATGTATATGTATATATATATATATATATATGCTTTTATTGTTTTATTATATGTGTTTATTTTCTATTTTATTTCTATGCTGTAAATAGGGAATAGTTTTTATACCACTGCTAAGCTCAAACATGAAGATTGCACAAGAAACACATAAACAAATCTTCAATTCCTGGGCTAAAAAAATCTACAGTTTGCAGCACTGATAAACACAGAGCAGTAATCACAGACTGGGCTGTACATTTTTACATAAATGACATATCTTTCGTCCACATTAGTTCATTCCGTCTTCTTGGGGAATTACTGTTGCTTTCATTGTCTTTCATGAAGAAAAAGCAGTATCAAAGCAAACCTTGAATTTTAAATATGTTGCAGCATTTCAATGTAAATATTTGTATTCGCTGAATTACTTGTTTAATTCATAAATGTTCCGTAGTTGCTGAAGGCAAAAGCATTATAATTAGAATAGTAATTGAACTTATAACACAAAAGTCTTCAAGAAATGTAATCATTTGCAGAGGCGCCAACTTTGTCAAGTCAAAAATAACTAGGAGAATTAATTACCAGAGGGAAATAAGAATAGGATTTTTTTCAGTACAGTTTTTATGAATAACAATGAATAAACCTTAATTTGCTGAACATACATAATAATCTGGTGGTGAATTTTATGTGATAAACAGAACCCCTATGACATAAAGGCAAACTAAATCGACATGATATGCAATTTTCCATAACCTATGATAATGTGTCAATAAAGGTTTTCTCATTTGGCTTTACCAGGAATAATACCAGAGTGGACAGTTTATCTATGTATGTACAACTGCACATATGCTTACAGGTCAGGACATGGGCTATCTGCCTCTCTGATCATGATCATTGTGGTACTAAAGGTTGAACATCACCACTAAGTGGTATATTTACTAAACTGCGGGTTTGACAAAATGGAGATGTTGCCTATAGCAACCAATTAGATTCTACCAGTCATTTTGTAGAATGCACTAAATAAATGAAAGCTAGAATCTGATTGGTTGCTATAGGCAACATCTCTCCAATTTTCCGACCGATGTGTTGTCTACTATTGTACCTACGACTGAAGGGCCGATGGTTCGGACAATTCATGCATACACACTAGACACAATTTACCTGTAGATCTGTGCTCTTCATTTGGTCCTATAGTCGTTTAGAGAATGACAGCACAATACGCATTCATTCATTCATTCTTGTCACACTGATTAAGCTCCTTGTTATAACTATCCACATGTCATAACAAATTTTGTTAGCTTCTGTGAAACAAAATATTCAGTCTCAGAATGAACTATTGCACATACAGGACTCTTTACATTTAGTCACCAGGACATGTTCATTGAAAAGACCATGACCATGTAACCTCTATCATAGGCAAACCGAGGAGGGGTTTCCTAGTGGCTGGAAACCCCCCTCCAAGCCTGGGGCACCATATAATTGAGGTGGCTGGACCCTGCTCCCGCTTTACACAGCTTTGCTTGAAAAGGGAGAGCTGTGTGCACCTATCAGTAGTGCACACAGCATTGCCCATGTATATTATGGGGATAGGAAGAGTTGGAGAGCAGCCAAGCACTGTCTAAAATTACAGCAACGCCCCCATGCATGCTGGTCACGCCCACTGGTGGGGTGGGGTGGAAACGTCCCCTCTACAAATCCTGCGTTTGCCCCTGCTCTATGGAGATCGTGATCCTGAGTGCATACACACTACAGGATCAGAAAATGATTGGAATGAGATTATTAAACATCATGACCAACCAAATGAAACGACTGTCGTTCATTGTGCGATTATGCACACTAATGAGACATCTGACCGAACAGTCTGATTGGCCCAATATTTGGCTGAAAAACCTCCAGTATGTACCTAGCCTAAATCCTCCCTACTACCAAATTTGATCCATCCCTACTTAATGTGAACTTTTTTCTCAATATTCCGTGCTATTGACAGCATTTATATTTTGTAAACATCATAAAAATAAGTGGACATCAGGCGACCTTTAGTTGAAATATGTTTTAAGTTCTTTTTTTTGTAAATACATTGGTATATGTATATATAATATTTATGAGTTGCAGTTTATTTGTGCTTAGAAACATAATTGAAATGATTGGAAAAGTACTATTTCTGCTTGTCCTGAGCTGCTGTACGTTTCACCTTAATTTGCATGGGTAAAAGACCCTGGTACAATTTGTAATATCAGGAACACAGCAGTCACACTCAGTTGTACGCCACCCATTTCTGATTATTTAAATATGCCATCCCACAAACTGAAACCTCATTTGTGCAGGTTGGGTGCATTGACCTAGGTATCACTGTGATTATAGTCAGTCTGTGTGTATGTTAGGGAATTTAGCCTGTAAGTGACAATGGGGCAGGAACTGATGTGAGTGAGTTCTCTGTACAGCGCTGCGGAATTAGTGGCGCTATATAAATAAATAAATGATGATGATGATGATGATGATGACGATTATCCCAGAGCAGTGAGGTACATTCCTCATTGCCCAGGTCCATAAGGAGAAAGTCTTACATTCTGCAATGGGCACACAGGGCCTGGTTCATGTTCGGATCAACCTTACTCCAATGAACGCAGTTGCATGTAATTCATGTCTGGCAAATGATAGGTCAGCTTATTACTTGAGGGGCGGAACAGGGGAGCAAAGAGGCTGGGTTAATTAACGTAGGCCATGTGCAGTAAGGGTGTGCTCAGGGCTTTCTGATGCAGATGTGGCCGACTCAAGTCCTGGGGCTCACGTAAGTACGCCTGGTTTCAGCCGTGTCATTTGCACCAACTACAGGACAGGTGTAAGTGCCGACTGATAGTGATGGCAGTCACAGTATAGTCTTTGTTTTAAAGACTA
Organism: Mixophyes fleayi; assembly: GCF_038048845.1. Lineage (NCBI taxonomy): Eukaryota > Metazoa > Chordata > Amphibia > Anura > Limnodynastidae > Mixophyes > Mixophyes fleayi. Next base: position 120,320,813 of record NC_134408.1, on the reverse strand, counting down.
CACATATGCGTGCCACTAGATAGCATAGAATATCTGTACGCAAGATAGACCATAAAAAGGCATTGTATGTACAGTATGCATTAAAAGTATCTTTATGTATTTAATGTTAAATACATTTTTTTAAAAAAATAAATCCATATTTATTGTAATGATTATACTGTTAATAGTTTATCATTTATTTTATATAATATTTTTTGCATGTGTTCTGATGTGAGCTTATATTGCACATACGTTTGTGTGTATACTGCAGCTTGTTCTGTCTACAGAACAGACACAGCATTACCATTCAAATGGTAGTGCATCTTGAGATCCATTTTTATTTTAATACGGTGGGAACTATGCTCAAATTCCACACTCTTTTTGCATCCGACCATGAATGAGGCATAAATTCACACTGTTCCATGAAATGAATGATGTTTGATGGATTTATAATAATAGGTGAAAATTAGTGGTGGTAATTTAATTGTGGACAATACTTGTGGTGGCAAATTATGTTGGTGGTTACTTTATTGGTCAGCATTTAGAACTACTGCTCTAGATTTTAGCAAACGTGTTCTCCAGGTGGACTGTACTTGCCCCTGTCCACCAGTACCTGGCTGGGTTAGTCTTCCTGTTTAAGTCTCAAGGAATAAGAGACCCGACAAAATAATTTATTGTGGGCCAGGCCATGATGGGCTAGAGAAAAGGTAAGGCAAGAAGTGTGTGAGAGACCAGTGTATTATAAACACCTCAAGGGGGGCAGTATTGGGAGAGATATGCTCCTCGGAATTTGAAGTTAAGTCTGTTCTAGTTGGCTTTCTCTTTGCCCATCTTCGGGATATTGAGTATAAAAGAGCTTGTATGCATCTCAGGAACGTATAATACTGGGGTGCAATGGTGATGAGCAGCATTCAGGGAAGGTGTTGCATTTGTTGCCCATGGCATTAAAGACAGATTACTTGTGGAAATAGTAGCCTCTTTGCAGTGAAAAATGATCAGATATGCCTGTTAGCATGCTGGAAGGAGTATGCGTGTGTATGTCACGTGAGAGAGGGTCCAATGCTTCAACATGTGGAGCTATCTGTCTTATTTTCAGTATATATCTATTTTCAGATATTGTACTCTATGGCTAAGTTGGATGCAGAGGTTGTACTAGCGAGCTGTGGGCCCCGGTGCAGGGAAGCGGGGAGGAGGGAAGTTTCCCTTTACAAGGCAGCACCACTTTAAATTTAAGCTGCCGAAGACGCCGATCTCCCGCGAGTTGAGAAAACCGGGGTATGATGCATTTACCCCCTGGTGTATGAAGCGTAATGTTGTGATGTCCCCTTTTAGCAGGCATGTACAGGCTGACTGTGCATCCAACGTGTTAGTAATACAGGTGGAGGAATTTATTTGGGAGCAGGACCTATAAAGGAGCTGATAAATATGATGAAGAAGGACCCGTTAAGGTTATGGATGTAGTTTTAAAACACTATAGGTGTATGGTCAGTGAAGGTGGCGAGGAGATGCTGGCGGTATGCCAGATCTTATAAAAGAGTGGATAAGGTCAGGAAAATAACAGTTATAAACATGTGATGCTAAATGTTTTCTCCATTTGTGTAACTTACTAAATTATATCCAGTGTCTGTGTCATTTCTTAATGAGTTTCAGGTATGTCATGGTGTGAGCAGGATAAAGAATAATTGACAATGTACTGACATGTATTGTACTTTAAATGTTAGGTATTAATGTTTTATAAATATTTTACTATACTCAGTATGTTGCATTTTGTATTTGTTAAACATCTTTCATTGCAGCTACCACAATTTTGGATATATTGCTGTCTACAGTGTGAGGACAACTGATGATCCGATACATGTTGACTAACGGCCTGATTCATTAAGGATCTTAACTTGAGAAACTTCTTATTTCAGTCTCCTGGATAAAACCATGTTACAATGCAAGGGGTGCAAATTAGTATTCTGTTTTGCACATAAGTTAAATCCTTAATGAAGCAGGCCCCAAGATCTCATTCCATGGTAGTGCTTCTGTATCCAGCAAAATGTTACCAGTCAGGCTTTTTACTGCTTTACATTAGTGAGTACAGTCCAGAGCCCATGCCAGGCGGTTCACAGTAGAGCTCAGGGCACCTAAAGCACACGGCTGCTCTGGCAGCAGGATACACAGACAGGCTTCTTAGCTTTTGGCTGTACCAGTGGGGCTACAGCGAAACAAAGTACACCAACAGCTCTCAGCATGTGTGTCATGACAAGTCCTGGCAAAGGTTTCATACTGGGAAAAGCATTTTAATTGGAACAAATGTTTTAAGCTAACAGTCCTCAAGTTCCAATAGACGGATTGGCAAAAGGATCTGTATCAGTATATCAATTCACAACAACAGAATATCCTTCATATTGAATTCAAGAGCTCATTCAGGAAGCTGGTGCGGTTTATCTGTCAGTCCTGAAAAAATACTTAATTAAGATTAACTATGAAATGGAAATAACAAATATAATATACAACAACTGTTTCATGGTAAAAATATAACAATTAAAGTCTTCATCATCGTATCTATTTCTTACATTATCTAGACTGCAAGGATAACTGAAGCCAGGGAACAATGTAGGCCTCAAGTGAATATAGACTTGAAGAAATTATTTTGGTGTGATGTAGAGGAGGAGATTTGTAATGTTTTACCCTTCAAATTGGCCTAATATCAAAACATGTTTTCCCAAAATGCCCCTGATGCCTAAAATAGTCATATAAAAGTCAATCAGATTATTGGACATGCTGGTAAATGCAGTATGAAGACATCAGTTATAAGCCTAAGTGTGTGGTCACCTTCTGGCCACAGTCACAGCTCCCATTGAAGCAGAGAGACATATCACTGCTCATACCATGTGCCGATCGGTTTGATCTCATCTAATTTGGCCGATTACGCGTTTGACTAACTTGGATAGTGATCCTGTCACTTGGCTCTATGTGGTGGCCTTAAGTTTCATGTGGACATGGCAGGTGAACTGTAACGGCAGACCTCACGCAGTTCTTTAAAGGGTAAAAAAAAGACTGGAAAAATAAACTGGGGACATGGTAGGACCAGTATGTATTATTTTATAAAACGGCAATATGTAAATATAAGTTACCAAGTTATAGCACAATAATATTGTGTTATTGTTGTGTACATCATACCTTTCATAATTCAATACAAAAAATTAGGGCATGATTGACTTGCACTTGACTCACCCACTCCATACCCAGAGTATTCAGTGCTATCCACCAATTAACCCTCAGATTTTGCAAAACGGGGCAAAATAATATCTTTATGAATAACATTTTTTGGAAAAATGATCACATCTTATCAGAGTACAAACGGTAGCCTCCCTGCCGGTTATAGAGCTCTTGCCCTGCAATTATTGTGCTTGGTCTGATAAGTTCTGCTGTTTTGGCCACCTTTTATCTGACCCTTTGGTTGTTACCTGGACTACTCCTGCTCGCTGCCTGTCCCTGATCTCCTTATCTGTATTGACACTTCTTGTCTGCTTCTGACCTATGACCTATGGCCTGGCTTTGGTTACTCCTTGCACTCTTCCACAGAGTTGTGTCCCAGCCTCCTGCTCCTTGCTACCCACCTGTTCTTTGGTATAAGCTTTTAATACTTCTGAATATAAGTCCTGGGGGGTCATCCAAAACCTGTGAGAGTAACTATCTGTACGGGAAAGGCGACTGCTATAGGTGAAGACCTCTGTCATTGTTCTAAAAGCTTATTCAGGATTCGTGGAGGCACTAACAGCTGCACAAGTGCTTCCCTTATCAAATGGCAAACTGAATAGCAAGATTGAAAGAGAGCATGGTGGACTTTTAATATATGTTTAATAACACTCCAGTACTTACATGTATATTATTGCGCTCAGTAACACATAGCCTTTGATATATAAATGTCACTAGGAGCTTCAGCTGCTCTTTAATAAAATTGACCTGGTCAATATTAAAACATGGTTTGACTGAATAAGACATAACACTAGTCTTCTCCAGACACCACACTATTCTTTTGATCATATATAAGCCTGAAAACGTCATTAATTTTAGACTGTTATTGATGACTGTAGATGTTATTGTTTGGGTAGATTATCTTGTGAATAATGATTGCAGAGTTATCATGTGCATTTTGTGAGACACTTTAGGAAGCAGGAAGTTAAATTCTAACAAATAAATTTGTCTTGCAGATGTGAAATGAAAGGAACATAATGAAACAGCTGCTGTCCTTACCAAGAAGGGTAGCTGAGTAAATTGTAGGAATTATAGAACCAATTAAGGAGGTTTTAATTAACCTGTCAAAACCAGATAAATTAGAAGTCGGCTTATTCTGTGGCGTCACCAATTGCAATGCGTGTCTGATTGTCACTAGTTTCAATAATATTAATTCTTAAGTTCATCCCGTTCACACACTGTTCTCTCACATGATGTACTATACTCTTGTGAAGCAAAAACTGATTTACACCAGATAATTGTACCAATTTAAAGTTGACATACTTTTAAGGATGTTCACTCCACTCTAGTAACTGGCTTGAAAAGTGATCAAACCTGAATTGAAAAGGCATGTGCATTTTTTATGTGTTTTCATATGCTGAACAGGACTCCAACCGCTGAATTGTTTGTAGTTCTGTTAATGTCTTTCCATGTTTACACTCAGCATATAAACTTAAATGCAAGTGAGCCAGGTGCGTAAAGCACTCTATGAAATTAAGTTTATACAAACATATTCTTTGTCAACTCAGAAAAGTGATTCCCCCACAATCCAGTTTGTGTGATGGTTTGTTACTTTATCCAATTTCACAAACTGGTAAATTAAGCCAGTGTTAAGCTTGGTGCACAATACAAGTTTTTCAGCCAATTATCGTGCCAGTCACATGATAAACTGTTAGGTCCGATATTGCATTAGTGTACGCTCTCACAATCATGTTTTATTGTACCAAAGCACATTGTATTGTTTGATTTTTATAACCGGACTAAAAATCACAATGAACGATGGTGAAAGCGATACTGGTGGTATTATCTGAAGCTCAATTGTCAATTAGATATCCAGCGAATAGTCAGACGTTTGCCGGGCAGTACACAAAAGGTTAGTCAGACGCTTGCCGGGTTGGTAAACAAGTAGGGTAGTCAGATGTTTGCAGGGTCGGTACACAAGAGGGTAGTCACGAATGCAAGAAAGTGCAGCAAGTTGCAGGAGCTGAGCAGGCAGAATACTCGAGCATATGTCTGATCCAGGAAGTCATCATCACCATCATTTATTGATGTTTGAATTCATCCGGGCCCCATAAGACTACAGTTACAGTAATACCCATGGGGCCCTGTCACTAGCCTACTGACATGACATGCCCCCCAAAATGAGCCCCGCTGTCCACCACTATGGGTGGCAATGGTCCTAGTTCTATTCAATGAGAGAACCAACATTGAGTCACATATGAAAACGTATTAAATTGAGAGTGACACTCACCAGGAGGCACCCCAACCGTCCAGACAGGTAATACATTGCAATGGAAGTCCAGACTTATTTTAAGAGCTACAGCACTCCAATCAAGTGCCTTAGGAAAATAAGAAACAGAACTGCATGTGGCTCTCACAGGTCCAATGCGACTATGTTGTTACCAAATTTATTTATCATAATTCAATTGTAATTGTTTAGAATAAGATAGTGAGAATCAAATTTCATTACAAAGTGCAAGTTGCAATATCTTCCCTTGCTATTATACTCTATATCACGGAACAATCTCTACCGATGAGAGAAGCGTTTTCTGTAGGTTATCTATCTGTAGTATTCCGAGCATTTAAGAGTGGGCAGTTATTGTTTACTCCAGAATGGCTTCTTGGCAGGTTGAGAGCGCAAGCTGTTCTTTTTAGGTTTCCTTGTTTTTGTAGCTTTCTGGACATGACTTAGATGCACATATTATTGTAACATTTAAGTGCTGTATCACATATAGAATTTTAGGTTATAGGATGATTGTGATGAGATTGAATCTACCACTTAAGTGTAGGGGAAAGTATGTTCAAAGCGGTATTGTTCTCCTTGACCAGTTGTAATAATGGGTTCTAGGAATTAAGCTGGAGACTTGGGGGTACATTTACTATGCAACCGCTGATTCCCGGTGCTATGAAGTCATTTTCTTCAAATGGCAATTTTATTAAAGGCTAAACCCGATGGGCTTTGTCTTTAATAAAAGTGCCATATTAAAAAATGTCTTCAAAGCCCTGGGAAAAGGCCGCATTGTAAATATACCCATTGCTGATGATGATGATGCCCATGTAACCCACTGGAGAGCACAGCTTGTGTGAGCAGCTCCATCATCACATAATTAAAATATCCCAAATTTCTGCCATTTAATCAGCAGATTTCTTGTTACACTTGAGCTCACAGGGCCCTACCTTGTATTGATAATGTTTTTCTAACAGACTATATACTACTTTTAATACAGGATATTCACTATTATGCTCAGCTGTTTCTGATCAATCCCTAATTATTCCTTTTGTCCAGTTAACCACTCCATCTACGCTGTAAAAGGTGTGCCTTTCCTCCAGGGATGCACAAGCCATTACAAATTATACTCATCAAATGATTCCAGACGGCAATTAAACATTCCAGCAAGTTTCCCAGCGGCTGCTAAGCACCATGACTGCCTGTCACAGCCAGGCTGCTTCCTATTGGCTACTATAACAGCAGCCATGGAGTAATCACTTGGGAAAGATTCAGGCAAACAGAATGCCAGCTTATCCTTCACCCACAGGTAATTTGCCTCATCCTATCTTCATTACTACTGAGATCCAAGGACAGGTACAATATATTTAGGTTTCAAGAAATTCACTTTACTGAATAAAGTTCTCTATGTTATTATTAATATTATTATTTATTTATAAGGCACCACAAGGCTTCCGTAGCTCCGTACATAGGAGGTTAGAACATACAAGAAAAGTGACAAAATTATATAAATATTAACAACAAATTTACATAATTACATCAGTTAAACCCACAACATTACATAATTACATGAGGAAAACACTAGGACCTGAGAGTGCCCTGCTCGTGATGAGTTACAAAAAATACAGAATGATCTTTACATTAGTCATACATCAGCTTAAGAAGCAAGGATTCTAGTGCTGAGTGGCATACCTGGCGGCTTTTGGCTTGTAGTGGATGACTGCATATGTGTATCACCTAATTGTCTTTTTGTTTCACCAGGCTGAGACTACATAATAGATGACCTGCCTGCACGGTACAAATTTTACTTACTTTTATGCATCACAATGCTTATGACTCAACCCTCATCTAGTACTCTACCATGATGTTTGTCCTCTAAAAGCAGTCTTGATACTTGATTGTGACCCTTAAACAAGAATATTATTCTGCTCACTGAGTAGACACTTTTTTTCAGTTTAATTAATTTGGACAAATGTTCGGATTCATTTTTTTTTTGCCACATTATCGAGAACTCTGTGTTGAATAGTGGAAATAAATTTCAGATAAATTTATCATGATTTCCTTGTTGTTAACACAGCAAAATATGAAAAAGTCCAAGGGGAGTGAATACCGTTTATAGCCATTGTATATAATAATGGTCAAAGCAATGGTATATGTGTATATGTAGAAGCATTTTGTGATGTTTCCACACTAGGTGATCCTCAGCGAGCACACATTTACCAGAAGCCTGTGCTTGTCAAACACGGGGCTTAATAGGGCAAAGGTTATTTTCAAATCACAGCAAGTAGGTTTCACAATGTTAAAATCTACTTATCAAAAGCCTGAGGTGTGCGCTTTCAATAATACAATGCAGTTCAAATATATTTCTCTGGGGGGCCCACCTCTAAAGAGGAAGGACCCCTATTAGTTCTTGATCACCTTATGGGGCAACAGTCTTCAGACCCTTTTTCACTACAAGGCTAAGTTGGAACCCTCAACTCCCCAAACTCTGGAGCCACCAGGCTATTTAGAGGGTCTTCAAGCACACATTTGTGGTGGTCTAGTGTGGGCCCATTTTTCTCTGAGGTTTTCCCAAGCTCTCTTCAGTAACAAAAATGTTCAGCTCCCCACCAAAAGAGTGAGCAGCTAATAGGGTAAAGATGCTGCAAGCCATATGGCCCACAAACCTCCCCTAGACATACAGAGAAGGAGGCCCACAAGGGTCTAACACTGCACCTCCAATAGACAAGTAAAAAGCGCTAAACTAGGTGTGCTAAAACTGTTATATGAATAAATTACAAAAATGAAATGCCAGGAGGCCCAAGCCTTTTGGACACAATTTGTAAAAATGATTCTTACCCAGACAAGAGGCAAGAGTAAACAAAAGTTATGCCAGCAGTTTCCATTAATGTCACATATGCAAACTGTCCTTCTACAGGTTCCTCTTCCTCCTCCTCTATTTTAATTGGTCAGCATTAATTCCCATTGGATAATAAACACTCCTCACATTATTGTACTAATTTGCTCAACACAGTTTCATTGACTTGTGTTTTTCATTATGCGATTAAGATAATTAAACTATAAATTTTAATAGACAGTTAAATTTCCTCATTCCTCAGTCAAGAGGAGCAGAACCAAGCAATCCTGCACTATCTATTCCATTCAGTCCAATTAAATATAGAGTTGCTAGATTGCTCTGACGTTTGTCTTGAATATTACATAGTTACAGATTCATTTCTTTTGGTGGTGATTTTGTGTATATATATATATATATATATATATATATATATATATATATATATATTTATTTTTTTTAAATAACATTGTATTACAAACATCTAAAAAACACAAACATATATTGGAACACATATATTAGAACACAGAGTAGAACACAAAAAAAGAAAAAATAGGTATTGTATAAGACAACTAACCCAATATAGAACTCAACATTCACATCCTACATGTACTATTTATAGATATTTTTACATAACTAAAGAATCCAAGTACAAACAGGAAAGAGGAAGACGGACACCAATGTACAAATGTCAGCCCTGATAAGTGTAATACAATTAGAGAGAGATACACATTTCAGGGATGGCCCACGGTCTCAAGAAAAACTTTGACAATCACAGCAATTGCATGAGGCTTGTGATTGTGGATCGGTGCACTCTCCACCCATCCCTAGAACTCTTGGGCATTCCCAGAATGCACCATTGCCGCTCTGGCCGTAGTAGCACATGGCCATAAAATGCTGGTCTTTACTGGTGGTAACCAAGAGCTATATGAATAAGTTCCTGGCTGTTGTTCTGAAACTAGGAACTGCCATATTGCAACCTGAATACATTGCTATGTCACCTTTAAATCTGTGCAGTTATAAAACGTGACTGTCACCTTCAGCGGAGGCAGCCATTTTATGGGCAGGACAAAGTACCTCAGTGATTTCAATGGATCTAATGGATAGGCCACATTGTAATGGATATTGGTTCAGCGCACAAAATGGCTGCCTCCATTGCCTAGGTGCTGTTTAATATCAGTGGTAATAGCGATTCCTGCAGAGCACTAATGCACATAGACTTCTTTTGATCCTGTTCATACTACCACAAAACTTCTATAATGTTACTTCCCTCGCTCTTCCATCTATTGTATTCCTCCTTGCTGCACTGGGGGAAGACACAGCAGCGCAGTATATGCCCTATTGTATATAAAATGTGACTTATGTATATTTGCATGTATGCTTTACTGACATATATATTTTATACAATTATCAATTGCTAGATCATGTAGATTCCTAATGTTTGCTGGTAAAGGACAAGCTATGATGTTAGAGGAGCAATGTTTTGTGTACTTTACATGTGCCATGTGTTTGCAGAATTTGAATTGGACCATGGCACATGCTCACACACCATCTAGGCTGGAACATATTGTTCTGAAAATCTGTGAACAGCGAGGACTGACATTATACTGAAGCTGTGACACAATCCAGGGACGCCGGCAAACACATTTAGAAACTTTGAATTGCTATCAAAAGCCATCTGTACATTCATTGAATAGCAATGCCGAAAATGTCTTTTTGCGCAGATTGAAGTGACATTGCAAAATGAGAGAAATCTGCATCTTAAGTGCAGCCAGAACAAAGTAGCCCATTTAAAGGAGCAGTCATTTTTTTTTAAATAAATCTTCTGAATTATTATACCTAACACATATGAGTTAAAATATATATACACAATAACATACTCTATATAGATGTATATAAAATGTTCTGGGAATTTGATAAAACAATTCTAATAATTATAATATTATAAATTTGTCAGACATAGAAAAGGACTCAGGTCTGGGCTCACTGCTAGATTAACTGGTAGCTTTAATGGCTAGCACCATTAAGGTCTGCTTACAATTATCCAATTTAAATTACATCCAAGCTATTATAAGTATATATTGGGACAGAAGTGCTGGGGAAAAAGCGAATGGCAGGTACATAAGTCCTAGATTCCTGTCATTTGGATTTTAAAACACAGAAGAGATTGTTTGCGTCCGAGGAAAACCTTGTCAAAATGTGATTCTCAGCTTCAGGGAAGGCTGGTAAGGGTCCCTGGAGTTTTGTATGGAGAGAGTAGGGTGGGCTCCATACAAAAGGCCCAGTCCGGGTCTTTTGGTCTGCAGGCTCACCGCAGACTAATTAGGAGCTGCACCTGAGGGGTCTCTGTAAGCTCTACCTCAATCACTCTCTCACTGTCTGTGGAGGAGGTCAGACGGCTCCTGAGAAAAACTGCAACTTTGTCCTTAGAGTTCCATTTCTTTGATTTAAGTAAGGGACAATAGGCCTCTCACTCTAGAGAGGGAATATCTTTGTATTAGGTAGTAGCTGAATGGCTAGGATTTTGTTTATGTTTTTGCTCTGTTTGCAAGCTGGTGAATAAAACTAGCTATTGAACCTGAAACACTGGATTTGTGTGATTTTCTGGACGAAGTGCAACCGTCGACAACAGAGGACGACAATATGTAAAGGAGAACAGGACAACTCAGTTTCACTCTGACATTTCAATGCATCTTTAAAAATGAGTGTTTTTTAAAATGTGACTTGTGATTTTTCAAAAAGACAGCCGACGGCAGAGCCCACAACTATTGGACACTGTTTTAAGTGGATCTGATACTTGACAGAAAGCTCAAATGGCAAAGCTGATCATGTCAGTTAGCATGCTGTTATTGGCTATGCCCCTGTGCATAAATCCACAGCAAGTCTGTCACATCCACTTTAAAAATAATGGATGGTGTGGTTGTGTATACAAGCATATTTCTACTCTCTCTTCTCTCTTGTTTCAGCAATCATTTAACCCTAAAAAGAATGCACCTAAAGTGCACAATAATTCTGTGTGACGCCACAGAACTTATCTCTCTGGGATCCAGCAAGGTCCTCTGCGGCGCTTCAGGATTCCTATGCCCAAAGTCACATGATCGTTCCCAGAGGTGGTCTTTTCAAATTAGCTAGGATATTTAAACATGCTCTGAACATTGCAGCAGTGTCAGAGCAAGAGGTTTTCTCCCTAGTGTATGGCTGATTTGTGATTCCCTATTGTATTTCTCCTGAGCTTGGCTTGGCTGTGACTATTCTTTGAATTCTGATTCAGTACCTTTTCTGACCACCTTGTGCACCAGTCCCCTTCTCATCTGACCATTCTTTATTCAATGTTGCTGCTTCTGCCCATACCATCGTGTTACGCCAAAGGCAGTTCAGAGGAATGTGACCTGCGAGTTCCTGGCAGCGAAGCCAATACCACCTTGTGGTGTTTCTTGGTGAAACCGGGGGGCTCGTTAAGACTCCAGGGGGTAAATGTATCATACCCCAGTTTTTTCAACTCGCGGGAGATCGGCGTATTCGCAGCTAAAATTTAAAGGGGCAATGGCTTGTAAAGGCAAGTTTGCCTTTAAAGGCAAGTTTGCTTTAACAAGCCATCGCCCCTTTAAATTTTAGCTGCGAAGACGCTGATCTCCCGCGAGTTGAAAAAAACGGGGTATGATACATTTACCCCCAAACCTCTGATCGGCTAGTGCAAATTTTGGCTAAGGATAGGAACCCACTTTATTCAAAGTAGTTTCTAAAAAAATTATTAGGATTCTGTATGGATCAAGAATGCAGCATGTCCTATTGTCTAGCATTCACTTAATGCACTGTGAGCGTGTTCCCTGTAGAGATCACTGATCCCTAGCGGTAGTATATGCTATGCTACATTAACTGTGCAGTGAATTCAGCGCATGTAGAACAGACATACTGACATATAGAAAGGGTACATGTACATGATCCCCACAAAGTGTTTCCCAACTCCAGTTCCCCTTCCTTAATAATCTAGGTCAGGGTTTCCCAAACCCAGTCCTCAGGGCTCCCTAACAGTGCAGGTTTTCTGGATCACATGTGACATAATTAGGACCACCTGTGGATCTGTTACAATGTGTCTGTCAGTAATGAATACACCTGTGCTCCAGCACGGAGATATGGAAAACCTGCACTGTTAGGGAGCCCTGAGGACTGGGTTTGGGGAACCCTGATCTAGGTTGTAAGGATATCCATGCTTGAGGACAGGTGACATAATTAGTGCCTTAGTCATTTTGATTCAACCACCTGTGCTCAAGCCTTAAAGCTGTGCAGATATCCTTAAAACCTGGACTGTTAGGGGAAGAGAGGCTTAAGGACCGGAGTTGGGAACCACTGTCTACATTATTGAAATTGCCTCAGAAATAATGATAATAAAAATACAATTGCTGCATACTGATAACTCACTAACAGCCAACTGCACAAGTGTTCGTTTCCAGGTACCAGGTCCATTTATTGAAGATGCAGACTACTATAATTCATATGAGAAAATATATATTTTTTTACACCTGTGTTACACATGTAAACTATACGGTACAGCCCACTTAATACAACATAACAACCATCACAGCTGCCCCTAGTTAATCAATAATGGAATCAATTTAGATTAATTACATCCAGTATTGATTTTTGTACAGTGAGTTGACATGAATATATTGCTTTAATCCACATTATGTATCCATCAATGAAACAGATTTATTCTGAGTGCACAGAAGCAGTTTTTTAAGACCAAAATCTCTCTTTTCTCATAGCAACATAAAAGCTGCTTTCTAATAAGCCTATGTGACTGAAGTATGGCTTCATAGTAGCTGGTCTACTAACCATTAAACAAATATATGAAAACTCCAGTTTATATATGGGATAACGTAACCCTCTATTGTAAATTATAAGAATGTCAAAAATCATTCAGGGGTTCATTGACCATATAAAAGGAACAAGGCCACGGAAATCCAAGGTGATTTAAACTATCAAACATATTTCCCGCAGGTTATTTGTTATAAAACACAAGTACTCCTAATAAACAGTGACAACATGCCATCGGAACTCATCAATAAGTCATTAGTATCACTTGTTATATTATTAGAGTAAAATATATCTTTGTATGCAAAAAATATATCATTTAATCATGTGGTTTTTCATTGGATTTTCAAAATGACACCAGTCCCACAAGTTTATGCTTGATTTACAATGCAGTACTTACGTAGTAAGCAAAAACAATGGTCCTCAACTGACACTCTAATCACCAAGAGCATTTTATCCAACGGGCTATGCTCTCCAAGACAGGCTTCCTCCACCCCTCACGGCAGGAGCACTGTAAGTTATAAAGAAAGCTGGCCTGGCAGCATGCATTGGACAGGCAGTTCACTTGGTTGAGCCAGATGTCAGACTAGAAATTCCACTGCTGAGATCCTCTAGTCGACTAGTGGCTGTGTGGACTGGAGGAAGCCTGCCCGGGAGAAAGCATAGTGTACTGGATAAAGTGATCCTCCCATGTCAACAGAGTTTCTGCGGAAACCCATTTTTATATTTGCTTACAACATAGTGCCCAAGGTACTATATAATAAAGCCAAAAAATAATACATGATCAAGAAAGAGATGAGCTTTAAAAAAAAGTTCATGGGCCTGATTCATTAAGGATCTTAACTTAAGAAACTTCTTATTTCAGTCTCCTGGACAAAACCATGTTACAATGCAAGGGGTGCAACTTAGCATTCTGTTTTGCACATAAGTTAAATACTGACTGTTTTTTCATGTAGCACACAAATATCAACTTTAAATTTCAGTGTACAAATAAGTTATCAAGTATTTGTGTACTACATGAAAAAACAGGCAGTATTTAACTTATGTGCAAAACAAAAAACTAATGTGCACCCTTTGCATTGTAACATGGTTTTGTCCAGGAGACTGAAATAAGAAGTTTCTTAAGTTAAGATCCTTAATGAATCAGGCCCCATGATTCTATAGGGATTGAGATGGGATTAGCCGATTATGACACTTTATATATATATATGTACTGTGGAAGTGGTTAATACACCAGCCAAAATATCCTGGCAACTCCAATGATCTTCTTGTGTTGGCAAGAGCGCAGTATGAATGTCTAAATACTCAAAACCAAAGATTCGCAAGAAGAAAGATGGACTATTTGGCAAGCTTTCTATATAGAACAGAAAACCAAAATACACTGGTAAAAATATCCCTAGTGGTGAAGATGAGCTTCATTTTTCGGCAAGAAAACCGTACTGGCACATATGTAAAGTATGTGCTTTGGCTGATATATCTGAGGCACCAAACACTTCACTTATGGCACTATGGAATTGAAAGGCTGCAATGTAAAAATCTGCACAACCATTTCTTGGCTTTGGCAAAACACATCTGAAAAATGACATCTTCAAATACTTCATAATACACCATTACCCATCTCAAGCACATTGTTTTTCTTTATAACATTAGGCACTCAAATTTAAATCTTATTTTCGTTAACCACAGTGGACAAGCGACCCTATTTAACAGGTTTAATGCAGGATTTTCTGATGCTGGCCTTTAAGGTGAAATGAAAGAAAAGCTTTTTCCCAAAGAAGAAGCCGTTGAATTATTGAACAGTGATTAAGGGTAGTAGATTGGTAATAGGGCAGATGGGTGCATTTCACTCCAAATGCAATAAGCAAGCAATGCTAAATCTGTCTCTAGTCACATTACTAAAACTTGTAGCAACTGAAATATTTATTGCTAACCTGGACTTAGTAATATAAATGTCACAGGAACTAATAATACTAGAACAGACTCTGCCTAGCTCTATAGCTAGTACATAATAAATACAATGTTGTTAACAAGGGTACAGCTCCAACTTTATTACTGTAATCTGCTGAACAATGTGCTTTATGGCAAAACCATTTTCTGAGAATTGCTCAGTATAACATAGAACCCTGTGTTAAATATTAGATTGGACAAGAGGGACCTTTACCTATAAATGCTTAATCGTTAACACTCTATTTTGTCTTACTTCAACTGTTACTATAGAGAATCTCTGCTGCTATAGGTTCAAACTGATTATTTCCTGAAAGTGAAGTTATTCGGTGAACCGTATTAATCTGCAAAATTAGCTCTGTTACTGATGGGCCATGCCAATATATCATTATACTACGCATAGGTCCAATGTTGATGGTTATACTGCCCATCCCACCCCACACGCACCCCTCAATGTCACAGATGACATAGGCATACTGGCCTGATCGATCCATGCTGTGAAACACGCAATAACTACAGTTAATGGATGACCAACTTCTACCTGTTTGTACAGTAATCTACCTACCTAACAGGCCTCAGTGTGCCCCGGTTTTTCTGCCTGAACACCAATATACGATTATAGGGATATTTTTAATGACGACTGGTTTCCTAAGGAAAGAACGTGCTCTTTGAGGTTATCCTATGTTAATATCCTTAGCTGGTTTAAATTAAACAAAGTTAACGTAGGTCTTCAGAACAATCTTTACAAAGTAATGATGACACACTACCCCCACTAGCACGGTAAGATGCATGATCAGTACCGCTTGCTACAGTGCCATAGTGGCCAGTAAAATGTACTCCGACTACTCATCACCACACCATATAGAGCATACATTTACTTATTAGTTATATAATAATTTATATTTATCATTAAAATATAAAGCACCGTAAATATTATTTCACATTTATGTTAACAATAGATTGATTTTAAATATTCATCCAGTCATCCAAAACATATTAACAGTTCCCATGCAGTTATGGATTCTCTCGACCTATCAACATTCAAAATGTGTTCTTAGTTTGCTAGAGGAGCCTAAAAACATTCACGATGACATGATCCACTAGAGTTTGGCAGTCTATTCTTTACATGGCTCATATGGGACTTGTGTAAACTGCAACTGGACTTATCACTCCGATGTTGCCTTCTTTAAATAGGCAATTAGATCTAGCCGTTCATTCTTCTTTTTGATACCAGCAAAAATCATCTTGGTTCCAGGAATATACTTCTTGGGGTTCTCAAGATATTCTAACAAAGTATCCTCTCCCCAAACAATTCCTGTGAAAAAACAAACAAGCATTAAAAGATAAAGTATATATAATGATTTTAAACATATCTGGTTTTCCTAAAAGGCTTGCCGTTGATACTGAATGGAACACCAACACAGTTTTTATTTTCCTGTTTGTATTTGGCAAAATAAAATATTAGAAAAGAAATATATAATGTTCTTGTTGCTAACTCTCCAGGCTGTAAATTCAGTAAGGTGACACGGTCACTATAAGATTGAGGGATTATGGGTAAAAGACAGAAAGACTCAATTACTAACATGTATGTATGCATGTGAGCCCTCACCTTCCTCCTCCTCCTACCATCACACCCCTGGACAGACTTGCTAAGCAGCCGTGCGCAGACAATTATGGAGGAAAGGGTTGATACGTAGACCGCACTGCATTTAGGTGCAAAAATTTGTACTACACCATAGTAAGCAATCAGATGCTTGATTTCATTGCCTAACTTGCATTAGACGGATGACAGCCAAATGCAGAATGGTTGTTGGTAGTTCACTGCAAATTATGACTTTTAATTTGCACCAGCTCAGTGAGTCATTATCCAATTTTCATAGAACCCACTTTGCTCTTCGACAGAGAAGCACATTTTAAAGTGCTCTCCGAGCTTCATATACAAAAAAGTGGCACATAATAAAAACCATCACAACGTTCCCTAACTCTGATGATTAAATTAAAATGAGGCTAAAGTAAACCAAAGAGTATTTCAGCAGAATAAACTACAAGTTATGTATGGAAAACATTGGTGCAAACATGGTAGAAGGTTGGACAATGATGAGACCTTTACACTTTGGCTTTGTGCGCTTGTTCTGCAACCCTGCATACCTAAGCGCTCTTCAAGTTCAGGCATCTCCCGATACAGGAAAGTAAGCATGCACCTTCATATGCGCTGGGCTAACCATACAGACACACTGCTGCAAAACCAAACTGAATGATTGCTTCATTTACACCTGCCACCCAAAAAGTGCAAGCTGCTGTGCTTCATTTGGTTTGTTTTTTTAAACATCCCAGACCATATTCTTTAATTATGGGGGCTCTAAACACCTTAAATACCACCCATTCCCTCATAAAAATATGTATATTACAATGATGATGCAACTGTAGAAAAAAATCTGGTGTACGCATTTAGCATACAACAGAGTTACGAAGAATGTGGCTTTCTGGAACAACAGCTGGAAAGCCACAATATTCTTACTTCGGTTGTACATGAAATGCATGAGATATTCTCTCCAGTTGAATCAACGTTGTGATATACATATTTTTATGAGGGAATGGGTGGTATTAATTGTGTCTCTGCTAGAAAAACCTGCTCGCTAGAAGTTGGGAAAGCATCCTGAGACTTGTGTATCTACAACAGCTGGAGAGCCAGAGTATGCCTACCTCTCATGTAATCATTTCTACATTACCTTTGCTTTTGTTTGCATCTGTGTAAGAAAACCCAGGCGCCTGGCCAGTTCTACGACCAAAGAGGCCCCATAAGTTTGGTCCTGTCTTATGTTTTCCAGTCTTTTCCACGGTGTGGCACTGGGCACATTTTTGAACAAAAATCTTCTTTCCTTTTTCTACATCTCCCATTTTTAATTCTTTGGGGGGAGGGGAAACAAAAAATTATACAAGGCATTTAAAAATTGTAAAAATAAACATTAAACAAAAAGTTAACATTTTGCATACATTACCATATAAATTAAAGCAAGGGGGTGGATAAAATAATGTAGAATTCAGGAGCCAGTCAGTTCCAAAATCTATAACTGGAACGACAGTCCCACAGGAAATATTTCAGAATTCCTCAAGTGAGGCTACACTTAGGGGAGAATTCAATTGGTCGCGTTACTCTAAAAAGTAACGCTGTCAAGTCTTGCCCCCCCATGCTAAAATTTGCCAGCCCTCCCCTGGCAAGACACATTTACAATATTAATGCAAGTTATATACCCAAAGGCCAGTAATGAGTAACTATTCTTAATATTGCCCAAGCAGCTTTTCTCAAGGGGCACTATGGGGATTACTTGTCTACCCTAGTTTGTTGCTGGGTACATTTTTAATTTGGGCATGGAGGTAGGAGGTGCTAAGCAGTTCAGCATGGGTGTAGAAATAGAAAATGATATTGCATTTGCTTGTATTTGCACTGGCCAGCACAATCTGCTACTATACAAACTGCCACTGTCCTTGCATGTAAATAAATGGGTTATGCAGAATCAATTGTGTTTAAATTGCCAGCTTCACTGGCAATTTAAAACTCAATAAATGTCCATCTTGGTGTCTAGACTGGGAATAATTCCGTCAGCTCCTATCAGTAAGATGCTGCTAGTCTCCCCAGATACACCCCATCAATGGCATATAGTCATATACCCCTTTTTCTGTTCCCCTCCCCTCTCTCACCGGACTTTTCGGTCACTTAGTGCCCACGGCTGACAGCTCTGGCTTTCACGACTTCCACTTCACGCGTGACACAGGAGAAACCCCCCTGCAATTACCAGCCAACCAGAGCATTCCGGGGGCTTACTATGACGTCACTGCAGCTTGGAACCCTGACACTCCGACCAGCCTTACCTCTTCCATCCAATGATATTACGTTTCATCTGTTGCCGGCGCAGCGATTGGTGGAGACGCAGTGCTGGGCGTGGCGTCCTCTGATATCGCCCTAAATAGACAAGGACCATTAAAAACGGTGTCTGCAGCATGCTAAGGAGAGCGGGGAAACCAAACTTCTTATACCACCAGCTGCAGATGCTCCCACCTGTCACGTCTAGTGGGTACAACATGGTTACCACTTTATTATTGCAGTTGCGTTGGCTGAATGCATTTCTATTATTTGTGACACCGTTCTTATCAATCAATTCAGCACAGGCACCTGCAACCATAAAGTAAGTGGGAAGTTTAGTAGATGGGGTCATATTTGAGGGTCTGTGGGCACTGCAGCAGAGGTAGGCAAACTCTGGCTCTTTAGCATGTTGGGACTTATAATTTCTCAACAGCTAGAGAACAGTGGAATGTAAAAATGTGATTTAGTCTCCTGGAAAAGTAATGATGCAGTTAATAATAATTATGATTTTTATGAGTATTGCTTTTCGAATGTGTCAACAATAAAATTAGTATTATTTCTTGCCATTATGTTTTTGTCAGTGAAGGAAATGTGAGCCCCAAACCCTCAATTGTAACCAAATCAATGTAATGTATAATGTATGTGAATCTCTCTGTGGGGCACATTTATCAATACTCACATAAAGTGAAAAATAGTTTTCAATCCTTATTGGAATGATAAGGATTGAACTATTTCTCAAATTTATGTACAACCCAGCACAGAAACAGCAGTTCTGATAAACTGCTGTTTCTGTGATAAAAAAAAATCATACTTACCCCGCCTCTTCGGAACGCGCTGTCTTCGGATCTCCTCCTGGTCCTCTTCACTTTTCTTCTTACAGCAATTGCGCATGTGCAGTTTAAAGAACTGCACATGCGCACAAACATTCCCGCTCTATCTGCAACTATAGTTGCGGAGACAGTGGTGAGTGACCCCTCCACACATGTGCTGTCCAGCTCTGTTCTTCGGAGCAGAGCTGACAGCACTGAAATTTTTCATTTATGATAATGTACGCCAGCTTCAGCTGGCGTACATTATCATGACAAGTTTCCGACAAAATCAATTTTTCGGAACTTGTTAGATTGCGGTAGGGAGCAGTCACCATACTATTGAATGGTGACTGCTCCCAAAAATGAAGCAGAATGCAAAGCAGCAGGTATCCACAATATCTGCTGCGATGCACCTCTCATAAATATGCGGTACACACTCTGGGACCTGGATTTCATGGTAAGTGCACTATCACTATTTCTTAGATATGCCCCTGTGTATGTTAGGAAATTTAGCCTGTAAGCTCCAATGGGGCAAGGACTGATGTGAGTGAGTGCTGCGGCATTAGTGGCAGCTATATAAATAGTTGCTGATGAAGATTTTAGTCAGTTTTTAGTTTCAATGTGAAACTTATGTGTAAAGTGCAAAGATATGCCTGCAAGATCCATTTTTGGGTGTTTGAGGACAGAAGGCAGCAGGGTATGACACCATATGCACCGCCACTCTATTTCCTGCTGTGCGCGGTTTTCAATACTGACTTTGTGCCCCTATTCGACGAATGTGCTCTCCACAAAAAGCCTGTTCTCACTTTCATCAAACTTACCAAACTGCTTGGCAATTAGTCGGCAAGACTGTATTTTCAGCCTAAACCAATTGCCCCACTAGTGCTTGCTCTGGATTTCTGATTCTGACGCAAAAGGAAAGCATCACTCCTCAGATTTTTCTCTGATCTTGCCACAAAAAGAGAACCTGAAACGTCTAACCTAGAAACTCAGGAGAACGGTATTCCTTTGAAGAGGGAGTACCTTTTTAGATTGATTATTAGATTAATTATTAATCAGAGAGGGGTCAAACATCCAGCCACTGGAGAAATATTGCAACCTAGTGGCCTGCAGTCCTTGGATCTGGTACCAGGTGACCCTACTACCCCTGCTTTGCCACAGCTTATCCACTGTAATTCACTTGTCCACACAGACACAATACTGTTGCTAGAACCTGTGTTTTGGAGTTTTTTGCCTACAAAATTAAACCTTTTAGTGATAAAATGGCTGGATTCTCAGGAAATGAGGATTAGCCAAATTTTGTATGTTTTTAAAAGACAGTAATACGGAATTCCACTGAAATAAATTTATGGGATTGCTGTTACACACTATCTTTGATGTAGCCTTCTAGGATCTAGTCTGGTTTATGTAACAATAGTTGTTTTTTTTAAAGCTGAAGGTATCAAATGCACACCTTTGGGGGGAGATTTAGCAGAGATATTTTTGTACTGATTTTAATACTCGTATGTTAATGACATAAGCTCTGTTATGTTGTTAATGAGAGAGCCAGGAAGGCAAACTTACATTTTGACATCTTTTCTATAAGTTTGTGGTACCCCTTTTGAGCGCCTTACTTGTACTCTCCTTTTTTGGTTGCAAATTTTTTGGGGGGCTAGCTAGCCTGAGATACAATTTAATGCCCACTGTCAGGCGCCGTCCCTGTGTCTTCTCTCCTACATAGGGACGGGCGCCTGCTTCCGTCCTTCTCTCTGCATCTGGTTGCCGTTGTTCCTCCTCTGTCCAGCCGACCTCTTCGGCGCATGCGTGCCCCGTCGCTAAACAACAGGACGCTACTCTAGATCCTGGCTGCGGTAATCAGGCCCTTCCTGACCTATATAATCTGGCCTCTAGCACCAGACTAGTGCCAGAGTATTGGGTCCCCCTGCTCCTGCGCTGCCTGTGTATTTTCCCTGCATTCTGATTGACTCCAGTGTTTTGACCCGGCTATTGTACATGATCCGTCGGTGCTTGCTCCTTTGGTCTGATCCTGATTCCAGTGTTTGACCCGGATTGTTGACTACGTTTTCGAATTCTCCCTTGGTACCATTACTACCCGTGTGGTTTGACCTGGATTGCCTGACACCTCTTCCATCTACACGTCACTGATTACTCTTTCTGAGGACCGCGACCTGTCTGTCTCCCGTAGCTAAGCCCAAACTCCCTTGTGGGGGTCCCTGGCAAAGACCTGGGACACGTTAGACTCTCACCTCTTTGCTGAGTAGTGCTAAAATCAGTAAGCAACCCCTCCAGTTTCCTAAGTACGTGACAGTACCTTTCCCGTATCTTTTTCTGTTACCCTGTACCCCCTCATTGAGATGACCAGCCAACCAATGAAGGCTCTCTTCCACAATATCTATTTACTAAATAGCCCTCAAAAGCAGAAGATGACCAAGAGACAGCTTCTCAAACCCGAGAAGCGCTACCACCAATGGCGGAAGAGGCTTCCCGGATATACGACTTTGCCTCTCACTTAAGCCAGATTGTCACCTTGTTTGCTACCATCCAAGCTCCTAGGTGGGTTACACAAGACGCTGGCTCTCACAAGGCCACCTCTATAGCCGCAGTTGTGACTGTGCCACCTAGAGAAAGAACCCCATTAGTGCTCTCACATCCGTTAGTTCACTTCACTTGTCAAATTTGGGATCATTGGAAAACTCACTTTAATACCACTTTGACCCCATACCCCACTTTGGGACAACCCTGAGTTTGTTCCAGGCCAATCCTCCGCCCATTTTGCACACTGGTCCTCCAATGGCATCAGAGTGGTACATAACATTCAGGACCAGGGTAATTGTGCTACATTGGAGATGCTGCAACAGAAATAAGGGCTTCTGGTTGGTGAGACTGTTGAATATTAACAATTAAGGCACTATGGGGTAAATTTATCAAGCTGTGGGTTTATTTAGTTATTTATTTAGTACATTCTAAAAAAAGACAGCTAGAATATGATTGGTTGCTATAGATAACATCTCCACTTTTATAAATTCGCAGCTTGATAAATTTACCCCTATGTCTCTTCTCTCCCTAAAACTCTAGTTGCCAAGCCTCTGACACAGCTGGATGCCTGTTGTTATAGAGATCCCCTTTTAAAGGGAATGATCTCCTTCCTTTATAATCTATTAGTAAATGCTAAGCAATCTCTTACCCCTAAGCATGAAACCAATTGAATAAATGATTTAGACAAACCCCCAGACAAGGACTCATGGTCAACAATTAGGGAAAAAGTAAAAATCCTCGATCTCGACCTTTATTAAAGAGAATACATAGAAAATTTATTACAGGTGGTACTTCGTACCATCTTGGGTCCATAGGGTGTTTGGCTCAGCTTCCTTTCACTGTTGGTGGGGATGCAGTGAATTAGTCTCTTTCCTTCACGTTTGGTGGGCATATCCTAAGGTTGCCAAATTCTAGGATAATATAGCCATCCTTATATTCAATGTTATCAGGTCTATTTATAGTATTATTTATAGCATTATAGTATTAGGGGATTTTGCCACGACCGTGGGAAAATCACCTAATACTATAAATAGACGTACCGCAATGAACTAAGCTCATTACCCATTGGAGCTTGCACAATGTAGAAGCTCCGATACACAATGAACTTAGCTCATTGCGGTAGGTCTATTTATAGTATTAGGGGTTTCCCACAACAGCATGGGAAAATCCCCTAATACTATAAATAGACCTAGCGCAATGAGCTAAGCTCATTGCGTATCGGAGCTTCTACTATGTAGAAGCTGTTTGCGGCGGCTCTGCTCTTTCTTGTTTTCGTTCTATCAAGAATGAAGAATCGTGGATGTTACAAGTCTGGGGCCCTCCTGGCTGAAGACAAGAAGACTTCAAGCAACAAGGAGGCCCCCCTGGCCAAGAAGATCAGAAGACTGCAAGCAACAAGGGGGGCTTTTTGCCCAAGAAGAAAATAAGACATTACAAGCAGAGACTTTTGGATACAAATACTTTTGTGACATTTCAAGCAGGGACTTTGGATCTAGAAATTCTTTTGGAACTTTTCAAGCCGGACTTTGGAAATTACAAATTTAATTTGGGACTTGGTTGAAAGCCATTTTAGGATTAAAAGCTGCTGACGACAGATGAAAACATCTGTGGTAAGTATAGGGTATTTATTATTTTTAATAAAAATATATGGTATAAAGGAGGGTGTTTACTGTCTTTATTGGTTTCTTTAACATTTTCATTTGGAACTAAAGGTCCCAGCCAGCCGTGGCTGTCAGCGCATGTTGGCACTTGTGGTTCTGCAAGTGCCAACATGCCCTGGCTGCCATGGTTATGCTGGCGCTTGTAGTTATACAAGTAGCAGCATGCCCACACTATTTATGGCACCCTGGCTGTCTGGGACCTGTAGTTCCACAAAACAAAATGGCGTCTGTTTGTTTTTTTATACTTTAATCGCCGTTATTACCCTACAACCACCGCCCAGGGGTGTAGGAAGAGCCCTAGTGCTTTCAGCACTGGGCTGGGTGTCCCTAGAGGGGGGGGGGGCACTCATTTTTTTCAGCGGACCCCACTCTCTAGGGAACCCACCCCATTGCTGAACAGCCTGGGGTTGGTTAGTCATTATGGCAGGGGGACCCCTGCTGCGTGTCCCACTGCTATAGCACCACCAACCCCGGCTGGTTTGCCTAGTGCTGGTTCCGTGAAAATCGGGGGGACCCCACGCAAACTTTTTCCACGATTTTCACAGAACCAGCAGTAGGCTGGCAGCACTAGGGGTAATACTGAATAGAGGGGGGACCACACATTTTTTAAAAAATATTTCAACTATTTTTTACAGTTTAGACAGCTGTATGACAGGACAGTGTAACAGTGATGGGTTTATAGAACACGCTGCTACAACACAGGAGAGTTAGCTAACACGGGAGTTTTTGACATCACAGCAAAGCGCCAGAGATGACCAGCGATTTTGAAGATCAGGGTAAAAATCGCAGCTTGATACATTTGAGAAATTTTGACTAAAATCGCGATTTTAACACACTGAAAAAATCGGACCTTGATACATTTACCCCCTGGTCTTTTCAAACCTTCCTGCATTCTCTTGATTGGCTAATTGCCTGTCAGCTCTGACTATTTAAAGCACCTGCTTCTTTACTAAGGTGCCAGATCTCCAGGTCTCCTTACCTGTTAGGACGCTGTTCTCTCTGGTGCCCGTCTGCACGTCGGTATCCTGTGTTATCTGTTCCACGATCAAGACCTGTGGTATTATTGCAAGAACCTCATGCCTCATCATCGGTCCCGTCCTTAAGCTATTTCCTTTCCAGGGTTCTCAGTGCATCAGTTCTCTGCAGTTCACCACCTCTCAGTTGGTATCCTGTGTTACCTGTTCCACGATGAGGACCTGCGGTATTGTTGCAGGAACCTCGTGCCTCATCATCGGTCCCGTTCTCAAGCTATTCGCTTTCTTATGACCTTAGTGCTTCGGTTCACTGACATTCACCCTGAACCTCTGCATTTATCGTCCAGCAGTCCTGCTCCACACCACGGTTCCATCTCACCCTGCTCTAATCCCCCTCAGAGGACCGCGACCTGCGGCTAGAGAACAGCTAAGTCCATATTCCCTTGCGGGGATCCTTGGTGAATACCCCTCTACCGTTAGACTCTGCACCTCTCTGGGGGTAAGTCTATCTAGAGCGGGGCTTCGAGGTTTACTCCAAATTCAGGCTTCGTGACAAATGATTAGTTTTGCAAACAAATCCAGTTCCATATATTAGTAAGTTATATTAGTAAGATTACTCTTAAACGATATCTAAATATAGACAGATGCATAGTACTGCTCCCCAAATTTACGGTGTATCTAACAGTAAATTATAGAATGGTCAAATGTCCCATGCACTTTTAAACATGCAAGTATTCTATTTGGCCTAGCAACATCTGTCTGGCATTGAGCATTTATTCGCCATGTCTGTTTTTCCCAAGTGTTTCCCATTTGATGTAGAAGTAGCATTATATTCTCATTGCCTATGTGGACTACCTTACAATTATGTGATTTGATCCTCATCTGCAATTTCCCTGCCCAACTATTTGTCCTAACCTTTGTTTAGTGAGTTTCTGTCCTGATCTGTATAAAAAAATAACAACCTTACACAGTTTATTGTCATCTGTGAATAAGGCCGTTCACAATGTTCTTATATGGATCCCCCTATCCAAAGCAGATGTTATTGCTCAGGGCAGGACAACAGAGGTAGTTGCAAAACAGCAAGTCAGATAATTTGGCATATGATTTTTGCAAGTTAATTTTACAGCGTTAGGGAGTTAAAGGCCTGTTTTCAAAAGGGGGTATTAATCCCTACTGAATACGATTTTACGGTATTAGTTCAAAAAATAATGTAAGCAAATGGACCCGTTTACGGACACTTTTTGACAAGATTTTACGTTGCCTTGATTTGTGTCAATTGTAAGATTGCATTGCGTTGAGTAGTGTTAATACGAGGTAAAATATAAGCAGTTCTATGTGAGCACTCATTAAGCACACAGTACACTATGCTTTAGGGAAACTTTGAAAGCACGCTTCTAACACTCTCTCAAAAGTGTGGACAAAGTACACGGTTTTAACTAGCACTTTTTTTAAATGCCTATGTGTACATGCCCCAAGATACAGCCAGTTTAAGGGGTAAATGTACACAAACTTCAATAACAATCAGGCTCTATCATTTTCTAGAATGTATTAGGTACAATCTGATTGGTTGCTCCTCCACATCTGCCCCCAAATGACAGTAACTTGGTATTTAGTCTCCTACATTCTTAATCTGAATTTGAGCTTACTCTTTAACATTTTAACTTAACTTATTGGACAAAAGAACAATTCTCAGAATTCGTCCACATTTATCATTTATAAAAAAAAAAAAGATTTTGAAAACTGACCTTTAAAACATACACTCTATATTGTTTTGGGAATTTGTATGTGTTTCTTTAGATATGCTTCTTACTTACTGAATTTAAAACTTTCTTACATGTCTAGGAACGGTTATGAATAATGTATTGTTATAATTAGTTTTACAGGTCTGAAATACGTGTACATTTTATTAAGCTGTTCTCTCACCATTGATCTGCTATAGAATATGTATTGCATATGCAAGAAGAGTTAATGATCAGTTATTATAGAACTGTACACTGACATATGAGACTTATTATAAAAAGCACATTATATATAAAACATTGTATAATATCTAAAGTAATATTAAAATCTGAATAGTTATTTTTTTAAGTACATCACCTATTTTGGGACTTTAGGGGTCTTGTGGAATCATTTTGCGCTATGCTATCACTGGCTTCTGATACCAGAGTATAGATTGAAATAGCTTGTATGTAAAATAACAGTTTAATTTTAATTGAAGGCATTTTCCTTATGTCATTTTACCACCAGCTGATTTTTTTTGTAATATCCTGCCCAAAATGAATTTAAAGTGGCCCTGGAAAAAATTCTGAAATTGGAACACATGTAGGCGGGACTAAATTGACGGTAAGTGGGGAGAACAGAAGTCTGTGAGACTGACACACTATTAGCCTTAACCATGTGGTGGTAGGCGGGGCTAATGCAACACGCAATGGTAGGCAGAGTTATTGCAATGTCAGGCAGAGCCTGTCACAGTAGGTGGAGCTAATACACAATTATTGCACTGGTGGGCGGAGCAAACACAAGTAGGCAGAATAGGCACCAAGCTCCCATTGATTCTAATTTCAAATGACTTTGCCAACCTTTACCAAAAACTTTAGAGTGTTCAAACCATGGTGGTGGGCATGTCTTCTCCCCCAAGAAGAGGTTCCACCCTCCCAATGCGCTATGTACCTCTTCATTGGAGTAAGGGTGGTTTTCAAAGATTAAAAAAACCCTCATACTTTTAAATAAAACTGTGATTAACTACCTATAGACATTATCATCAACAATTCAACAAATGCTTTTTTTGTTTCAGTTAAAGGAAAATACTCCCATGAATGTGCCATACAAAATATTTAGCAAATAATACTAAGCAGGTATTTTACTGTTGCACATGGTAATTTGGCTAGTACAGTGAGATCAGGAAGTAACAGCTAATGTACACTTTCTGAGAAAAGCAGATGCAGGAACACCGTGTAAGGAGGTAACAACTGATTTGCGACCTTTCATGCTTTCTGTTGATTTACAATTAGATGCAGCCAGGAATCCTGTGTATTTTTTTTTACCAGACTTACTGCATTTAACAAATATATCAACCAATGGGGCTTATTTAACTACATGCAAAATGCACACCTGCTGCAGTAAACTTTAATGTTGAAAAAGAGTATTCAACTTATGCATAGTTTCGCCCATATTCGAATTAACGGCAGTGGTGGTTATATGCCATAATTGCCTACTCTCCCGAATTTCGGGGAGTCCTGGCGGAAGAGCAGGCAATCTCCCTGATCCTTGTTGGGTTGGGCGCAGTGATGTTGTCGTGTCACCATAGCCCCGCGCCCTACTATAAAATGCCGAAATTCACGGCATTGAATAGCGGGGGGCAGGGCTTAATGGCGTGATCACGTTATGAAGCTCCGCTCCCGCTATTCAATGCTGCAAATTTTGGCATTTTTTAGTAGGGGGCAGGGCTATGGTGTTGCGAGAACATCACCACGCTCCCTCCTACCCCCAGTCACATGACCTGTCCTCCAATATCAACGAGGGAACAGGTTTTAAAAATTGGCAAGTATGAAATATGCTCTGTATAAACAGTGTGTAGTTTCCATAAGTGTAGCCCAAATATAGGGTGAAGTATTGTTTAGCAGCATATTTACAATGAATCGGAATGCACATAACTTTTATATGATCATAAATTGAAATATCAATTGGTAACAATATTATAAGATACCATCTAAAAGCAAACAAGAACATACTTTTACTATAAATTGTTTCAATATCCATATATTTGAATTTTTTTTCATCTATTATTTTAAAATAATGTGTATATTGAATACAATTCATGTTGAAAATAAATTTTCAATGCGTACAGTTGTTCTGTAGTAGCTACTGAGACGTATACTAGGGTAGTAAACAACGATAATGCTGTGTCGGACATCTCTATCATCCGGCGTTTACACCTACTCTGTAGCAGGTGTAAAAGATACGGCTGACAAGTGTTCTTACTCTAAACACAGGGGACACAATTCAATTTGGAATGGAACTCGCAGCCAAGTTGCAGTTTAAAAAAGGTGAGTTCCGACTATTCAAATCCTAACTCATCTCAATATGTGCTTCATTTGGAAACTGGCTGTCTGAACGCTCTGGCTAAGTAGACACACACAACACTCTACAGTATAGGCACAAGCATATGTGCAATATAAGGTCACATCAAAATGCAGACAAAAAAATGTATATTATAAAATAAATAAACAACTAAACAGTATAATCATTAATACAAATATGGTTGATTTAAAAAAAATATATATATAATTATTTTTTACGTTAAATACATAAATCAAGATGTTATTAATGCCTACTGTACATACAATGCGTTTTTATTGTCTATCTTACTTGCATACACATGTTCTGTGCTAGCGAGTGGCATGCATACGTGTACTTTTCCAAAGAAAGACTGTGCTATGCCAGCCATCACTTGCAGTCGCCACACACATCTGCCCTGTAGATAGCGCAAATGATACGGTTGAAACAAGCATTCTGAAGAGAAACACAGGACTTGAATTGGCCACATCCAGGGCCGCACGCAGGGGGGGTTTCTGGTTCTCCTCCGCGAAGAACAGTGTTCCTACATAGCAGCACTGTAATATACAGCGCAGTGGCTGCTGTTCAGTGCAGTGCCGCCGAAATGGAGCTGCTGCGTATGCCCCTGACATCTGCGTTGCAATGCCCTTTCTGTACGTTGACTACATACGTCCACCCCTTCCCACCCCTGTTCCGCATACAATACAGAGCGCATCCTAGTCATTGTCATACAATACAGAGTGCATTCTAGTCATTGTCATATAATACAGAGAGCATCCTAGTCATTGTCATACAATACAGAGTGCATTCTAGTCATTGCCATACAATACAGAGTGCATTCTAGTCATTGTCATATAATACAGAGAGCATCCTAGTCATTGTCATACAATACAGAGAGCACCCCAATGATTACCATACAATAAAGAGAGCATCCTAGTCATTGTGTTACAAGTAGTATGAAAGGAATTGTCTCCGCACCAGGTTGTGGACAATCCTCACTGGTCACAATAACAAATTCATGTGTCCAATCCTGAGGGGGTGCAACATATATAGGTACATGTAGAAACAGAGAAAAGGGTTGAATAATGAAGCACTCCAGGCCTTAATCCAACAAATGAATACAGATTAGAACCAATCTTTAAAACCACCTTGCTGGCCCCACCTCATCCTGCAGAGCGGCGGCTCTAGCCATCACCCTGGTGGTCTCTATCCTAAGGGCGCCACTGTCCACCTTGCACTTAGTGCCCTACCAAAAACATCACCGCAGAGGTCCCCCCTGGCTCTCTACCTGTACTGGAGCTAGAAGCAAAAGCCCTGTCCAACAAACGGGCACTTATCTTACTGTTAATTTTTCTGTTTTAGATGTTCTTATTGTGTTATTATGTTGCTTTTGTATGATCCTCTCTGTTAGGCCCCACTATAGGCTACCTGTTCCCCCATACTGAAGGCCCGTCTCCCAGGCTACATACCATTTAGTGACTCCCGCCCTCTGTGGGACCCTGCCCATCCTTTAAGCTTAGAGCCCTATTCTGTCAATCTTGACACTGGGAGCCCTCCATCTCTGTTCGGTTTAATTCACTGTTGATGGGTCTGACTGTTCTCACTATGTTATGGTGTTGTGGTTGTTTGTTGCTATCTGTTGGGCCTTAGATTTTGTTTGAGGTTCCCCCCTTTATTGAGGGCTGGTCCCCCAGACTCTTAGCACCCAACAGTTCCTATTTATTTCCGTGCCTCTGGCGGCACCCTCTCCCTACGCCTCCCTATCATATTTGCTGTTCGGGCCGCCACTGTGGTGCCCACATAGTCAAATGGCATCTTTTCTCTTTTTCTCTAGATGCCCTCCAGGGGCTGTGACAGGTATGTGACACGAGAGCGCCAGGTGTTATGACGTTGCTTAGTTCATTACGAGTTAATATAATATAAGTTTATTCTGTATAGTTCAAACAACTAGTTGTATTATTGTATTATTCCACATATATTTCTCTGCTCCTCACCATCTCGCCCCCTTCTATCTTCCATTACTCCCTCCCTACTCTAAGCCTGCCCCCCCCCCATGTTCCCTCTCCATACTACCCGGCTGCTCTGCTCATTACTTCACAATTCTCCCATATCCAACTATCCATCCCAGAAACCCTAGGAGGGTGCGCACTCCGCCCCTAGTATCTGGATCCTCACGATGCATCATTTGGATGTTCCGCCACGCCCCCCTTGAGCTACAGGCTCCTTTGCTGACCTATGTGCCTTATTGGCTCATAGCCTCCCCTCCCAGTGTCGCCACCACTGGCCCCTGCCTATTCCGCCATGTGACTGTCTTAGCCCCCCTCCCTCCATTCCCTCCTCCTTGCCCCCTTCTTTACTCAAATAGACCAGGGTAAGCTAAGGATCTTCTCTGCTCCATCTTCCTCACTATTTGCCCCAATAGCCCCCCCCCCCCCGGATACCATCTCAGTTCTACTCAGGCCTTCCACCTCATTCTTCCATCCCACGCACCCATTCTATCTACCTCTCTCTCATCACACATGGGTCTTAGGATCCTCTCTTAAAATGTAAAAGGGTTAAACAGTTCCCAGAAACGAAGCAAACTTCACACCACCCTTAAACTTCATAGGGGAGACCTAATTTTCATACAGAAGACTCATTTTTTACACGACTCTCACCCCGAGCTCCGCTTCAAGCTATATCCCGACTCTTACCATGCTTGCGACCACTCAGCTAAAAAACGAGGGGGTCTCGATTTTATTGGAACCTCACATTTGAACTCGACAATTCTCTTGCTGACAAAGACGGACGTTATCTCATTTTGACCCGATTTAGACAGGGGGATCTTATTGCAGCGGGCGACTTTAATACTGTTCTGCCCCGGCGGCCACTGTTCCGCTTTCAGTGGACCCACAATCCACTAACACCCTCCTCAGTCTCATGAAATCCCAGCTTCTCTACGACTCCTGGAGAGTACAGGAGCCGTCTACACGCGACTACACATTCTATTCTTCACCCTACCAATCATATTCCTGCATCAATATGAGGCTGCTCAGCCATGACCTGGCCCTAAACCTCCAGGAGCCCCGGAACCACCCATTGACCTAGTTTCATCATGCACCCTTTACAATTGACATCTCTGGCATCCTACCCCGACCCCGCCCAATAACCTGGCGGCTTAATGACTCCCTTCTTCACAATGCGAAAATATCTCCGATTAAGACAAGACTGGAGGACTACTTTGAGCTAAATGATCTTCTAGCAGTCTCCAAATCCACACTGTGGACAGCGCACAAAGCGGTCCTGAGGGGACACCTGATCAGCATGGCCTCCAGGCACAAAAAAGAATACCTTGTCCGAACCAATGAGCACTCCATCCATCTTCAAACCCTGGAAGCCCAACATAAAGTGACCCCGGACCCTGTAAACCTGACGGCCCTCTGGGAAACCAGAGCCAAGCTAAACCACTTCCTCTCTAAACATGCGGCCAAACGCCTAAAATGGCTCTGTTAGACTTTATAAGAAAAAGGAGACAAAGCTCATTAAATTCTTGCGTCACGCCTACGTGCAGCTAGAACTCATAGAAATATTATTGCTATCAGTGATTCCCATAACCAGCTAGCTCACGATTCAGCAGATATCAGAATAGTATTTCAACATTATTACGCCGCTCTTTATAATCTCACGGCTTCCGCTACTTCTCCAACACTGAGAGCTCCCTCTGCCCTGATCACTTACTTTCTTGCTAAAGCCAAGTTATCTAAATTATTCCACCAAGCCCTCACACTTCTTAATGAAGAGATCTCGATAGACGAGACCCATCAAACCATCAAGGGACAAAAAAATGGTAAATCCCCAGGTCCCGACGGCTTCACGGCCACATACTACAAGAAATTTTCTGACTTACTAGCCCCTGACCTCAAATCCCTGTATAACAACATCCTCCGAGGCGACCCCCCCTCCCATCAGAAATGCTTGAGG
Organism: Mixophyes fleayi; assembly: GCF_038048845.1. NCBI lineage: Eukaryota > Metazoa > Chordata > Amphibia > Anura > Limnodynastidae > Mixophyes > Mixophyes fleayi. The sequence continues at coordinate 120,287,936 of NC_134408.1, read as the reverse complement.
TCAAAATCGTAAATATCCCTAAAGACGGTAAAGATCCGCTCCACTGTGCTAGCTATAGGCCAATCTCCCTCCTCAATCCTGATTTGAAAATCTATGCTAAAATCCTAGCAAACCGTGTGAATACTTTCCTCCCCTCTCTGATCCACTATGACCAAGTAGGGTTTATCCCGGGACACCAGGAGAGGGACAATACCAGACATGCCATTGACATCATCCACATTGCAACCTCCAGGAGATCCCCAACTATTATACTCTCTCTAGATGCCGATAAAGCATTTGATAGGATCTCCTGGGAATTTTTTGAAGGCAATTCTTGAATCCTTTGGCTTCGCTGGTGGTTTCCTCACTGGTGTCCTAGTATTATACACTACTCCTACTGCTAAAGTCTTGATTAATGGTACTCCCTCAGAATCACTCACCATTCAAAATGGAACACAGCACAGTTGCCCCCTTTCCCCTCTGAAATTTGCTCTAATAATCGAACCCCTGGCTTCCCAAATTAGATCTAACCCTAGCATACAGGGGGTTTGGGTGGATAATACGAACTCCAAGATCTTACTCTTTGCAGATAATATCCTCCTGTCACTGACCCAACCAGGGATCTCCATACCCAACCTATATGGCATCCTCCAGAGCTACAGTGATGTTTCGGGATATAAAATAAACTACACCAAATCAGAGGTCATGCTGCTCCACGTCTCCCCTCGGGATACTGATCTCCTCCGGGCTAACTTAAATTTCAAATGGCAGAGCAGGAAGATCAAGTACCTGGGTGTTTTCCTTACATCTCCTTACGACCTCCTCTTTCGTGAGAATTAGCTCCCTCTTATCTCCAGGATGCAATCCGACCTAACCTGGAACCGCCTTATTATCTCATGGCTGGGCAGGATCATAGCTGTCAAAATGAATATACTCCCCAAATGGAAATACCTTTTCCAAACCCTACTGGTAGCTGTCCCCTCTTCCTTCCTAATACCCAGAAGGCCCTCACCCGCTTTATCTGGAATCATAGACCTCAGAATCTCAGCCAATATCCTAAAATGACCAATCCCTGAAGATGACAGAGGCCTCCCCGATCTCAAATTATACTAACTGGCTTCCCATCTCTCGCAAATCGTTGCCTCATACGCCCCCTCAGGCTCCATCTCCTGGCTCAACATAGAATCGGCTTAACCCTGCCCGATCTCACTTCTCTTTGGGGTGTATCACCCACACGTCGCCCTCCTGTCATTAAATTGCTCCCCTCCATCAAATTTGACACCACGCTCTGGGATTCCCACTCTTCCAAACTAAAACTTGCAACTGCGATATCCCCGTAAACCCCCATTTGGCACAACCTGTTGTTCCCTCCTGGATCTGCCTCTATGACCCACCGTACCTGGACTCGTGCAGGTTTTAAATTTTCAGTGGATTTCTCCAAACAGGGCCTCTGGCTTTCGCTAGCGAATCTCCAACTCTAATCCCCGTCCCAAATCCTCAGTCCCTTTGAATTCTTCCAAATTAACCATTTCTTGCAATCCCTACTGTCAACCTATGCTCTTAGGGATCTCACCTCATTTGATTCTCTTTGTAGATGACACCCCTTGGACAAGAGCATGATTTCTCAAATATATACTATTCTTCTCACTACTGCTCTTCTCTCTCCAAATCCTCATGAGGACGAGTGGGAAAGGGACCATGGTCCTCTCCCGGATGAGGAGGCTTGGGAAGACATAAGACTGGGGATAGCTAACTGCTCACCTCCTTTTGAGACTCAGTCCATAATTTCTTAAATACCCTATTTGAAGCCCCCATCCTGAAAACTCACTGGGTATTCCTTTTGTGTTACCCTCCTCAAGTCCTGGACAAATTCTCCAAGAAATTAACAACCCACATCCTGACAGCAGCCAAATCACTCATAGCCCTTAATTGGAAAAATACCTCACCCCTCGTCCCTTTTGTCCCTCAAAAAGCAGATTTGGCACATGGCCGCTATGGAAGAGATTACGTACGTACTACCTCCACGATAGAGGCTATGTCTTCAACCATGTATGGGCTCCATGACTAAGTGCGGAACATGTCTTTCCCCCTCATTCTGCCGCTTCCTCCAACCTGCGATGACCATAGCCCCACCCGACATGCACCCCTCCCTCTGCTCTTGGCTCATTGCACCCTAATTATCCTCTGAACACTCACATTGACTAACTTCGTGGTCCCCCCCCCCCCCCCCCACTCACCGGTGCCCTTCATAATCCCTTTTGTTCCTACACCCTATTTTTAATATCGCTCTCTAATCGCGGATCGTTCCCCCCACTTTCGGGTCGGACGTCACGTAAAGTGACGTACAGCCCGACGTACATTTCGCCTGTATGGCTTAGTCATGGGAATTTTATGCCTATCTCATTAATAAGAACTAAGATAATTTGTTGCTCACACATTCTAGTCCATTACAATGTCAGTATGAACTAGGTTATTATTTGACACAATATGAGTGCTTTATGATGAAGGACCTGTACCTCCCCAGGGTCTATATATGTTAATTCACTTAATTATTTTTTTTCTTTCACCTTTTCTATATATTTTTTACAAATAATTTGCCTATTACTAATGATCTTTGAGTGCCTTTTTAATAGAAAGTTAATAAAGATTGGTTTTAATCTATATACATTTGTTGAATTAAAGACTGGAGTACTTCACTATACAACCCTTTTCTCTGTTTCTTCATTGTCATACAATACAGAGAGCATCCTATTGATGCTATGCAATACAGAGAGCATTGTAGTGACCACCATATAGATTTTCCCCATATTATTTACCCTCTGAATTGATTGTCATCCATATTATGAACCCTTTGATTGATTTTCCCCATATCATGCCCAGTGTCACGAACATCCCAGCCTGTCACAGATACAGCAATCTGAACAACTGGCGCTGACTGGCGTCACCTTAGTCACCTAGCAATGAATACACCTTTTCTGCCACAATGAAGGATTTACTCTAGCGTCCTTATGTTCACTAACACCACTTATTAATGTTTCACACTTAAATCACATACACATGTAGCATGAGCCTCCTTGGGCTTCATACGTTCACAAAGAATCACGGAGAATTCGCTAGATTAAAATATGTTTAATCTGAAAAATATTTCCAAGACTTATTTACAAAAATTAATAACAAGACATACAATATGTTGCACAAATGAGTTTCAGAAAATAAAATAGGAAATAAAATCAGAGTTACTACTTACTAGTCCTGATGTGTGAGGGAACACAATTGAGGAAAATAAGACATTTCAGTCTTGATAGACTCCCTCATGAAAATGAACACTGTACTACTAATACAAGGGATTTTTAAACCCCCCCACTTTAGGAATTTTATTTTCACCTAAGTTAGATGGATGCCCAAATGGACACAGAGCTTTTGAAGTAAATTATGGATGTCTTGAGACCTAGCATTTCACAGGACCTGAGTGCTCACCTCTGCTCGTTCGGCCTGGCTACGTCTAACTCCTCTGCATACACAAACTACTCAGAGATCTTATCTGTCTCTGGGCCTGGCTACTTTAACAAGACCATTGACACTTGCTTAGGTCAGACTCAGGTCAGTTAACAAAATACACTTTGAAAGATTACATAAAATATTCAGAGTGTTATACATAAATTCAACAGAAAATAACAATCAGTCATTAGATATACTACATTTCGTAACACCCAGCCTGAATGATTTATCCCCATATCAGGTTCATACCTGATATAGGGATAATCATCTTAATCATACCACTGTATTGATTAAGCTAGAGGTGCTGTAGAATAATATCTCTGTGTTACGAGCCGCGGCTCACTCACCTGCGTCCCGGCCGTCGCTAAGGCGACCAAGACGTCACTTCCCGCCCTGACCCAGCCATTGCCGGGGCAACGAGTAGACGCTTCAGCGCTGCGTCCCGGCAATGAGAGGAAGCCGGGCGCAGCGCTCAGCATATCCTCTAGCCTGCGGGCTAATTAATGCAACTTATTAATTATACTGGGGGCTGTGTCTAATTCAGAGCTAGGCTCTGATTGGTGGCCACTGGTATTTAGGGCAATGGGTTCTGCTGCCTCATTGCTGGTTAAAGCTTCTGCTCTCCAGTCTGCTGACCTGCTTGTTCCCGTTCCTGTCTCCTGAACCTCTACTGATTTCCCGTGTATGACCCTTGGCTTTGAATTGGACTTCGCTTGTGTATCCTGTGACCCTGATCTCTGGCCTGTTTACCGTTTCTGCTATCCGCTTGTGACCCCTGACCTCGGCTTGTTTACTGGTACTGTTGTCTGCTGCCGGCCCTTGACCTCTGCGTGGACCTCACTCCGCTTGCCTGGGTTCTCCCCAGCCGGTACACACTTCACGACCCTCTGTCAGTCTGCGGCCCAGTCTGTCCCCACCATCAGGGGCTCCAGTGAACACCTGACTGGCAGAGTAGATTCCGGGTTGTGTTGTGCCGGCTGGAGGGGTTCCTAACACTCTGTTGTAATGTTGTAACTCTCACAATAACATGCAGCATAAAAAATGCTTTAAAACGTGTTAATAAATAAAATCTGAAAGTGCGCCACTACAAAGCATGTTGTAATGATAGAAATAATAATGATGAAAATGCTAAAGTCACAGAACATATCATGGATATGACATATGGATATGGCTTTACACAGAATATTCAATCATCCACATCAGTCCCTGCGCTCACAATCTACATTCCCTGCCACTTGAACACAAATACATTAGCGGTAGTTTTGTCAGAAGCCATGTAGCCTATCATGTATGTGTTTGGAATGAGGGAGAAAAGCAAAGCACCCAGAGGAAACCCACACACACACATGGGGAGAACATAAATGTGTTAGGAAGCCTTATTAAATTACATTAAGTTTGTATTTTAAGACACATGTTTACCTCTGGAATAGCACACTGCTATGACTTTAGTTACATCACTATAGAGAGTGTTCTAATGACTATTCTAATAACAATATATAAAGCATACTTCTCCACTTTAGAAATCTGGGAATTGGGACAAGCAGATGGCCATGTTGCGATGGAGGCCTGATCACACGCTGTAGGTGTGGCCAATACTGTTGAAGCGCAAGGCTGCCCCTTACATACTTGCCTACTCTACTGGAATTTCTGGGAGGTTCCCAAATTTTGGGGAGTCCTCCAAGACTCCCAGAAGAGTAGACATCCTCCCAAAAATGTGGTGGAGAGAAGGCTTAATTACGCGATTCGCTTTGTTAAGACCCCACCCCACCCCCCGCTATGCAATGCTGTAAATATAGGCACTTCATAGAAGTGGGGCATGGTGAAACAATAGCGTAACCACATCCCCATGAACTTGTCACATGACCTCCCCTCTGGGATCTCCCGAAATGGAGGTTTTAAAAGTGGGCAAGTATGCCCTTACCTTCCTAACGCCCAGTCATTGCCGCACGCACCTCTGGCAAGTGAATGGGACATACCTCCTTACTTTCACAACAAAGATGTCATGATCTGGACAGCAAGACAGAGCCCTCACATTGTAATATGGGAGGTATGCATAATTTATTCTAGTGACCAATATACAATTCACAGAGCATACTAGTAATAACAACTATTATGTGTATTACTTATGTCAAAATATTTGTTTTGAAAAAAATGTTTTAGAATAATACCCTATAGTTTTCCCCTTTTGGCCATGGCATGTTTCACTTTGTGGTGTTTATTGTATACAACCTTTTCTGTTTATCTTTGTCAAGGGTGCTAATAATTCTAGAGCCCATTCTATGTGATAATAATAATGTTTTTACAATGTAACTGACAATAAAGTCTGTAAAGGAATGATATCAGTCAGTAAGAGGGTCGAAAAGCAATACTATAGTAATAATAATAATAAACAAAAACAAAACAATATTGATGAGTGTAATTCCTCCAGCCTTTAGAGAGCGCTGCTGGAGCAATGTGAACTCGGAGCTTTGAGTGACGCGATGACAGGCACCGGAAGAGGCGGGCACCTTCTGTTTGTGCGGCTGTACAGGATTGGCTGTCTTCTGGTAGATCGGTTACCGGTGCCTCTAATTCCTTTATTCTCACCATGGAAGATAGCAGTGGGTTTCGCCCGTCGGGCGGTAACTTGGATGACCCCCCTAATAGCCGGGTGTTCCTTGTGGTCAGTAAGTCGGTGACGGAGGACATGATCAGGGAGAGGTTCTCTGTGTTTGGCGACATTCAGGACATCTGGGTAGTGAAAGACAAACACACGAAGGAGTCTAAGGGCATCGCCTTCGTCAAGTACGCCAGGTCCTCGCAGGCATGCCGGGCTATGGAGGACATGCACGGCCGCAGCCTCAATGACAGCACCAAGCCCATCAAGGTAAGAGTCCTGCTCCCTGCAGAGGATGGTGGAGCACGTAACAGTGCTGGAGCTGGCCCTATAGACTGCATGTCATAGGTCTCCTGCTGGCAACATGAAGGAATAAGTAACTAGTGTGACTTCTGTAAATAACGAAGTATACACTGCTTTATAACTGAAATGCCAGACTGTCTGTACTGGTATTCAGCCTACCCCAGTGCTGCTGCTGTGTATGTATATGTGAGTGTGTGTGTGGGTATGTTCCCCTCTGCTCTGGTTCTGTTATGCATTTTATATATGCTCAATGGGGATCAGCTTCAGAGCTATGAATGCTGGCTGTCCAGCTGTAGAGTAACAAGTTGCAGCTTCCCCTGCCACATTGGATCATCACTGTCTAACAAGGCTTAGTAAATCTAGGTATGGCTCTTTGTGTAAATGCAACACTGTACCTTTAACTGAATTGGGCTTTCATGTTTTCCTGTTGCCTTAGCAATAATTGTATGCACTTGCACTGCATACTGTACTTGTGCCCCGAGGTACTTGCAGTGCCCTGAACCATATAATGTTGTGTATGAAAGAGGAACAATATATTTACCAAGTTAGAGCACACTGTGATGCAAATACAAAACACATTGTGTTTTGTTTTGGTTGTTTTCATTTTTAAATAAACTGTATAAGGAATTTGCCAGATATGTCTCCCCTCAAGGACATTAAGACTTAAATGACCTTATAGTTTCACCTGGCCTAATTGGCTCCTTAAAGTTAAGTAGTACATGGACACATGCATATACAGAATAGCTTTCAGTTAACCTAATTTGGCTGTATTCTATTATATGTGACCTTTTAAGGTATCTTTTCAATAATTGCATATATTTTAGGTATTTATTGCACAATCACGCGGTTCCACAAATCACAGAGATGTGGAAGATGAAGAATTAACGAGGATCTTTGTGATGATCCCAAAATCATATACAGAGGAAGATGTGAAGAACAAATTCAAGGTACAAACATGTTTATCCTAGAACTGTATTTTATTCTAATATATACTATCTGGATACATGTGATATTGTATCCTCTATTGTAAATTATAGAAGTCACCAAAGAGTTCATATAGTGTGTAATAGGAGAAGGGGTACTCTACAGTAAGTAAGGTTTAATTAAACCAAAAGAAAAACTCGTCCCTACACACGCAGTTTTCTGTCTGACACATCTGGTCACATGGTGACCTGTATCCTAAGGCTCCTCCCACATGCTGTTAATCTGCCCCTCCAGTATCTTCCTGGTACAATGTATACAGTGGTGTCCATTCTTGGCTATGGTAGAACTTTTAGGCTGGGCATGTGACCTACAAGAAAATTCACCTGGATATTCAGCTTGAGTGCGGCCACTGTCAGAGCCCAAGGTTAACAGTCTGGAGATTAGTAAGGAGGGATATTAAGGTATAATTGACATGTTCTGATATAAATGGATGTATTTTAATGCTGTTTAAATTTTTTATCTTGCTTTACCTGCTCAGCTCTTATATAATGAAGATCTTGTTTATCTATAAAAAGTGAAATTAGAATAAAAATCCCTGTAAAACATGCTTAGTGGTATAATTTCAAATGAGTGGTTAGTGATGTAGTTTTTAATTCAAATTGAAAATGATGTATTACAAGGATTCCTATCTCCTCTGTATTCATTCTTTTATATGTATCCTGTTACCTTTATGTTAAACACCACTTTGTAGATGCTTCTTTTTGCTTCACAAGCTTGTGCTTAACATAAGTGCTGTTAATTTGCCCTGGTCTTACTTAGCAAACCTGTAGTGCAGGATGGAAAGAGCTTGGTTCATGTCCACATGGCAGCTTTCTCTGAGTTCCCAATATGAGAAGATCCACTAGAGAAATAGGTTAATATAGAGATCCTCGGACCTCTGTCCCGGGCCACCTATGCTGTTCTCGTGGACCACAGTAGAAATGTGGCTTAGACATTAGTGAAGAAAGCAATGTAGAGACCATTATCTCGTGGCCTATTGGTGCCTGGTAGACTACTGCTGATAATACATACAGCATAGGTAGCATGGTACAGAGATCAAAGTATCCTCACCCTGTGCTATTTTATTTGTCAGTGGGAGAAAACTTGTCTGCAATACAACTATAAAGACTTCATAATGTGTTGGAAAGTATTAAATAAAATAATCTTTAGAAGTAGATTAGATCAGGGTTTCCCAAACCCAGTCCTCAGGGCTCCCTAACAGTGCAGGTTTTCCATATCTCCTTGCTGGAGCACAGGTGTATTCATTACTGACTGATACATTGTAACAGATCCACAGGTGGTCCTAATTATGTCACATGTGATCCAGAAAACCTGCACTGTTAGGTAGCCCTGAGGACTGGGTTTGGGAGACCCTGGATTAGATGATAAAGATACTTTGTAAAGAAACATCAGTCTACTAATAAAGATTCTTTGATACTTTTCTCAGCATCTTGATGTCCTGAGTGCTGTTTTGCTATTGGGTTTTTATGTGGGTTCCCTTAGGAGTCTGTTTTATGAGTCAGCCAGGCTGCTGAACGTTCTATTTGTGAGTGCCCATCCTAGTGATGTTAAATATAATTTATTTAATACACATTAAATCGTGCACCAGAACATCACTGATATGTGTTTTGTTTGTCGATATCGACCATTACACTTTCAAATGCAGTGACAGTTCTATTATTCTAAATTTTAGAACAATAAAGATATGATGATATGATGTAAATGATTCTTTAAGTAAAGCCAGCCCTGTACCATTTCTAGAAAGAAAGAAAAAGTCAATAGGATCCCTTGTGATTGATTTAAAGAGCCTACATTAATTATACAAGCTGGAGGCAGCCATCTTATGGGCTGTACAGTATTCAAAAAGGATGTAGCACTTCAGGTGTCGGTGATGTTACTACTGGCTCTTAGTGAAGTAATGCAAACTCAGGAGTATTGCTAATGCTGCTGTAAGTAACACATGATATGTTCAAATGTGTTCTGGCTGTAAAAGAGCACTTCAACACTTACCATGGATTTGGCTTCTTGCCTCTACACTACCTAAGTGACCCTGTGGGTTTTTTTTGTGTGTGCCAAATAAACATATTTCGTACTTCGCATGCGCCGGAAACGTGTAGTTCTGTATTAAGTCTATTGTGTGCCCCTGATTTACGCCTTCTTACATGTGAAGACGTAGAATGGGATAAGGGCAGGGACGTGCATCAGTAACAGTTTTAATGTGATTGTGATATAAGTAGAGTTGGAAGCAGTCATGCATACATCTGTCGGGTGGTGTATCTATTGCGGGTGCTTGATCCCTGGAGCAAAGATCTGTGCTGCTGATGATGATCAACACTGACCTTTGCAGTTTCACTTAAGGGAATTAAGCACCAGTGCTCATAGCCTACTACTGGTGTCAGTTTAGCAGGGGGACCCACCCTCTTTGTTCTCCTACATGTGTGCTGGTGCATGGGTCACTTTGGTGGACGTTCCATGCCTTTTATTTATTGTGGGCATTTTTTTGTTTGTTTGATATTCTAAATGAAACACCAGTTATCATTAAGTTGAGGTGATGGTGACAGATGTCTATACTAAGCCACCGCATCATGATAGGGTTAAGCTTCTTGCGGATACATTTACAGTACTATCCTGAGCTGCACCTATCTTAAGATACTCAAAATACACGTGGGGAATGCTCAATTTTTACACGTTTTGGACACCTATACTTCTAAACCTTATCTTATCACACGGGCTCTTCCTCCCCCTTTTCACATTTATTTTATTCAGGGAGGAATCTTATGGTCCCCTCATTTAAGATAAATGATCTAGATTTCTATGTACTGTGAATTGAACCCTAATTAGATAACTTTTTCATCTTTCACCAGGAATACGGGCAAATAGAATACTGCTCCATTATTAAAAACAAAACTACGGGTGAAAGTAAAGGATTAGGATATGTGCGCTTCCTCAAACCTTCCCATGCTGCTTTGGCAATTGAAAACTGTGATCGAAGTAAGTCTGACTTTCTATGTGGTTATTTTTTGTTTCTTTATTAATGCTGATACTTCTCTCATTAATATAAGTGCTATATAGAAAAACTAGGATCTATTTTTTTTTTTTTTTTGTAGAGATGTATATTCTATTGTGAACTATTCATGTAGAAAAATTTAATTCTTGGTAGGAGCAAATTCCTATGTGTTACTTTTATAAGATTGGTCTGAAAAATAGGTAACAGGTATAAAATCTTTACATTAGTGATTTAATGAACTTGGATTATCAGCCGTCCTGTGTAAATAAACTCATGTGAAAGCTTTGTGATGGGGTGCTGTTTTCTAGTAGCATGCAATGATAAAACATACTGTAATGGCAGAGTGATATAAGGTTTTAAAGCTGCCTCATATGCCAAGACTGGACAAGTCACAGGAGCCAACCAGCCTAATTTGATGATGCACTTTTGGGAGTCCTTTCTATGGATGCACATCTTCACTGGCTCCTTTATAAGATCCTGCTGACTTCATGCCTCCTGAATCCTACATAATTTTGTCCACCTATGTCATATGATATGTGGAAGGTCCAGAATTTACTATGTAAGTAGTATATGTACATATGTCAGTTGCGCTATATAACTTATACTGATGCTTTTTGTATTTATTTTGTATATAAGTAGCAAATAAAACATTAAATTCCACTGTAATTGATTTAATAATTAAACCTTGCCCCTGACCTTAATTCATCAATATTACCGCGTAGGTTACAAGGCAATCCTGGCAGAGCCTAAAAACAAAGGTTCAGCGACGGAGACATCGGATCACCACAGTGCTGCCCGCCAGCCCGAGGCATTGCTGCACGACCCCACGGTTGCTATGTATTCTTACAGTCAGTTTGGTTAGTATTGCAATTAAAAATGTTGTTCTTCAGGTTGCATTTATATTTATACTGTTTTTCAGTTGTTTGGGCCTTGTGATTTTGGTTTTATAGATGCCCATTTTATTTATTTTAATAAATGGAAATATTTCTATAGATGGCCGTATTTAAGCCTTTGCATTAGAGAACAAACTGTTATTCCTGTATTGTAGTATAGATTCTATTTAGTAAAGGCTGTTCCAATTTCTCATTGCATAGAACATTGTGTGGCTGTCAGTTTTGTCCCTGTATTCCAGTTCTACAAGATAACAACCCCCTCCCCCTCTCTCTCCCCCAAAAGAGCAATACGACTATTCTGTTTATGACAAGACTGCAGATGCAAGAACAAGCCAGGAGGCTGTGTCCAAGCGCCTTACTGTGGTGTCCCGCGTACCACTGGTCCAAGAACAGCTGTACAGTTTGTTTGACCTTATTCCTGGACTTGAGCTTTGTGAGGTCCAACGGGATCTGTACACACCTTATGGTAAGATAATTATTACTTCCTGCTTTTGGTTTCAAGCAATACCTATTTGTTTTATAGTTTGGACTTTATGTTGTTTAAGGCACGTGGTTGACACTGTGTTTTCTATGAAGTGTGTCACGTAGGCTAATGTTTGCCCTTAAAGGACAATTAAACTGAACAAGTGCAAGTTATACAGAACAAACTCCGATATAATCTAATGTTCAGTTACACTGACTTTCCACAGGAGTTTTGTCAAATGGTGATTTTCATTTGTTTATCTCCTTCAAAGATCTTAATGTGTGTAAAGGATTTCTGAAATTGGACATAAAAATCTGAACTTACAAAGGATAGCATTTTTTGTGACATCACTGACAATTCCAATGTGTGTGGGTCCACCAATGAGCAGTCTGTATAGAACATTTGTGACCTAGGAGACTAGCAGGCCAATCACAAAATTGTTAAATGCACAGCTGTGGAGTGATAATAGATAGAGAAGCGCCACCTTCCTACGTGCTTGTTTGTAGTTTCTCTGCTTTCTATACATAAAACCGTGAATACTAGGCAGATTTAACTTAATTCAAATATTGGTTTCAGGTATATTTAGCTCCGTAATACAGGTTGGTGCTTTAGTAATGAATAGTCCTAGTGAATTGATTGTTGCACCTATAGACACATGTATACTTTAAATACCTCATACCAAACCTCAAAGTATAATTGAACCAATTCAGACCACAGATGAAACATCTGCATTGAATGGTAATATTACCACCCTTTTAGAGTGATCTTTTATTAACAGGGTTGGATACATTTTAATAAAGACTAATCATGTATGTGTGGTGCTCCAATTTCCTCCCATGGTCCAAAAACATACTAGGTTAATTGGTGTCTACTAAATTGACCCTGGTATGTGCATTTCTTTTCCTGTAGTAGGGAATTAAATTGTAAGCTCTGCTGGGGCAAGTACTGATGTGTATGAATAAACATTCTCTGATTGTATAGTGCAGCTTAATATGGTGAATAAACAAAGTGTAATAAAAATGCATTTTTATATTGACAGTCTTACTTGGATGTCTCTGAAGTAATTTTAAATCGATAATATAAAAATGATCTGGGTACAAGCAAGCTTAAAGTTTATGTAAGCAGCTATCAGCGACTTCCCCTTGACTTAAGGAAAAATCTGAACTGACCTGCTCTGTCCACTTACCATCACTCGTGTTACAATCACTTTTCTGCTTTTATCTTATTTCCACTTTGAATTTTGTTTTCTGTTTGCAGCCCATGCAATAGTTCAGTATCAGAATATCTCATCGGCAATTTATGCAAAATACAAGCTGCATGGGTTTGAGTACCCACCTGGAAATCGGCTTGGGGTCACTTACTTAAACGATGGAGGTGATGGCACAGAGTGAGTATAGTGATGTTGAAGTCTGGTGGACAGCATAGGCTAACAGACCACTGAGCCCGTGTGTTGGAATTTATCCCTTGTTGTAAGTTGCTCTTCCTTTCGTTCACATTTTCTTGTTTGCATAAAGCTGTGGAATCGTCAACCTCCTGCAAGAGGTTCTAATTCAGTGGTCAGGGAACAGGGGTAAATTACCCCAAATGGGGTAAAAATGAAATTCCTGGGGGTAATGCTGCCGATTCACATGCTGCCAGTTGCATTGTAGAACCCTTTAAATGTGAAATTGCTGTTGTACTAGAAGAGCCTCAAAGGTTGGCAGAGGCACTTCTTGAGCTCCGATGCAATAATGAAGCACGTATTGCATTTGAAAACAAAGCAGATCTGTCATATTTTTGGATGTCAACAGCTGCAAAAATATTCAAAATTGCACACAGAGGCAATCAAAAAGTTGCTGCCTTTTGCAACAACCTACCTTTGCGAACAAGGATTTTCCACTCTAACGAACATAAAAATAAAGCAGAGAAATGAAGACTGCATCCAAATTGCTCTGACATCAAAATGCCCCAATATTGATGCCCTCGTATGAAAAATTAAGCGACATCATTTCTCCAAAACCTGAAGTTTTGAAGTTGAAGCTTTCAAAGAAATTTTGAATAGATTCAATAAAATTTTGAATTCCAATGATTAATAATATATGATTTCCTTCCTTTCAAATCAAGGGGATAATGTCGGCGTATCTAAATATATTTGGGGGTAAAAGGTAAAAAAGTTACCTGACCCTTGTTCTAATTCCTCTTATTCTTGCCACATTGGTGTAGCGTTTTGCAGATCATCTGTTCACTATAAAAACCACCTTTCCCATACACGCCTAATATTTTAAAAAAAAATATATCCTGGTAACCAGAACATATAATTTTTTTTTATTTATTATTGCAATTTACAACGCCTTCCACTTACTGTACTGCATAGCTAATCACTATCTGTTGCAACTGTTCTATTGTGTTCTAGGCCATTTACACACTACACATTCTCTGTCTGGGGTCATACTACAGCACATACTCCTCTTTTGTACATCACACAGCAGTAGTCTACTGCTGCACTATATGCATTACATTAAATGTGTGCATGTGTTGCTATCGTGGTAGCAATGGCCAAGGTTCAGCTTACACTAAAAGTGACCTATGTATAAAACCTTTGTATTAGTGATAAGTTTCACAAGGCAGCACTTGTCCCGCAGTGTACCAAGCCCACGTAGGCACATTCTCACTTGAGTGAGAGCTTTAATGGTGCAACATGCTGTATTTACTTGCTGCATTCAGCTGTTTGTTTGAAACATGTGGGCTCAATATGTTGTATGACATTAATGTGAATTTTCTTACATTAATGTCGGAATCAAATCCAAATTTTTACTGTATAGATATTCAAAGACATACATGGAGGAATTAAATTCCCCGCCATGAGCTGCCGGATATCACTGTGACTACAGTACCCCGAACATCACGGATTTCCTTGCGCACCTCTATGGGGTGTTAGGAAAAGTTTGTGATGTTAAACTGCAGCGGAGTGAATTCTGGAGACACCCTGCGGAATATCGCAAGAGATTGAATCCCCCCACAGTTTGTAAACAGAACTTGTTTTGTCGGTGGTCTCGCCTATATTGCATATAAAACGGGGGCAATGTGTAAGCAATATGATTTCCAGTATAACGTGTTTTTTGTTTTGTTTCTTTTTCTCCACAGTCTACTGCGAAAAATGGCCTCCCAGATGGTGGCTGCCCAGGTAAATTCCATGGTATGGGGTTCCCAAGCTGCACAGCAATACCCAGCAGCAGCATCTGTAAGTATTTAAGGACATCTTCATGTTAATATAATGGTTTTATTTGGATATATGCCAAAATAAATCTTTTTTTTTTTTTTTTTTTGTTTTAATGTCTGTAAACGGGGAGGGATATATCCTTTTTATAGCCTCACTTTACTCTGTGTGCGTGTAGAACTGTGTACACCAGTTCGGGCACCACTAGTCACATTGCATTTTCAGTGAAGTTACCACAACCTCTGCAGGGAACAAACTTAAACATGACTTGTTTCTGCACAATTACTATTTATGTGCCTACAGTATTGTGGTAAAACATAAAGCTTGTGAGTGTGGCATCGTGTGCAAAGGTTTGTGCATCGGTCAGAACACTTTTGGCCAAAATCACATCTTCCAAATGTTTCTTGTAGCCAGCGAAGTCTTTGTATTCCCTTGCAGGACTCTGATATATTCTTAGATCTTCTTTCATGTGCTGCCTGTTTTAGATCTGTCTCTAGGGGACTGTGAAGGTCATTCCAAAACCTTGTTCTTTTGTTCCTGTAAGTCCTGGTTGGTTTTGAACCATTGTCTTGCTGAAATATCCAATCTTTGTTGAGCTTTAATTTATTCGCTGACCAGGGACATTCACTTCTAGGACAATTCCACTGCTACTGTCGGCTTCTCCACCCAAAGCATAATATATCTACCCCGTGTCAAGGTGGTGTTTTCTTCATATGCTTAACATTTCTGTATTTTATTTTTCCTCGTGGATGTGGTCAAAGAGTAACATTTTTGTTTCATTAATCCTCAGCTCTTTGTTCCAAAAAGTTTCTGTCTTATCTGTGTTTTGTTTCCATTCTCCAGACATTGTCTTCTGTGATGGAAAGTTGTTTTTTTTTTCGTCCTGATTGTTGCGCTATGGACCAATACTCCGTTGTCCGTTAAACCTTTCTGCAGGTCCTGTGCACAGTCATCAAATTTGACCAATTTGCGAACGGGTCTATCCGCTTTCTCTAGGTCTTCCAGATCTTGTCTTCAACGGTCGCCCTTAACTTCCATTTCTTGATGTTTCTGGCGGTGGAAATGCCAAACTGGAAAACTTTTATCTTTATTGTACAATAAAATGTGCAAAAATTTGTCATGTTTAAGTTCATACATCACAGTGGTACTGTTAACGTTTTCCTTTCACTATAGAGCTCTAGTGTAACATGCAGTTTTGACCACTGGTTCCCAAATTTTTACATACAACTGTATATTCGTATAGAAAAATGGATTCCCTACATGCCCGCCACCCCCCTCTATAAATCCTCCCTCGCTTACCACAAGGTATATTCTCTGCACTAAGTACATGTATTAAATTACATTATATCACCCTCTTTATAACACCAATCTTACGTTCCGGCTTTACAAATACACTAGGAATACTGTAAAACAAGAATTCTATCCAATTTTTTTGTTAAGGCAATATATTTTTCTCCCCAGTTTTTAACTTCTTCTAGTCAAGTTCTTTACAGCAAACTGCCTTCTCCTCTACCTAATCAGTGGCTGTTGTTTTCTGCAGTTCAAACCGTTTAATTTTACTGTGTTATTCAAGAAGGGCAGAATGACCTTTATAAAGATAATGGCATTTCTTGAAGTATCAGTATTGTAAACCGCACTCTGCCAAGCCAGCATATAACATATGCTTTTCCTGTCTTATTCCTCAAATTATCCCTTTAAAGTTTGTTGCTGGAGTAACTTTCTGACAGTTGTGTCATGGGAGAGCTCTTCACCCAGCAGAAGAAAAGCAAGTGGTTACAAAATGCAAGAAATAAAATAAGAGATGCTAGAGCCTCTTTCTTGCTGGCAGCAAAAGCTGCACCTAGTATAGAAGCAGTTTTATCTGTTGCTTAATCGCTGCTACATACAGGGGAAATAAGAATTCTATGCTGTTTGCACCTTTGTCAGACAATCCACCTCTGTGCACCCTCCACTTGGCAGATCCTTTCAAGATAAAGCCATGATTATGGGGTAGGCCACCTTATAACTCTCTCTAGGCTTTTGAAGGTACTTGTTAATTATAGGGTCACCTTAACTCTGCCCCTCTGTCATTCCAGGGAGGATTTGGGTTTCTTGAGCACGAATGGTGAGCTCAAGATAAGTGATATGACAAGTGTAGTAAGACTACTACATAGGAGGGCCTTCATTAATTAACTGCAAGTGCCCGCATGTCGATGACAGGGTATACTGTGAGGGACTGGCAGTTGCACAACAGGTTTCAATAATAACCAAATTGACAGGAGGGGGCAGAATGACCCACAATTGTAATGGCCTGGGTTTCCATCACATCAAATGAAAAGGAGTTGGCAGATTAAGTATTGTAAAACCTCAAAACATGGGGACATGCTCTTTGCAGTTAATTTATAAAATGAATTTAATAGCCAATAGTAGGACCTCTAAGGGGGTATTAATGTATTCCAGCATTTCAAGATAAACTTTTTAGGTAGATTTAGAGACTATAAAGAGGTTTGTACTTGACCTACAGTCTGTTGGTTTGTGTTATGTTCTGCAATTAAGTTTTAGAATTTGGAATAATCTGCTAAAACATCTGCACTGCTGGGATTTGTCGTCTGGCTTTGTGTTATACAAGGCCTGGATCTTGGTGACCTTGCTGGTTTATGAATTTAGTTGCCCGCAGTTTCTGCTTTGTTTCCTCTTAAGTAAAATCTATGAATGAGTTTCCCAATCTCCGAGACAAGCAATTTTGGACAAACCTATTTTAAGATGGGAAACTGCCTGAATTGTAGAGCCTCTAATTGCAGTTTTAAATGTTGCCTGGGAAATAAATGGTAAGGAGTCAAAAGGGTTATCGCCAAAACAATGAACAGCATCCCTGATGGATTCTGATTCATGGATTGCAGATCGCTGACTAAATTATCACAGTCTCCATTGTCTAGAGTGGTGGTTGAGTTTGGTTAGACTGAGTGTGACATGGTCTGGACATCTACTACTATGGATGTCTATCTTGAAGATATCAAAGTCAATTGGTGAAGGTTAAGTCAGTTCTGGTGAAATTTACATGGACATGAATATATTCTCTCGCCAGTTTGAAAAGCCCTCCATCCGTCATGAGTTGAGTTTAAGGTCAATAAAGTCACAACTCTGTTTTAATAACAATTTGAGATGGTTCCAGATTTGTGCTTGACTAATATTTTATGAATACGCTTTAGAAAGGATCTGTTTTAAACTGTATTGTGTGTATGTGGAGACTAATGTAAAGGTTTGTCCATGTAGCTCTCCTTTAGAATGAGATATCTACCCTCAAGATAATACTTTTGAATGGTCTTTAGAGGGGAATTTTTAAGGATCAGTAGAGCAACTCTGTTGATTAAGTCTTTGGTGGCAGAACAAATAACAAGTAATATGTACAGAGGTCTCTCGACTTCAGCAGCGATCTGGTTCTTGCCATCTGCCATTCAGGTGGTACAAGTTTTGTTGTTGAATGTTCCATCTTTGAAGTGTGACTTGATCTGGAGCTCAAAGTGTATTTTACAATTCTTGTTGATAACAAGCTTTACTGGAAAAGCCCAGCTGTAAGGGACCTGAGAATCTGTCTGGTGACTGTATTAAATTCAATACAGCAAATGATGGTGGCTCTAGAGAGAACTGTGTATATTTGCAGGCACTGCAAAGGGCCCTTTCTCCATCCACCATGGTATGTGCTACTTTAAAGATGGGCTCTTTTGCCTGGTAGAAATACATTCTGAGGAGGACTTCTCGGGAAGTAGTTTGTCAGGAATTTGGTGAAGCCAATCAGTCACCAGATCAATATATGTGAGCTTTACCTAAAACCTCAGAATAGGCTCTGTATATGGCCTGCTAGGTTTCCCACTGGGATCGATCATGTTGGGCTCTAAGCCTGATATTTCTCCTGGAGAGGTCCTCAAAACCTTCAATTTTATCTTGGATGCTTCATGGCCTCTCCTCCTGCTCCTCATTCAGTTTAATAAGCCGTTATGTGAATTTGGCCTCCAAGTGCTCTGTCCTGCCTGCGCGGATCTTCTAGAGAGTTCCAAACGTCGGTGCATTAGTATCCTCACTGAGGGAAATGAGAGCTTGCATAGAAAGGAGGGTGTACTGGGCATATGAAGCGATTCGAGGGTACTCACTCCGATTTCACTTGCAGGAGAAGAGTGCCTCTCCGCCAGGGCCAAGACCTCCACGGGAATGCCATCTTGGAAATGCTCTGAGTGCATGGCTCTCTGCTGAAAGAACTGGGAGACCGGGTCGGCGCTCTTCTTCTTATTCTTCCGAGGTGACGTTGGCGTTTAGTTGTTCATTAGTTGTTTAATGCACTTTTTGTGGTGTTTAGCGACTACGTAGTGGGATTGAGGTGTAAGTTCCAGAGACCAATCAATGCACTCTCCCCTTCTGGATCATGTCACACTCTGCCTTCCTTTATTATATTTATACATTTTATTTCCTATTTTTTATTATCGTTCAGTTTTTTGTTTTTGTATTTTTTTTTTATTTTTTTTATCCTGCTTCCCGGCATACATGTACTGGACGGCACATCCTACAACAATGACCACCGTTCTACTACACTACAAATTTTCATTATCGTCGTACCCAGTAAAACTTGCCATCTGCACACATTAGAGCATGATTATATTCATTTAATAAATTAAAGGATGTATCCTCTATTGTGTGCAGAGAGCATACACTCCATTACCAGCCATATATTGCAGAGAAATACCTCCCACAGCTAGAAACATATTGTACAGACATAAACCTGCTTGACATCTATTGCACAGAGAGAACCAATCATTGCTAGCCATGTTCTGCAGACAGGTTTACCAAAATCCTATCTCAAGTTCCCTTAAAACATTTGCAGTAGAATTGCTGTCTGAGTCATGGGCACTAAAACACTTGACGGTATGTAAGCAGGCTTAGACAACCTGTGGCTCACAGGCTGGTGTAATTACTATTCTCAACATAACCAGCAAGACTTTGCTGCAACAGAAGAGCCATACTTGTCTATCTGTCTTTTGTAGGGTTTAAAATGTAAAGTACTTTTACGTCTCCCTTCTCCCTCTCCTCTGTTTTAAGTGAGTCTTTTTAGCTGACTGCATGACTTGACCGTATTCAGTAGGGTTTTCAAAGTGAATCTGTTTTTGTCTGTAGAACTATGACCGAGCTTATGCCTCCCCTGTTGCCACTCAGCTTCAGACAGACGCTACCCTTCCAGCATACAGAAAGAAAGCACCCAGTGATGCGCAGTCTAAGGAAAGACTGTTCGTTGTGTTCAATCCTCACCCGTTAACCCTGGATGTGATGGAAGATGTATTCTGGTAAGGTTTTCTTTGCCTGCAATGACAGCTGTCACTGACACCATATATATATTTGATAAAAGTGTGCCGACCCCTCATTTTAAAGTTACAAAGTGTTGTCTTGAGTGTGTGAGTAGTCAGAACTAGTGTTTTGAAGTCAATTTTTAAAGGTTCATTTGTTTTGTGTTGGTACATATTCTGAATTTCTTTGGGTCTTCAAGTGGCTTGTTGTTAAATGACATGTTCCTTATTACATATTTGGCCTGTAACGGTCAGTGATTTGTGGGGTGGTGTAGAATAGGCCACACCTGGAACACTGCATGCGGCTGACCTTTCCCATATCAATAGAAGAGGTGACTAAGTATCCAGTGCTCCGGTTATTCGTGGTGATGTTGGTCACAAAGATAACCCAGCAATGTGACTACTACTCCTACAACTGCAGCTTCTAGGGATGCAAATAACCTATTTTCTCTTAGGATTTGGAGGAGGTTATTGGTGTAGAAATCCTGTCTGGGATTTTCTGATTTTCCATAAATCCTTTTTCTTTAAAAAACGGCAATAAATGAACCAAATGAATGAATAAAAAATATCTAGAAGTAAAACTGCATTGGGATGAAATGCTTAATACACATCCTATAGCAAGAAGCTCTGATAAAGATAACTGTATAGAGGTAGGTCATGGATAGAAAAGGACCATCGGGGTCTTCACACTAATTTCCTACCCAGATTAAGGAACACTTGACGTTAGTGTGCCTTTAATTATTGGTTATAGGTAAGCATTGTAACATAGCAATAAGAAAGGCAAGTTAGATGCTTGGTTGCATATGGAGAGGAATCGGTAGCAGAAAGAGAGCTGTAATAATGCCACTGTAAGTCATTGGTCATCTAGAATACTATGCTTAGTTCTGGTGGCCATCTAATATATATAAGCCTAGCGGCGTGTGTTAGTCTGTGTGTGGAAAAAAAAAACACAAGCTGCAGCGCCACCTGCTGGGCAGAGTTATACACTGACCTACTAAATTCTTAGTGTGTGGGAAAAGAAAATCAAAAAGGGCTGAAATTTGGTAGGGCTCAAACTCATTTTCGTGAGGTAATTTTACCTCATGAACACACGTGTAGAGGCATGCATTAGTGTGTGTGTGGAAAAAACAATTTTCTCAGAAAGGGCTCATCCAATTGACCTGAAATTTGGTATACTGACATTATTTAACAAAAAAAATAAAATAGTGAAGTCTGTTAACTTCCACCTTCCCCCCCCGTGGGAGGGGTAGTAAAGGCTAAATTTACGAGTTGAGGGCTCAAACTCATTTTTGTGAGGTAATTTTACCTCATGAACACAAATTAAAAAGGGCGCTTGCGTAGGGAAGTAACGCTCTTCCCCTGGGGAGGCCTGGGCTAGGCCCAAATGCATGACAAGAACCTTTTTAAGACCTTAAGTAGCTTGATTTGACTAGAATGCATGAGTATCATGTACGGGTTAACTTGTATCTCTATAAGGATATAAATATATTAGAGACTGTACAAAGAAGGGCAACTAAAATGGTGCATGGCCTTGAAGTAGACTCAGAGGAAATTTGAGGAAAAACTACTTCATAGAAAGGGTAGTGGATAAGTGGAATAGCTTCCCATCAGAGGTGGTATAGGTTAGTACAGTAGAGCAATTTAAACATGCTTGAGCTAAACCTAAAGATATCCTTAAAAAGCACTAAGGATGAAATGGGGTTTGAGGTTGCCATAGGCTTAAAAATGGGCAGACTAGATGGGTCAAGTGGTTCTTTTCTGTCAGGAAATTCTATGTTTCCATGTATAGGTGTACATTCTGAGATTTGTTTAGTAAACCATGCAATGTCAAACTACTTATACAGGCTGTTTATGAAAACTGGTGCACAGGGAAAAGGTATTTAAGAGAACTCCAAAAACTGATCATTTTTATCTTGGTGCAGTGCTCCCTCTTTATAACAGATTAAGACGCTGGTAAAAGTCAATGTTATAGTGAGGGTGTATTTAAAACCAAATATTGTGTTTTGTTCTGTACCTGATGGTAATTCACGATTATCAGTAGTGTGTCTGTGAGCAAAAGCAAGGAAATATGGGAAAACTAATAATTCTCCTGTTTCTCCACTTTAGTCGATTTGGGAATCTAATAGAGGTTTACATTGTACCGGGGAAAAACGTTGGTTATGTCAGATATGCAGAAGTGTCCAGTGCGAATGAAGCCATTTCTACATTACATGGAAAGATGGTGAATGGTGTGAAGTTGAAAGTGATGCAAGCGGAATCTCCAAGAGACGAGTCCAATAAGAGACAGAGAACCTACTGAGTGTAAGTACTTCTGTAAATCACCTGTTCTTGAACTCTGACCTCTCTCACCACAATAATACTTTCCCAGACAGGCTTCGTACTGACGTTGGTCCGGTGGCTGTATGGTAAAACTGCAATAATGTGGAAGAGAAAATAAAACGCCCGTTTTTATTCTCCCTTCCTAGGAAAGACGGAAGCCGACAGTTTTTACATTTTACCCTTTTCTCTCCAAGCGGGTGTTTTATTGGGCGCACAGTGATGAAGTTAATAAAATCACATTAGTTGATTACAGTTTATGGATCATCTTCTGTTTGCCAGAAGAAACATACTTCCTATAGGGATTTCCAATCTAATCGAACATTGAATGCGGATAATTTGACTGCAGTATATTCAGAAGACCCATCTGCATATATACACCAAGTTGTTTCCTTACATTAGTAATATCCAAGTTTTTCATAAAGCACCACATATGCAATATATCGTATGCTTGCCAGATTGAAGTTAATGGACTTCAAATCGGGCTTGCTAGGAAGTCACAAAAGAACCTTTTGGGAGAGCAGTTTCAAACTTGCAACTATAAAACTTATGAATATTAAAAAGTTCCATCATACATATATTTTCTTTCTTAATATACCTGTTGGTAAAACAATGTATTGTACAAAACATTTGAGCATCCTAAAATAGCAGCGATGGACCAAAAATTCTGTCTGAAAATTACAGTGCTGCTATGTATTTATTGATGTGGTCTGGTTTAGCACCACCTAACCACATAGATGTAAGTAAATGGAAAAGAAAAAAAAAACTGCACCTTTATTGACAACTTGGAAGTCCAGTGTTAGAGCCAAGAAGCGTTTAGTTTTAGTTTCTGGCCCCCAGAACGTTGCAGACATCCATAAATGCTTCTGAATGTATATAGGGCAGTTTAGTGTTGTTACCAGGGGTTACACACCCTTGGGGTTTTTTTTTTAATTCCCCCATCACAAGGAAATGACTGGACATAATGGACCGCTAAAGTGACCCTTTCGTACTTAGAATTATATTAAATACCTCATTTAACTTTGACTTTCGACTGTAAATCTCTTTAAAGTAAAGTCGTCTGCTAGTCATGGCCCTCGTTTCGTTTCCTGTTTATTTACATTTATATAGAGCCAGCATATACTCCACATCGCTTTACAGTTGGAGACAAACACTGTAATAAAACAAGATTATTAACAAACAGTCAAAAAGGTAAGAGGGTCCTGCTTGCAAACGTCCAGTCTATCTGGGTCCAGAGGGATGCTAGATGGAAACACTGGCCCTCCTGCAGACAGGTATTGTTCTTTAGGAGCCATAAGTTTTATAGGCTTTCAGTACTAGATTCAGCGGGAGAGGGTATCATGTCTTTGTGAGATCACCTCCTCCCGTTACTCCCTTTTAATAGGTCACTGCTTTCTGCGGTCCAAGGCACAGCTGTACAGATTCTTGTATTTGCTATGTTTGGGGAACATGTAAATTTAATAATGGGTCTGCTGCATTTTAGGGTTGCATAACTTAATGCCAGATTAGAGATCTGAAGGGTAACCCTCCCCCCAAAAAAAGTGTTTTTATTTTTAGTAATGGACCATCAAGGTGTGTTTTTTTGTTTTTCTTGTTTTCTCGAGTAACCAAGTCTTGGTGAGTACCCCAGTATTTTTATTGTGATAATGTACATTCTTTATAGCCTCATTTTTGTGAGATACAATAAAGGATTGGAATCCAGTATAAATAGTGATTTGCTTCCCCAGTAGGGGTTGTAAAAATAGCGCCTGCTTCATCAATGCCCTTTGCAATGTCGCCTTTTTATTTTATGGTTTGCATGTTTTTTTCTCTGCTTTTTAATTTCCCCTTTTTTTTTTTTTTTTTTAACCACAATTTGCTTATAAAAATGAAAAGTATTACACTAATAGGAAAGAAAATAAACTTTTATTTTTGATATGAGACAGGGTTTATATGCATTTGCGAAACGAGCATGCTACCTTGTTTCTATATAAATTCCCACTGTGAGCACTATTCCATTGTAGTCTGTGGCTGCTCTTACTAACAGACTTTTGTAGACCCGTGTCATTTGCTGTGCAGAATAATATGTCCATATGTTTCAATAACCATCTATAGAAAATTAAAGTGAAAACCTATTCTAGAGTTTTGTGCTTCTTCACTTCTATAAAGGTATTTAAAAGAAGATTCTATGAAGAAATGGTATTTGGGGAATGATGCCTAAAATGCATCTAGCAAAACTACAGATTTAACACTGCTCACTGGAGCAGGCCGCTATGGCCCATCCACTCTGTGTAATTGGCAGCAAGGTGATGCAGACTACACTACATGATACCGCTACACAATCCCACTTTTTGCCGAAGCTAAAGGCTAAGCCCTGGAGGATTATGGGAGTGCAAATGCTTGTGTCTGTTGCATGGGACACCCATGGTTCCACTAACTGTTGGTACATGTGTTTGCCAATCATATAGGTGTAGCTTAAGTGTAGTGGTAATCATAGATACAAAATATTATTTACAAAGCAGAATGGGTGTGTTTTAAATCTATGGATTGTAATATTAACACTGATGTAATGATAATACTCCAGAGGTTGAGTTATGAATGATTTTAGTTGTTTCATGTTTTGGAATAGAAGAGGAGTGTAGGTGTCTTGTTACCAGAGCTCTTAGCTCCTGTGTTGTCCTGGCATGCGTTCAGAGCTTAATTCTCATGGTCCCAGCTTGGCAGAATTATTTTACATTGCTGTCATTTTTATTCTGGGCACTTAACAATTACCAGCCAGCAATTTGTCAGGGACACGTTTGAATGCCCAGTTTGCATGTTTAGGAAGAAGTTTAGTATCCTCCTTTTATAAACCACATGATGAAATCAGGCATGGCTCAGCACTATGTAGAAATCTGTCCACAGAGCTCCATGTAATGATGTATCCACCGAGCTCTATATACGTCTTGGCTTATGGTCTGCTCCACTGGTACTCAGTGCTTTGGCCAAACACGCATGCATTATAAAAGGTTTGGAGACATTGCTAAAGGATCTGCCCTCTACATGTGACATTGTTGTAGGTGTAAAGGTTTCCCTTATACTGTTGATTGACATTGGAAGTAGACTACTTTTCCTTTTTTTTTTTTTTTTTTTTCTTTAATTCATATAACGTTAGTTACACTACACCAGGTACAAGCAGACTTGTGATGGTTTTAATACCTGTGCTAGTTTAATAAAAAAAATGTTTTGTTTGTTTTTTTGCTGCAAACCACTGAGAAAGAGAGAAGACTCTGGTAGATGTTAAACAATGTGTCTTGCTTGGCTTGTGATTGGGTGTAACTCCCCTGTGTTGTTCGCGGGGAACAACAGCATATAATATGTTATGCATCAGCCAAATAGAAATATCAGCAGTGTTGGGGGGTGTTTTATAACGCTCCCCAACGGACGTACACACACACACACAAACGTACGCGAGTGATTATCATCAAGGAGAGCGGGAGGTTAGCTTATTGGCTGATAATGCAGCAGAACCTCAGATTTTCGTGATGGCGTTCATACGTTTCACTCTGTCTGCCAGGTCTATGTGTTTCAAACTGTGGGAATGAGAAGAATGATCAATAAGTAGGATGATATTTTATCCTTCTCTGTGAGGATTGTATGGCACACTGACATATGGTGTTATGTTGGAGATTCCTGAAATTTACCTCATTGTCCTTTAAAAATGTTAACATTTTATCTTGGAGCAGTCAGTCTGTTTAGTAAAGCTAAAAATTCTACACATTAAAGGGTTATTTCTGTCTGGATTAGGAACAACATGTTCTTACTCGGGCTGCGGTAATTGGTACATCTCCAGCTGTTGTGGAACCTGCCAGCTTCTGGTTGTAGGGCATGCTGGCACTTATAGTTCCACAGCAGCTGGTGAGCCACATATTGCATACTTCTCTAACTACACAATATAAATTCATCTACTAAGTGTGTGTGTGTGTCCTCCTTAATATCCGTTCTTTTTACACCCTAGTTCCCTGTAGACCAAATGTTTTTTTTTATGGCTCACACACTGCTTTCTGCTCTAAAATATATTCCATATTAATACATGGAGCGTGAAGAGTTTTCATTTCAGGTAAGATGGATCACTATGTACTGACCCATGAATCCCTTTGCTGCAGTCTGTCCAGGAATGCACACAATTTTTTATTATTATTATTATTATTATTATTATTATTATTATTATTATTATTATTATTTATTTATTTATAGGGCACCACTAGGTGTCCGTAGCACCGTACAGGGACAAACGAAATTGCAATATGAGGTGAGACAGCACCGTACAGTAAACAATAAGCACAGTAACTCCTGTGAGCTCAAAGCACAGCTAGGGTAGAGGGGAAGGTCCGCATACGACGGAGCCCAAGAGGGAGGGAACGGATGACAGGGAGACCCCCAGAAGGGAGAGGAGGGAGCGAGAGGGGAAGAGGGTCCTCGAGGAGGAGGGCAAAGTAGCTGGAGAGCAGAGTTAAGTGGTGAAGACAGGAGGAGAGTAATGACTGTAATGAAAATATTTAAATATGCAACGGTGACTAACTACAATCCTGATGTCCTCTTACAGTCGTGTCATGTTGTGCACTAGGCAGACAAGTGCACCTGTACATAGGTCAGTGTGCTGCACAAATTCAGTGGTTAATAAATCCTCTGTGTGATCTGTCAGACTTGCTGGATGGGAACGTGGCTTACACCAGGCAAAGTGCACGTGTGAATAAGCCCTTTGCTAAGAATGTTTATTTTGCTAATACTTTTTAATCATATGATCTCTTTACCCATGAAAAACTGGACTTTCCTCTTATTTGTTCATCCAAATGACTGTTACATATTCATTCGGTTATATTGAGAACCCAAATTGTTCTAATAAAGTACATGTCTAGCGGCTGCTTCATTATAAATGCAGGCGCTGTGCGGGTCTTGCGCTCCATATTGGTCATCGACTAAATATATTTCTCACCGGAATTCAGACGTCATAAAGAGTCATGTTTTTAGTTGGTAGTATATTTTGAATTTTTTTTATCTTCTCTTTAAATGACTGTTCTTATGATGCAGTTTGCCTGAAATTAAGTATTGAACATTACAGCATATTTCTGACGTAACAGGATGTTTTATTCTAATGATCTATAACCGTATTAGCTAACCTGTGGCGCTCCAAGTGTTGTGAAACTACAAGTGCCAGCATACCCTTCCAGCAATAAGCTGCTACATATTGGCAAAGCATGCTGGGACTTGTAGTTTCACAAACACCTGGTGCGTCACAGGTTAGCCAACACTGATCTATAATCAAAATTAGTTTTACACCAATCTGTTGGACTGAATTGAGGCTGAATGTATTAAAGGCTAACAGCTCTTACAAACACATGGAAAAAATATTACCTGTCATTAATAGGCATTGAGGCACACAGGGCATCTAACTTCTCCTTGTCCCTCCTTTTTTTTTTTTTTTTTTTTTTTTTTTACAAATTATTTCCATTGAAAAACATTTTCACGTCATATTTTATTGACCTTAAGAAGTGGCAATGGCTTTCCAAGCTAGGTGTTTGAATACCCAGTGAATAATTACTTGGTACAGGCAACTTCTATTTATTTTTATTTCTGACACATTGTATTATAAATTAAAATTAAAGCAACAAAATGCGTGTGTGATGTAAATAAGAGGTTCATAAGCCTCTGAAATCTAATATTCTGTGGTGTGACATTTGTGTGTGAATGTTTGTCAGGCACGGGCCAATTATTACTAAACTCAACTGTTTTGTTGGTTATGAGTGAAATTATTGCTTTTTAATGGTTGTCAGTAAATCTCCTGACTGTTTGCATTCCTGATCGCTCTCAGAAGACTATTGCTGCTGAGTACAGGTCCCAGTAATCCTACCATGAAAACCATTTATAAGCTGAAGGATAAACTACATTAGAATCACTGTAACCAAAGATTGACTGGCAAAGAACTTTTATAACGGACCCTAGGATATAAACTTTTTTAGCACCTATATTTTCATGTAAGTGGCGGTTGCCTATTTAACAAACTTTGATAATGGGGATTATTGTGTCACTTTAAAGGCTATTATTCAGTGCTTGGTTAATATTATGGTATTACATATTCAGATAATGTTTTTCATAATTGTATTGTGCTCTTTCTACAGAACAGAGACTAAGTTATGACATGACCCTCAGCTGACTGACTGAAACGTGACAGGAGACAGCTTTTATGTATTGGTTTAGTAAAAGTGTGTTCATAAAATCTTTTCATGGGAAGAGAGAAAAAAAAAATCCAATGTATTTTTGTTTTCTTTGTTTACAGTACTTATTCAACCATTTTTTTTTTTTTTTAAATTTGTGCATATACTGTGGATATATGCGTTGAATAAAATTGAAAGTGTAAAATGTGCCTGTTGGTTTTTTTTTCCTTTTACATTACAATGCTGCTTGCACACTTTAAATGTCCATGTTTATGCCTTTTTATTTTACATTAAGGTTCTGAAGGTTTTTGTTTTTTTCTTTTATGATGTCCATTGTGCAATTATGGTTCTGCACTTTCATCTACTGTGCTGAAGGAGGTTACTGAATAAGGCATGTCATGATACTATTGCATGGTGGATTATTTATCTTAAAACTGAGCACAAAACAATCTCTTTTTTTTTTCTATTGTAGAGGAGGGGCAGCAGAATTGTATTACCTTTCATTGAATGTCTGAGCAGCTTTGATGAATCTGCTAATTACCACCACCATAGTTCTGTGGAGAACCTTCCCACATGCCTTATTACTGAGATGAATTCATAACCAGGCAATTACCGCAGAGAACATCTATTATGATAGTGTTCTTTGCTATCCGTTTATACAGCACCGTGCTGCCCACTTTAAGAGACATGACCTTAGATTGCAAAGCAGATCTGTCAGCATAATACACAATTGATAATCTTTACAGCTGCTTTTTACATATTATAAATATTAACTTCTTTTATCACTACAATAGGAAGACTTGTGTATTATAAGAACTATTATACATCGTTTATGACTAGATGCTGCTCACAAGGAGCCTCACCATTTTTTTTTTATTTTTATATCTACCGTCTGAAAACATATATACTGCTTGTGTGCCAGAACACCTTGTACACACAGGCCATAGAAACAGGTGTTCACTTTTTGACCAGCATTTGCCTTCATTGCTCCTTTGTTTCCATTGCAATATAAGTTCTACGAGATACTCATTAAGTGCACCATAGACACTGATGCAGCTTTGCTTTGGCTGTGAGCTAACATTGGCTGTCATAACACAATAGATTATTAACTAGGTACAGTAGAGCATCATTACAAAGTTGTATGCAGATGTCTAATTACTAAATATTCACAAACTAAATGAGGTGACAATCATTCCAGCATGACCTTCGGTACAGAGGAGGGAACAGGCTGCCCCATTATATGCAGCTTGGTATGTATGGTGTTTGTGAAAAGAGCTTGTTTGGTAAAGAGGAAGAATTATTGATATAAAAGT
This sequence comes from Mixophyes fleayi, assembly GCF_038048845.1. NCBI lineage: Eukaryota > Metazoa > Chordata > Amphibia > Anura > Limnodynastidae > Mixophyes > Mixophyes fleayi. Next base: position 120,257,927 of record NC_134408.1, on the reverse strand, counting down.
AATCAATGTTCAAATATAATGCTTTCCAAGCACAATGTTCTGGATGATGATAACAAAAGGGAAATTCTATCTAGTCATTGTCTGGCATGCCTATAAATGCAGTGGAAATATAACCAACCACACTATTGGACCCAGGATGTGATCCAGCTGCTTGTCTGAAGCGCAAGTCTCCTAGGGCTTGCCTAATTTGGCTACCTGCATTTGTGTGGCCAAATGTGTAACTGATTCTGGCACTAAGGCCAAGCAGTAGGATTGGTCTGTGTGTGGCCAGCGTAACACTCGTGTGATCCAGATCTCCTGACATACATCTCCCCTCCAGTATTTAATTTGATATTATCCCAGATTAAGTAGATGCTGGTATTTTACGTAACCTACATTGATAAATGTTACTAGACTTTACCTTATACTATTAATATATAAGCCTTTTGTACTGGTGAAAAAGTGTTTCATAGTCAAACGAGCAGCACAGTGGCCTAGTGGTTAGCACTTCTGCCTCACAGCACTGGGGTCATGAGTTCGATTCCCGACCATGGCTTTATCTGTGTGGAGTTTATATGTTCGCCCTGTGTTTGCGTGGGTTTCCTCTGGGTGCTCCGGTTTCCTCCCACACACCAAAAAAAAACAACCATACTGGTAGGTTAATTGGCTGCTATCAAAATTGACCCGTGTGTGTCTGTCTGTCTCTATATTAGGGAATTTAGACTGTAAGCTCCATGTTGAGTGAGTTCTCTGTACAGCGCTGCGGAATCAGTGGCGCTATATAAATAAATGATGATGTTGATGAATGAATACTGGTAAATTTATTTTTGCATTTGTGTTCTAATTTTTGTTTAACTTCCAGCATAAGCATTAAGAGAGTATAGTAATATTACATCTATGGGCCTACAATAGCCTGGTTTATGCCATGTATGTCCTATGAAATGCTACTTGGAAGAATAGTGTTTTTTAGTTTAATTGTATGTTTGAATATGGTCAGAGTAACCTATTGCATTAATTTTGCAAAACTGGAATTAGTGTCATGTGTCACTACAAATTTATTTTTCCACATAGTTTTAATTTTTTCCTCCTCCAATTGTCTACAGAATTCTGGTGTCCAATGATTATTACTGGCATCAACATATTATGCCCAAGTAGACCTTACAGTCTAAATCCTCTACCAAACACCCTAATTAACCTAGCAGTATGTTCTTTGGACTGCCAGGAAGCTCCTTTCCAATCGGCGAGATACACAAACGCCACACAGATAGTGCCCTTGTAGAAATGGAAGCCAGCGCTATGCTATGTGTAGTTTATGTAGACTAATTGCCCACTGGTAATAATTCATGTTGTGGAACAAGAAACATTTATTTCTCAAGAAAACAAAACCCAGATGGCTGGTAAGTAGCACAAAATATTGGTAATTCCATGACCAACGTAAAGGGAACTTGATACTTTATGGTAAGTAACATTAAACAGACATAACATTATCATAAGTGTTACACAGAAATAATCTCTGAACACGAGTATTTAACATACAGCATTGTGCAAGACTAACCTCGTCCTGACCACTATGTGATGCAGGAGAACTGAACATCCACCTCTGATTTGGTGAGTGAAGGTCAGTGTACATTCTCTCTGGATGCAACTGCTGTAGAAGGCAGAAATCAATCTGAGCCATGTAACAGGTTCGGCCCCTGTAGTCTTGAGTAGTGAGCCTGCTTTCTTGTGTTGCTGATGTTGATGAGTGCTTTTAAATAAGACACTTAACATTTGTAAACAGACTAACGGCTCATCAACATTGGCGTCTACACTCGTGCAACAGTGCCTAATAATTAAACTGTTTCTATTGAGTTTATGCCAGTGCAATATTTTCTATTTTTAGTATATATGCACCTAAAAATTAAATGTGGTTTGAATCCCCTTTTATTTTTTATTTTTTTTCATCACTGTACCTTACCAGTAAAAGCTGTACATGTTAATCCACAACTTAAGTATAATTACGTAAAATGAATGCATTTTCAATGCATTTACCCATAAAATACAGCATTCACTCACATAAACGGTCCCCAACATCCATCTATTTTTCTTCTTTCCAAGAACAGCTTTAATAATATAAGGATACTAGAAAAGAGCAATGTGATGCATAGATAAAGGTAGCGAATGAAAATTATTTCAAATATGCTACTTGTCCAACAGATGATAAGGCAAAATAAAATATATGCTTTAAAATACCTTTTTGGAGCAAAGTGAAATTTAAATCCTGAGCCTCACTAATCAAGTGCATTACCTGCTAACTCATCCCCAACAGTGTACAGAATAATAGTGCCCAACATATACTCTGAACTAAACAGATGCATTCAAAAGGGAATATAGTTAACTTCCTCATACATAAAACTATACACTATATATTCATTTTTAAAATGTCTGTATAAACCATATACTGTACTCAAATCATCTTCCTACACAGCTTCTGGCTAGACAGGACATCTATATACAGTGTGCACCATCCTATGTCATGTACAGTATATCCACCACCACACCAGAGGTGGCTGCCTCAGAAGGAGGACATTAGGGATACACATGACACATGCAGCCCCCATTGCCAGGTAGTGGGCACCATATTGCTATTTACATTTTTGAGAATCTGCTATTTCAAAGAGCTGTAATCTATAAAATGCAGCCCAGTCTGTTGGCCAATTGTAAACCCCCTTCTGTTGGTCAGGATACAACGCAGATGCATGTGGATTTGGTATTGTTTGAAAGGGAATGAAGAAAATATGTATTTTTATAGTTAAAACACCATATAATTACAGTAGCATTGAAAAAAAAGCCTCGTGATCAATTTGGATAAAAGCAGTGTCGGCTCATTCCATTATCATTTGCATAATTCTTTCATATTTTAAGGAAGTTTTGCATTAGTACAGTCTCACATTTCTTTTAAAGACAGCACTAAAAGACTTCTTGTAGCTGGATATCTGACATCTTTTATTTTTTTGGGTTTGTAACCACCAGATAAAGCAATTAAAGAATTCACAAGGCTTCAATTACCCTGCTAACCCGAAACCAATGGAGCATGAAAAACATTTTCTTTTGGGCCTGCTGATTAATTAGCAGTCATTGAACTATAGCACAGTAATGAAGCAAAGATTTAAAATAAAAGACAACTGAAAATGTAAATGTCTCTATTTTATTGGCAAAAAGGTGATAGTTTAAAGGTACCGATGAGAACGAGTGAGGCCTTTATGCTGTCTGTCCTTTACATTTATAGCACCTACATGTTCAGTGCTGTACAATCAGATCTTTGTTCAATCTAATTTTCCTACTACATATACACACACACAGTACAATTTAATCAGAAGCCAATGAACCAACATATATTTGAATTGGGGGTATATTCATATAGCGCCAGTGATTCTGCAGCGCTGTACAGAGAACTCGCCCCACATCAGCCTCTGCCCCATTGGAGCTTACAGTCTAAATTCCCTAACATACACACACACACAGACCGAGAGAGAGAGCAATGTAACAGCAGTCAGTTAACCTACTAGTATGATTTTAGTGGGGGGTGGGAGGAAACCCCACGCAAACACAGGGAGCACATACAAACTCCACACAGATATTGCCATGGCTGAGAATTAAACTCCTAACTTCAGTGCTGTGAGGCAGAAGTTCTAACCAAAAGAGTGTGTCCTGCGCTGTAAATAGCAATCCAAGATGAGGTATCTAGTTGATCAGCAGCTGTAACAAACAATGGGTTGATGCCAAACCCACTGAAAATATCCAAAATGAAGACAAACAGCAGCACTTGATTGATTGAAAAGCCAGAAAATAAATATAGTGGTTAATATAATTGACTATCCTATGGCAGACAGCACTTGTAAGACTGGGAATGGTTGAAGGTACATAAGGATTTAATACTGAAATATCATATACAGTTCAAAAATAAAAACAATTGATAAAATCCTAAATCTGACGAGACCTGTCTCATTTGTGCATAGATAGTTCAAGTAATAGGCAGCTCATAGGCTTATAAAAACGTGTCTGCTGTTTAGTAAATGACTGTATGGCAGTTAAAGTCCTACCTCCAATAGTAGCCAATAGAACGGGACAACATCACAACAGGATAACGTTGATAGAACGCCAATAGCACGGAATAGAAGCTGGTAATGAAGGGCTGTGTCCGCAGACTGATTATGCCCAGTAAATGTCCACCATCAATAGAATCAAGCATATATTCAGAGGCATAGTATTTCGGATGGTCCTGTATCAATTAGGCTTGGAGTAAACAACAACGCCCGGTGGCCACCATAGTGAAAAGACGTAAACAGCAAGGGATCCGAATTGTCAGTATATCATCAAGCCGGAGAGACCAGTAATCAGCACTTCTCATTGTCGACGCGTTTCGTTCTGTTTGGCCAAACTCTATTGCATCTGCATACTGGTTACAAATAATGGTGCGCCACTGTGTCAGAGCAACAGGTTGCTAACCTCTGCTTCTGGCTCCTGCTGTGCTTCTACTGGTTACTTGGCTCCTTGTGTATTTCTCCAGGCTTGTCTGACTCCGATAACTGCTTAACCCTTGTACTATGCTAATAGTGTATCCAAGCCGGCTTGTTCCTTGACCACAACTCCTGGCTTACCCCAAGTACTGCACTGCCTCTGTGTACCAGACCCGGCTTGTTCACTGACCACGCTTCCAGGATTATTCTTTGTACCGCTTACTTCTGTGTGTATCCGACCCAGCTTGTTATATTGACCTCCCTGTGTTTACACTGCCTGAGTATTGTAACTGGCTCTTCTCCTGACCTCTCACTGGGAGATGCCTGTTAGCGGTATACCTTTGGTATATTCGCTATAATCTTGTGGATCATTTGGCACGCAGTGTTATTCAATCTGCAGTTCCGGATTACCTCTCCCGTCTATCCAGTTGCATTCATCTATCTAACCTCTATCACATCAGGGTGCTAACCAAAGGGCCACAACCTGCAGGCCCTCGCAACAAAACCCTTCCTGCCTTGCAGCAGTTCTTGGTGAAGAACTCTGCACCTTGGGAAGGCCTCCTGATTGATTGCTGCCCTCAGTGACCGTAATACATTTAAGTGGAAATACACAAGGAGCAGTAATTAGATGCCATAATAGTAAGCGTCTTACATGTTAGTCAAGTTGGATACAACAAATTTTCAAATCAAATATACAGTGTAAGGGGATATACAGAATTTGCATTTAGATACCTGGCCAAGGGAAAATTATCTCAAAGTAAAATATGCAAGGGTGTGTGTTTTTGTGGGAGGAAAGGCGGAAAGAGGAGGGGGGGTAAATATCTGAGACCAGATGCGGGAATCCCGGGGCGGGCTGTGCCCCCACAGGCGAACGAGAATGATTTTGCAAAGTAATCAAACCAATCTAATGGCTATAGTTATAAGAAAAGATCAGAAATGTCCCAGGTAGATTCGTTGGGTGCGTTGGGAGCCGGGGGGCTAAACCAATCACACCAGATTTGGGAAAATTTGTGGGACTTCTTATTTTCTTATTTAAATATGCAGAGATTTTTTTCCATAGACACCAAATACCATATTTTATTGAGGAGTTGCAGTCTGGTGGGGGATCTGGGTTTTTCCAGTGCTTTGCAACCAAGCATCTGGTCGCATTAAGGAGTTTGCGCAGAGTGATTTTGTGGAAGACATGCACAAGATCGCCAGGTACATTCCTTAATGACTGGGCCCTTAGAGATCAGGGGCCTGATTCATTAAGGATCTTAACTTGAGAAACTTCTTATTTCAGTCTCCTGGACAAAACCATGTTACAATGCAAGGGGTGCAAATTAGTATTCTGTTTTGCACATAAGTTAAATACTGACTGTTTTTTCATGTAGCACACAAATATCAGCTTTACTTGTCAGTGTACAAATAATCTATCAAGTATGTATGCTACATGAAAAAACAGTCAGTATTTAACTTATGTGCAAAACAGAATACTAATTTGCACCCCTTACATTGTAACATGGTTTTGTCCAGGAGACTGAAATAAGAAGTTTCTCAAGTTAAGATCCTTAATGAATCAGGCCTCAGAACTTTAGTGGTGTCTCTGATCAGAGTGGCCACATCATCCCAAAACAGAGCAATCTTTGGGTAGGACCACCAGATTTGAAGGAAGGACCCCTACTCCCCACAGCCTCCAACATTTCTCAGAGGTCGTACCTTAGATCCTTTTCAACCATGTCATTTCTAGTATTTTTTAATAGGTGGGAGTTAGCACTTTGTCTTTATCAAGCAGGTTTTTATTACCTATTATTATTTTGAGTGCCAAATAGGTTTTTTCCTCTCTTTTGACCATTTGGAACATTTTATAGAAAACCCTGGTTAATAATGGCACCTACACTTATTAACCACAATAATGAACACTCATTCAAGATCTTTGTATGTATGTTCATTGTAAATCGGGACAGTAAGTCACATTCTGGCCATGTGTTGTTAATATAATTCACTTTGTCTTGGTTGATGTAGCACAGACTGCCCTACAACTGATAAAATGTATCAGCGGAAGTACAGCATTCTGTCACTATACTGATACGAGACAGCTAAATCTCTATGTAATCTGACAAACCATCTAAGGTGTCTTGTAGATTATTTTATCATAGAGTAAATGATGGAAATGTCACTTACGCTTGTATAACTAAAAACAGATCATGTCACATCACTTGTAAACTGCACAGTTTGAAATGTACACAGCAATAGCATAGATTGAATTTGTGCTAGAGGCGCACCATTGAATGATCACTCACATTAGTCCTTTTGTGGCCATATAAAGAACCAGGCTGTAGGTGAGAGGTTTTATAGAGGTCAATGATCTCAAATATATCCATATAATTTGTGTTGTGGATACATTATTTATTGTAATACACCAGTGATCATTTCAGGGTTTGATAAAAAGTCAAGGTTTCCATGGGTCCGAAACATATGAGAAATGGATGAGCGTCATAAAGATTCTGTGGTTGTTGTCTATTGACTAAGTACAGAGCCTACTGTACGCTAAATTTGGATGGTCTTAGGCCATACCCAGGTGGAAGGGATAGCTTGCTCCCACAAATAACCAACTTCTCTGTAATGAATAGCCTGTGCTAAATATCATGATTTTATAGAAATTAATCACATTAATCTGAAAAACATAGGGGCTCTTCCCAGTCACATTATACATTGTTTAGCAGGATATTAATAGCAAGATGAGGCAAGAAGTAGACAAAGGGTCTATAAGACACTTACCCAGGCTTACACCAGTCTTTTTATAAAGTCTCTCTTGATTACCACCAGCTGTATTCACTGCACAAAAGCGGTAATAATTTAACTTAATAAAATTATAGTCTTTCAAATAATCTTGGAGTGGAAAATAGCATTCTCTACTGAAAGCGCTATGACACCAAGGGGTCTATTTACTAAGGGTACACTTTGATAGGTAACATTATGTATCGCAGTATAACGTTGTGATACATAATGTTGTATAACAGGTATTTACTGTACCTCGGGCTGCTCTCAGAGCCCTGGCGAAGACTCTGCTATTATACAAAATATTTTTAGCCTAACGTTGCCGGCACTTCCCACAAGTATAATGGATATGCGCATCTAATGTCCGCACATGTGCATAGGAATCTGACCCGGCAAGGGTCATGCAAAGCCTTTCTGGCTTTGCTGGACCCCATAGGAAGGTAAGCTAACGTCATCATTAGACGGCATTAGTTTGCAGTGAAAATCAATGCTTTATGCTACTTTGAAAAATCACTAACAACGAAGTCCCCATAGAGTTTTATGAGGACTGCAGTAACCACCGAAAAGTAGGTTAATGTAGGTTTTATGGCCCGTCTCCCCTTTGTGAAAAGCCCCCTAAACCAGATTGTGATTGTGGATTGAAAAACACTTCATTTAACCAGTTTAAGTCAGATCTTGATAAAACAATTTAATAGTTCCAGACAAAGGATCTTAATTAAAAGGCAGGTACAACTCTATGTTTGAAATATAAAATGTAAATCAACCCGGATTATCCCACAGTATGTGAAAGAAATCTGACAAACATAAAATCTATTTTGATGTCCCTGGTAAATATTGGTTTTCATAATTTGTATTTAGGTTAATAGTAAAATATTAGTTTTAATAAAACAAAACAAAAGAAAATTCAAAATGTACATGGATGGGCCACTTTGGGACATCACCTTCTGTTCTCTGAGGGATCTCCATCAGACCTAAGGATAAAGGAGAACTTGGACTGGTCAATAGGAAAAGATTTAATTCCAGACTGGAGTAGTGTTGCCGGATCCTATAACAGTAAATCAGATAGCCCTACTTTAATATTGCACATTGGCACGAGCACTTTTTATGTACATTTTTAAATGATTTCTTATTACTGCACTAGAAGGCTCCTTCCTTATTCTGTTCCCTTTTCTAGATGTCATAACTGACCCACAACAGGGCCTACATATGTTATATATAAGGACTTTTTGGAGATATAGAGCCACTTTCACAATAAATATATATATATATATATATATATATATATATATATATATATATATATATATACACACACACACACACACACTGCATGGCCAAAAGTATGTGGACTCCACTTCTATTTATTGTTTAGCCATTTCAGCCATGCATAAAATCAAGCATGCAATCTCTATATAGTTCATTATTAGCAGTAGAATTTATCGTAGTGAAGAGCTCAGTGACTTTTCACGTGGCACTGTCATAGGAGTGGTGTACAGCAAACCACCATTGGACTCTGGAGCAGTGAAAATGTGTTCTCTGGAGTAATGAGTCACGATTCGGCATTTGGCAATATGACGGACGACTATGGGTTTGGCGGATGCCAGGAGAATGCTTTCTACCCGAATGCTTACTGACAACTGTAACGTTTGGTGCATGAGGATTACTCCAGTATTATAAGTCCAGGGCTGCTTTTCATGTTTGGCCTGGGACCCTTAGTTCCAGTGAACGGGAATATTAATGTTACAGCATACAATGACATCCTAGAGCAGTGTTGTCTAACCTGTGACACTCCAGGTGTTGTGAAACTACAAGTCCCAGCATACCCTTCCAGCAATAAGCTGCTATATATTGGCAAAGCATGCTGGTACTTGTAGTTTCACAACACCTGGAGTGTCACAGGTTAGCCAACACTGTCCTAGAGAAATGTGTGCTTCCAACTTTGTGGCAGCAGTTTGGGGAAGGCCCTTTGCTGTTTCAGCATGACTGTGCCCCCGCACAGAAAGCGAGGTCCATCAAAAAATGGTCTCCTGAGTATGGTGTAGAAGAATTGATTGACCAGCAGAGAACCCTGACCTGAACCTCATCAAACACTTTTGGGATGAATTGGAAAGGAGATTACATACAATCCTTTTTTTATATTCTCTCTTAGTTGCATACAAATGTTCTTTACTATCTAGTGCCATGCATGCATGTAGTTTTTAATACAAAGACGATGTCGTGCCAGTCATCACTATCGGTCGGCACTTACACCTGCCCTGTAGCTGGTGCAAATACTATGGCTAAAAAACACATACTTAAGAGAAACACAGGACTTGCATTGGCTGCATCTGTGTTGGCATGTCCTAACTGTTTCATCTACCCTTTCCCTCCCCTTGTTTCGTCCTTCAGATCGTAGGTAGTAGTAAGTGTCATTTGTGTTCTGATATGAATTGCTAGCAATCGCATTCATTGGAGTAAGGTCATACTTGGCGACATTTCAAAACTTTCTTTCGGGAGATCCCGGTGGAGAGGTCATGTGACAGGGGGTAGGAGGGGGCGTGGCTCAGTGAGGTATAGCAACTAGACTAGACTGTGATTCAAACCTGAGTCACACATCTCAGACTATCAGTTATTGTTTTATGTTTTGCACCCACCATGTGTGCGAGAACATCCATCGTCCAAACTTACAGTTAGGGGAGGGCTGGAAAATTTTAGCTCGGTGGTGGGGGGGGGGGGAGGCAAGACTCAATTCAGCCTATTAGGAACATTGTAATGGACAAAAATTAAGGGGGCCCAGTGACCAGACCCAAGGTACCCCAATATAGGACCAGTCCAGGGGGCAGATGCCCTCCATCCAGCCCAGGCAGCTCCTTCTTACAATACACCAACGTACTTTCTGCCAGTTTTGATATCTCTAGCAGTCATGCTGAGAGGAAGAGAGACTTTAGACAGAGCTGTAAGGGTTTATCAGCTTTGTAGCATGTAATGTTGTAGCTGGCCAGTGGATGCATAATATACACCATACTTGCCAACTTGGGCAAGCTGGCGTCCGGGAGATCGGGGAAAGAAGGTGGGCGTGTGGGAGAGGGGTTGCGACAATCGTGTCATTTCCCACGCCCGCTAAATTACATCACACAGTTTTAGCCAATTACAGCAGGGGGTGGGGCCGCGATGACATGCAAATCACGCAATAAGCCCAACCCCCACCACTAAACTAATGGTTGGCCAGGAACTGGGAGGTTTGCCTGCTCTCCCCGGAGTCCGGGAGAACTCCCAGAAATTTGGGAGTCTCCCAGACATTCCGGGAGAGTAGGCAACTATGATATATACAATAATAATAAGGCTGGGGAACCAGTGACATGCAGTGGGCCGTGGGAGGATGGAGTCATCAGCTGTCAGCCACATTGTTGAAGACACCCAGGTGGGGCACTACCTTGCTGTTTACAGTACATGACCCCATAACACACTGCATGGTAGTGTTAGATCTAAAATTCTGACCCAAGTCTGCCTGTGGTGTCAAGTATATCTGGAAGCGCTTCAATCAGCTGGAGAGAATTGACACAGACCAAGTTCTGTATACAAGGAATATTCTCTAGTTTATTGATACAAAGATACAGGTTTTTATAGGCTACTGAATAAATGAATCCTACGTCATATGCATACAATAGTTTATACCACTAGTTTATGAGAAGCGCTACTGATTAACTTTCTCACGTATTCTTGAGGTGTTTACTTTTCTCCCCCTTCTAAGGACAGATGAGCCTATTATTCCTTATCTCAAGGGGAGTTGGAGATATGCTATGTGCAACACCATGGATACAGTTCCCATACTACCAGCTGGATATGAAGCTCATTATTGTTTTCATAACTGGTTACATTCTTCAGGTGTTCCCTATTAGTTCAACTTCAAGGCCATAGGCTCACATATTGCAAAACTGCAAGTTAACAGAAAAATGAATAATCTCTTCTAGCAAATAATATTTCTATACAAGTTACAATAAAATGGCTGAACAAAGGCCTTATGAGGCCTTAACAAAAAATCATATTTAACAGTAGCATACAAGGACACAAAAGCATTAAAACATATTTGTATTGTACAACATTATTAGTACAGCCTCTGTACACACAAACCATGGCAGCCTAGCAGGGCAACATTAATATGTACTATTATTTCTTATTACTAAGGGCTTGTCACTGTTCTCCTTGTTGTAAGACAATAACTCTAAGTGTTATTTAAGTGTTATCTTAAGCATTGGTAGCACCTAAGCCAAGCCACAGATATGTATTCCCTGTTTTACTTGTTCTACTTTATTCAGCATTTGGCACCCAGAGGAAACTCACACAAACACGGGGAGTACATACAAACTCCACAGCAAAGGCCATGGTCGGGAATCGAAATTATGACCCCAGTGCTCTGAAGCAGATTTGCTAATCACTAAGCCACCATGCTACCCCTGAATTAATAGTAAACCAGGTTTATATTTACCTTAGCTTGCAGCAGAACAAAGTAAGGGTAGCAGCACACTTGCACATTGTGAATCCACACATACCAGCTCCAGAAATTCAATGTTTCTCTATTTTTTATGTTGCATCTAGCTAATATACCCAGCACAATGTGCTATTACCCTAAGCAGTATGGTTAGTGGGCTGCTCCTTCATGTTCCCTCTCATTATTAAAATTATTATTACAACAAGGTGATTAGTCACAGAGGGACTGGCATAAAACCCAGTAGTTTCTTACATTAGTGTAGGTATTATGCTAGATGTTTGATTTGTGTATAATTAGAGCTCCTGTAATTTCTCAATTAAAAACCAGAACACTCATGTGACTTAAATTTTGCTCAGGCCATAAAACCCACCCCATCATCATCATCTTCCCCATATTTTCTTTTGGGTTTTAAATAAGATAAAAAATGTACAGGAACCAATATCTATGTGACCTTTTAATTTGGTAAGTTAGGAGTCTGAAATATGGGAAAATTGGCTATGTCAGTTACAAAATTAATTTTTTGGGGGAGGGGGAATAAGGGGGATTTTTCTGGAAAAAATGGGACGCCAAAGAGCCATAAATATGATAGATGCTCACAGAAGTAATCGCTTTGTTGGCTTACATGACAGTGATTAATGCACCAATAACTTCACTGTAAACTATGACTCATTAGCATAAATTGATAATAATGTTTTTGTCTTTCTGATTTATCTGTTATAAAAAAAAATGCTCAAATTAAAATGTTTAAAAAAAAACAATGTAACCATAAAAGGGATTTAAAAAACCACTGAAACAGTATGTTAATTATTCACAATACCAAACTGCTGTGGGTATTTAGCAGTGGTATAGAACAATTATATCATTTAGCAGGTTAAAGCTTTTAAAGATACACATAAATAACGTGAGTACAGTTAGATCAGAATCAAGAATGACCCATGATTACAGGCAGGCAGCAGACAAGAAAGAATGAACCAGGTAGCATCATAGGCAAGCAACATAAAATAACAAGTCAAGATCAGGTATAGGCAGAAGACAAGAAAAATACATGAACAAGCCAGGATCATACACAGGCAGCACACAAGGAATAATCTGGAGCATAGCAGGATCACACGCAAGCAGGATCATACACAGGCAGGATCCTACAAGGGCAGCACACAAGGAAGAATCCAGAGCATAGCAGGATCAGAGGCAGGCAGGATACCACAATGGTAGCACAAAAGGAAGAATTCAGAGCATAGCAGGATCAGAGGCAGGCAGGATACCACAATGGTAGCACAAAAGGAAGAATCCAGAGCATAGCAGGATCAGAGGAGACAGGATCCCACAAGGGCAGCACACAAGGAAGAATCCAGAGCATAGCAGGATCAGAGGCAGGAAGGATCCCACAAGGATAGCACAAAAGGAAGAATTCAGAGCATAGGAGGATCAGAGGAGGCAGGATCCCACAAGGGCAGCACACAAGGAATAATTGGGAGCATAGCAGGATTAGAGGAGGCAGGATCATACTAGGCAGGATCCTACGAGGGCAGTACACAAGGAGGAATGTGGAGCATAGTAGGATCAGAGACAAGCAGTAGGCAATAAAGAATGATGAGTAAGCCAGGATGTGATGTAGATAGCAGACAAGAATGTGCTGAGAACACGTCAGGATCATACCAGGCAGCTGTCAGGATCCTTGCTTGCACAAAACCTTATCTGCTGCCTCATCAAATTGTATATTGGTGATGTTTTTGTATGCAAAGTTTTCACACACAGAAATAAGCGACCAGTACTCCCCATAAGAGATGGTGACAGGCCACCAGTAACTTGCCAGTTTATTTCATAAAACTGATTCAACTATTGATTATTCATTTATGATCTCGGCTTGATGTGACTTCCCTCCCAGCTGTTACTGCTGTCTGACAACTATACTGGCCACAATCCTGACTATTCTTGTGTTTGCTCCTCTTACCACCTACCCTTCAAATCTACCTCTGTATCATAGTGCTGGTAACTGCCTTCTAATGAGGGCTTTCCTAAGGGTACCTGGTGCTCCCCTTCTGCACTTTGATGGGGTAGTTATCAGACGGACACCACAACCGACCAAGTGTGTTAGTCCTGAGAGGAAGGATCGTAAGGGACAAAGCTGAAGATGGTGGATTGGAAGGCAGAAGGACGATTTTGAAGTCAATGATTTAGAGAATGTAGAATTGTGAGGGATGAACCCGACATCGATAAACAGACAAACAAAACAAGACTCTGAAGCACCAACAAAGAAGTGAAATACCAACTATGCTCATGCAAAGATTGTTAGGAGTGAGGGCTTTATAAAGACTGCATACAGGTGATCTCTTAGTCTAAATAGAATTGAGCTTTAGCAAATTGGTGATTGCAGTGAGTAAAAGAGAATATGCAGTTGTCAGTGTTGATAGTGCATATGTCCTCTGTAACTGGATTTGTGGCATATCCTCACATTCTGCCAACACCTCAGGCTGTTACAGATTATCTGATATTAGAATCCACCTATGCCTGTACTGTTTTTTATACACAATTTAACACAGGGCCCTACAGCAACACGCAAGAAATAATCCGGCGCTTATCAGGATTAGAGACAGGCAGCAAACAATGAAGAATGACGAGCAAATCAGGAACTGATTTGCAGACAGCAGTCAAGTTTAACCATGGACAAGTCAAGATCAAAAGCAATCAGCAGACTAAGATAAATTAGCTAAATAAAGGGTCACAGGTCTATGGAGCAAGATTAAAATTCTGTAATAATACAACAATTTATTGTAAAAAAAATAGATCCTAGTGTGTATGTGTTAATTAATAAATTTAGACTGTAAGCTCCAGGGTAGCAGGGACTGATGTGAATGATTAAATATTCTTTGGAAAGCGCAGCTTAATATGGAGCTGCTATACAAATGTACATTAATAATAATAGTAATAATAATTTGGTGAGTAGGCAATCTGCCCAGAAACTACCAAATGTTATTCTACACCAATCTGATGTGGTATTCTGAAAGTCACCTGTTGGTAAGATAATAGTACAGATATTGGAGTTTTGGTGAATATGTCCAATATATTTGAGACCATATTGCATATATAAGCGATTGATAACATTTGGAACCTAGATTGACATTAAGATGTACACAGATCCATCAATCTATTCTCCACTTGTGGGAGTTTGGTATATTCCTCACTTGAACTTTGCTCTGTTAAGATAAACAGTGCTTGTACTGTTTTCCAGCTTAAGGAAGAATTAAGGACAAATCACAATCAGAAGTAGGAAGCAGAAAAGAAAGACCCAGGAACAGGGAGGCATTGGGAAAAACAGTTGTATGAGTTGTAACTGTGAAAGGGGGCCCGGTACCATCTCCTGGAGTAGAAAGTGTTTATAGCAGCAACTCCTGATTACCAGCAGAATCACTGGTAACTTGGAAGACCCAGTTAATGTTCCTAATGGATGTAGCCCACTGTCACGGTTTGGTATTCTGGACTCTGGATCCGTTCAATGATGTTGTGAGAACGGATCCTCAGGGAGAGTCTAACTATACACTGGTGAGTGGTAATGGTACCCCGAGGTTCAAACAGATGACAGATGCAGGATAAAAGTACAATCAGCGGTTTAATGATGACTGAATGGATATACAGGAAAGTCTTGGTAGATGTATATACACTAGAAACGTGGTACAAGGTGGGCGGAGCCATCGGCAATGACACAGGCAATATGAATAATCAATGAGTAATTAGATATGGCTTTGAATGAACAGTCCAGCAATAGTGTGGAAAGAATGAGGCACAAGAGTATGATATCACAATAGCACAGCACACATCAAAGAAGAGTTTAACAGTCCAGGTAGCCGTAGATACACAGTAGATGCGGCAGAGGCCCGATACCAATAGTGCCTTAATACTTTCAATGATGCTTGAACAGTTCAGCCAGGAAAGAGGACAACGAGCAGCTTGGTTATACGACCTGTAATGTCACTAAGCCGGAGTGACCAATGCGGAACAGATGAAGCTGGATAGAATGGCTCCGAGAGATGACTTGAAGGAGCAAGCTAACAGCGTCAGGTGTGGTTTAAACAGTCCCGTTCCAGGGTCAACGATACAGCGAGGGCAGATGCGGCTGGAGCAGTATAGCCCGAGGCGTGACCCACAGTAGAGATGGTTTGCAGCTTGAGCGGTATAGCCCGTGAAGTTGCACACAGCAGAGGTGATTGTAGCTTGAGCGGTATAGCCCGTGATGTAGCACACAGCGATGGTGGTTGCAGCTTGAGCGGCATTACTCACAGAGTAGCACACAGCGGAGGAAGTTGCAGCTTGAGCGGTATAGCCCGTAGAGTAGCAACACAGTAGAAGTAGGTGCAGCTTGAGTGGTACAACCTGTAGCGTAGTAACACAGCAGAGACGGGTGCAGCTGAAGCGAGTTAGTCCATGGAGTAGCACACAGCAAAGGTGGTTGCAGCTTGAGCGGTATAGCCCATGGAATGGCAACGCAGTAGAGATAGGTGCAGCTGAGTGGTATCACCCATGGAGTAACAACACAGTGGAAACAGGTGCAGCTTGAGCGGTACAGACCGCGGAGTAACGATACAGCAGAGGCACTGACGATCCAGATGAGAGCTCATAGAATAGGTAGAGACCTAACCAGACAGGTAACTTGATCAACAGGCTAAGAGTAAAGGGAAGAAGTGCCTTTTCAAGTCTGGAGCCAATCACAGGAACCAATAGGAATCCGATTAGAAAATGGACAGGTAATCAGTCTGCACTTGCGCAGATCAGTACTAGAGGTTTGAAGTCTGTTAATGAGACACCTCTGAGTGTCTCAGTCTTGGTCTATGGAAGCCGAATGAGCAGCGTGTGACACCCACTCTCACTCTCCATCCATAACCCCAGTGTCACGGGCACTAGGAGTTTATACCCGAGTTTTACCTGATGTTATAACTGACCGAGGGGCGGTGTTGACCACGGACCTCAGGGCAGTTAGGTGAATGATTGGAATGATGATAACAGCAGGAAAGTAGGGAATGTCTTATGAAGTCAATGACTTGCAGCTGTTGATGGTGGAAGGTCAGCGACTTGGAACTGTAGAGAAGAAGCGATAAAGCTTCAGACGAGATGAAAGAACGTGAGTAGGTGAAGGTAGCTCGTGGAGGAGTCAGTGGTCTGCGTACAGCAAGTTGTACCACTGTAGTGATGAGGAGGTTGTCCTGGTGCAGGTAGGTAGTAGGGTAGTCGGTGGTCTGCGTATAGCAAGTTGTACCACCGCTGTGATAGGAAGAGTTGTACTGGTGCAGGTAGGTAGCGGGGTAGTCGGTGGTCTGCGTATAGCAAGTTGTACCACCGCTGTGATGAGGAATGTCCAGGTGTAGGTAGGTAGCAGGAGAGTCAGTGGTCTGCGTATAGCAAGTTGTACCACTGCTGTGATAGGAGGACTTGTCAAGGTGCTGGTAGGTAGCAGGGAAGTCAGTGGTCTGCGTGTAGCAAGTTGTACCACTGCTGTGAGGAGGAATGAGGACTTGTCCAGGTGCAGGAGAGTGGTGTGGAAACGGCAAACTGTAGCTGTGTGGAAACAGCGCGAGTAGAACGGAGTTTTGTACAACACAAGTAGGTAAGTACAATGAATAGTCTGTCAATATAGTAGCTGGCTCTGCAGTGTGGAGAAGCGGGTCAGCGCGGATATGCAAGTAACAACAAAGTCAATATGATGAGAGCATACCGCAGCTGAGTGAGAAGCTTGTCCGGGTAAACAGGCAATGTAGCATAGACAGTCTATCATAGGTAACTGTACCTTAGTGCAGTAGTCACGTATAGTTCAATAGGTATGCAAGTAAACAATAATAGTCAATAGTGGTTATGCATACCAAGTAGAGCAGGAATCAGCTGGGAAGCCGAAGAAGCGATCAGCTGAGTAGACACGCTGTAGCGGGTATGGGAACCACCGTTGAGTAGAGCAGGGAACAGCTTGGAAACTGTAGACGATCAGCTGAGTAGACACGCTGTAGCAGGTATGGGAATCGCTGGTGAGTAGAGCAGGAAGCAGCTTGGAAACTGCAGACGATCAGCTGAGTAGTAATGCTGTAGCGGGTATGGGAACCGCCGATGAGTAGAGCTGGAAGCAGCTTGGAAACTGCAGACACGAGTAGAGCTGGAAGCAGCTTGGAAACTGCAGACACGAGTAGAGCTGGAAGCAGCTTGGAAACTGCAGATACCTATAGAGAATCACTGGGAATGAGACTCCAAGATCAGGCCACTACCTAAGGCTGCAGGTGCCTTAAGTAGGGTGAGGTGATTGATCCATCAATCACATTAGTGGTCAGGTGTAGTTGTTAAAGGGACCTGCGCATGCGCAGTGCGACAGGATGGCGGACGGCAGCGGTTCAACACAGGTGTAAGCGGGAAAGATGGAGAACCACGTACCAGAGTGGAGACACTCACACTCCGGTGAGTGACACCCAGGACCATTTTCTGGCTTTTCAACAGACCTATAGCCCTTCAGCAACTTACACACAATATATATTTTCCTGGGGTTTTAAAACAAGTTATTTAGGAAGCCAGGTAAAATATACCGGACATCAAATATTAATCAAGTGACTTTGTCACAGTATGTAAAGTTTCCCAGGCGACAGGAGAATGTTTGATATTGAATACAGCTTTGCTTTGTAGCCCAATGTATGGTACTGTATTGTTTTCTGTTTTTAGACATTTTTGCCTTGTAATGGCTATATGCTGTGTTCTTCTATAAGTTAAATCATAAGAAGTTGGATGTGTGTTGGAAGTAAAGTTTCCTCTATGAAACTTATCTAATATATTTAGTTAGTTTGAATTATTGTATATATTAATTTTATTATGATTTATGTGTAAATGTTTGAAGTATCTCTATTGTATAAACAACGAATACTTTAAGTTTAGTGTTATTTTTAGATAAGATACATAGTGTAGTTTGGACATGGCTGATTCTGTCATTATTTCTCCCTCCTCTACATATCTTACTTGAGATAAACTGCTGCTCTGGACTAGTCATCTCCTAATTGAAGTGACTGCAAGAAACTGAACAGGTGATACTGTGGATTCTTGCACTTTCCAGGGTACTGAGAGGTATACTTGGTCATTGTAACATTATATGAGATGTTTAATTGGCATAAGCTAAACTTCACCACAAACATAAGATAACATACTACAGGTATGGAGACAGGAGGGGAGGGGGCCCTGCTCATACGAGCTTACATCCTAAGGGAGGGTAAACAGACCAGGCACAAGAGCAGAGCCGGATTTAGACCTCATGGTGCCCTAGGCAAGTTATTGGTTCCCCCCCCCCCCCCCCACACGCCCCCCCAACCCCCCCACACATTTTATTATTTTACAATGAAGGCAGCATGAGAA
This sequence comes from Mixophyes fleayi, assembly GCF_038048845.1. Lineage (NCBI taxonomy): Eukaryota > Metazoa > Chordata > Amphibia > Anura > Limnodynastidae > Mixophyes > Mixophyes fleayi. Next base: position 120,238,853 of record NC_134408.1, on the reverse strand, counting down.
GTAGCGGTATACCATATACACTCCACTTCCACCACTGCTTACCTTTCAGTTCACACAAATTGTACTTTATGATTAACACCTAAGTTTAGTTAAAGATAATTAACATGTCAAGAAACTGTAGTTCAGGGTTAGTAAGCCCAGTAATGAAAAAACAGTAGTCTCCTATCACTACCACATCATAGACCGTCCGCTACTACAGTTACTGACTGCAGCCCTCTACCTACAGAAACATGAAAAAGTGGTGTAATGTAATAATCATGTTAATATGTCAGTCTTCTGCATGAATCCCATAGTGCAACATTTAAACAAGTCAGACCTCCTCATAATATAAATCCCACCAGATTCAGGATAGTTGGCAGACTGTGCTGCTCTCTCCTACCTGTTCTTCTCACTTTCATCACTTGTGGCTGCTGTGTCTTTAGATTAGTTGCTGCTTGTCTGGATCCTGGAATGTTGGAGACCCTATTTGGAAAAAAAAATGGGTACATGAAATTTAGTGAACTCCAACCAGCCCCAGTGTTAAATCAATATAGCACCCACATTTTATAAGTAGGCCTCCCTCCAACCAGAACATTAAATTAATAGTGTTACCATTTAAAAAATAAACCTATTTCCCTCCCACAAACAGCCCCTCACACACACATAATATAAATACACTGCCCCCCCCCCCCACACACACACAGTGGCCCTTCACACACACATAATACACACACACAGTGGCCCCTCACACACACATAATACACACAGACAATGGCCCCTCACACACACATAATACAAACAGACAATGGCCCCTCACACACACATAATACAAACAGACAATGGCCCCTCACACACACATAATACAAACAGACAATGGCCCCTCACACACACATAATGCAAACAGACAATGGCCCCTCACACACACATAATACATTCAGACAATGGCCCCTCACACACACATAATACATACAGACAATGGCCCCTCACACACACATAATACACACAGACAATGGCCCCTCACACACACATAATACAAACAGAAAATGGCCCCTCACACACACATAATACAAACAGACAATGGCCCCTCACACATGAAAGCATGTTCATAGGAGATGATCACTTGGCCCATGAAAAAACAGTCAGTATTTAACGTATGTGCAAAACAGAATGCTAATTTGCACCCCTTGCATTGTAACATGGTTTTGTCCAGGAGACTGAAATAAGAAGTTTCTTCAGTTAAGATCCTTAATGAATCAGGTCCCAAGATCTCTGGTCAGAAATGTGACCGCTCAAATCAAAAGTTCTTAATAATCCACCCTTCAATAAAACATGTACCATGAATCATCCTGAAGTTAAATAGATTTACCAATTCAAAACACTCTCCAACTGGTTTAAATATAGATTTCGAGCTAAACTATTTAGCTTAAATTTCTTCCATTTCCAATACATATTTTTCAATCCTTTACAATCATCTTGTTTAACTCACACATCTATAATTCATTTCATCCCAATCCTTTGTGGTATTGTTTATGCATTATTATAGCAATATACATATTTTATTATTGCCCACATACTGTCTGCTTATAAAATATTACTTTTAGCATTTTTATTTATTTATCTCATACCGCAATCATTATGAAAATGAAAATATGATTCACATATCTTCCTTTAAATCTCTGTTTTATTTCCCATCAACAATGCTACCATTATGCAAATTAGTCTTACTCTTATTTTTATTCGTGCTTTGTTTTTATTGCCCTTTATGTCCTTAATATGTCCTTAATATATGTCCCAATATATTCAATTTGTCCATCTATATTAAACCCCCTCCACATGTACCCAATATCGTACCTAATATAGTTCATTCACCTGACAGGGGCGCACGGAGGATTGTCGGGGGGGGGGGGGTTTCTCCCCGCCGACCCCCCCAAAAAAACACCCGCTGTCCAATACAGCAGCCGCGGCGCTGTCTAAGAAGCGTCTGCAGCGGTGCTGTATACAATACAGCACCGCCGCGGACGCTTCTTTGACAGCGCCGCGGCTGCTGTATAGGACAGTGGCCACTTAGTTAGCGCAGGGGGGGTTTCTAGAGACTCAGAAAGCCCCCCTGCGTGCGCCACTGCCTGAGTAGGTCATCAGAGACTGGGACAATCTACCCTTACTACTTCTCCACATACAACCAAGTCGGCAAACAGAGTACACACCACCTCTCCTACCATTGCTATACATACCTGTATATACAAACTAATTTTAGGTTCATATGGTTGTTATTATGGGGAAAATAAACCTGTCATTGCAAAAAAATCGATCTCATAAGTCATTGTTTGTACCATAAGTCACAGAACAACTTATTTACTGATCCCAGAGGACTGCTAGGACCAGTCATGGACCCATTTCTTACCCTGGATTTGTTACATTGGGTATTTACTTTTTAATGGATCCTTTTAAGGCTGAACATTATTCTTAATTCATTTGGATTTAAATATTATTATTTATTACTATAACTTGTTACCTTGCATTTATTATTATTACTTTTCTTAATGGATGTTTTGCCATTGGATACTATGTCGTGTGACAAAGGGAGTGGTTTTCCACAGGGCTCTAACAGAGGATTTAGGTATTCAGTTGACAGTCTGCAGGGCAAGGCTGCAGACAATGCACATTTGGACAGCAGTGCACCTAGTTTAAAGATATACAGGTGTAGGACATATGTGTGGCAAAATAAAAGTATGGAGTGTGATTTAACTTACATATTTTGATGTGGTTTAGAGTAGGGATGAGCGGACTCGGATTCTCGCAATCCGAGCCCACCCGAACAGTGCGGATCCATGGCCAATCCGAGCACTGTTCGGGAACTTCCGGGCGGCAAACGGAGCCAAACCGAGGCTATGACATCCAAGTCTCGCGTCGGATCTCGCGAGACTCGGATGTCATAAATACTCACCTTGCGGGCGCCATCTTCATTCTGGCTGTGATCACTCGTGAGGGAGGTTGTAGTTAGGCAGCTCCTGATTAGTTTAGTTGTTCTTTGTGCTTTGTCCAGTGCTCTGTCCTGCAGAGTCAAGTGGTGCTTTGTCCAGAGCTCTGTCCTGCTGAGTCCAGTGGTGCTTTTGTCCTGTGCTCTGTCCCGCTGAATCCAGTGGTGCTGTGTCCTGTGCTCTGTCCTGCTGAGTCCAGTGGTGCTGCCTGTGTCCTGTGCTCTGTTCTGCTAAGGGCATAGTTATTTCAAATTTATTCCAAAGTTATAAAAAATAAAAAAAATAATTCTAAAAAACTTCTGCAAAAATTTTTTAAAAAAAATATGAACATTTTTTAAAAAAATTATACAAAAATAATTGAAAAAAAACATAAAAAAATGAGTTTAAAAATACTAGGTACTGGTATTTCAAAGTCAAACTACGTCCTCTGTTGCTGCTGTACCCAAAAATAATAGGTACTGCTATTTAAAAGTCAAACTACGTTCACTGTTGCTGCTGTACCAAAAAAAACTAGGTACTTCTATTTAAAAGTCAAACTACGTTCTCTGTTGCTGCTGTACCAAAAAAAACTAGGTACTGCTATTTAAAAGTCAAACTATGTTCACTATTGCTGCTGTACCAAAAAAAACTAGGTACTGCTATTTAAAAGTCAAACTACGTTCACTGTTGCTGCTGTACCAGAAAAAAACTAGGTACTGCTATTTAAAAGTCAACTACGTTCTCTGTTGCTGCTGTACCCAAAAATAATAGGTACTGCTATTTAAAAGTCAAACTACGTTCACTGTTGCTGCTGTACCAAAAAAAACTAGGTACTTCTATTTAAAAGTCAAACTACGTTCTCTGTTGCTGCTGTACCAAAAAAAACTAGGTACTGCTATTTAAAAGTCAAACTATGTTCACTATTGCTGCTGTACCAAAAAAAACTAGGTACTGCTATTTAAAAGTCAAACTACGTTCACTGTTGCTGCTGTACCAGAAAAAAACTAGGTACTGCTATTTAAAAGTCAACTACGTTCTCTGTTGCTGCTGTACCCAAAAATAATAGGTACTGCTATTTAAAAGTCAAACTACGTTCACTGTTGCTGCTGTACCAAAAAATAATAGGTACTGCTATATAACTCCAGTCCAGTGGTACTCTCCTGTGCCGAAGATAATTTGTAAAGGCTTTGCCGAGTGTGTGTGGTTTAGGGGTACGCTCTCTTGTGCTGCATATAATGGAGTACCAAAATTTGGAGGATAAAGTAGGGAAAGATCAAGAACCACTTCCTCCTAATGCTGAAGCTGCTGCCACTAGTCATGACATAGACGATGAAATACCATCAACATCGTCTGCCAAGGCTGATGCCCAATCTTCTAGTAGAGGGCATGTAAAATCCAAAAACCCAAAGTTGACTAAAATTACCAAAAAAAGAAAATTAAAAACATCTGAGGAGAAACGAAAACTTGTCAATATGCCATTTACGACACGAAGTGGCAAGGAACGGCTTAGGCCCTGGTCCGTGTTCAGGACTAGTGGTTCAGCTTCACCCAAGGATCTAAGCCCTCCTCCTCCCCCCCTCTCCAAAAAAATTAAGAGAGTTATGCTGTCAGCAACAACAACAAAACAGCAAACAACTCTGCCTTCTAAACAGATAACATCACAAATCCCCAAGGCGAGTCCAAGGGTGTTGGTGGTTGCGAAGCCTGACCTTCCCATCACTGTACGGGAAGAGGTGACTCCATCCACCATTTGCAGCACACCCTCTGCATATGCTGGAAGGATCACCCACAGTGTAGATCCAGATTAGGATAATCAAGGTGTCAATGTTGTACACCGGGAGGAGACTATTGATGTAGCTGGCGCTGTGGAGGAACTTGATGATGAGGATGCTGATGTGGTTATTTTAAATGAGGCACCAGGGGGGGAAACAGTTGATGTCCATGGGATGAAAAAGTCCATCGTCATGCCTGGTCAGAAGACCAAAAAATGCACATCTTCGGTCTGGAGTTATTTTTATCCCAATCCGGACAACAAATGTATGGCCATATGTAGCTTATGTAAAGCTCAAATAAGCAGGGGTAAGGATCTTGGTCACCTAGGGACATCCTCCGTTATACGTCACCTGAATAACCTTCATAGTTCAGTGGTTAGTTCAGGAACTGGGGCTAGGACCGTCATCAGTCCAGGGACACCTAAATCCCTTGGTCATGTTGGATACACACCACCAACACCCTCCTCATCAACTTCCTCCACGATCTCCATCAGATTTAGTCCTGCAGGCCATGTCACCAGCCAGACTGAGTCCTCTTCAATACGGGATTCATCCGAGGAATCCTGCAGCGGTACACCTACTACTGCCACTGCTGCTGTTGCTGTTGCTGCTGGTAGTCGGTCATCTTCCCAGAGGGAAAGTCGTAAGACCGCTACGTCTTTCACCAAACAGTTGACCGTCCAACAGTCGTTTGCCCTGAGCACAAAGTACGACAGTAGTCACCCTATAGCAAAGCGTATAACTGCGGCTGTAACAGCTATGTTGGTGTTAGACGTGCGTCCGGTGTCCGCCATCAGTGGAGTGGCATTTAGACGGTTGATGGAGGTATTGTGTCCCCGGTACCAAATCCCGTTGAGATTCCACTTCCCTAGGCAGGCGATACCAAAGATGTACAGAGAAGTACGAACAAGTGTCCTCAGTGCTATGAAAAATGTGGAGAAAGTGAGGGAGGAGCTGTTAAAGCATTGCGATCCAACAAAGCATGAAGCATGTAGCTCTTGTGGATGAAGCCCTTCGTACGCTTTGCCAGGATCCGAGGGTGGTCACGCTTTTAAAGTCAGAGGAATACATTCTGGCCACCGTGCTCAATCCTCGGTTTAAAGCATATGTTGTGTCTCTGTTTCCAGGGGACACAAGTCTACAGCGGTGCAAAGACCTGCTGGTCAGGAGATTGTCCTCTGAAAAGGACCGTGACATACCAACAGCTCCACCTTCATTTTCTTCCACACCTTTGGCTGCGAGGAAAAAGCTCAGTTTTCCTAAAAGACCTGCTGGCGGGGATGCTGAGAACATCTGGTCCGGACTGAAGAACCTTCCAACCATTGCAGACATGTCTACTGTCGCTGCATTGGATGCTGTCACAATTGAAAAAATGGTGGAGGATTATTTTGCTGACACCATGCAAATAGACATGTCAGACAGTCCATATTGTTACTGGCAGGAAAAAAAGGCAGTTTGGAAGCCCCTGTACAAACTGGCTCTATTTTACCTGAGTTGTCCCCCCTCCAGTGTGTACTCCAAAAGAGTTTTTAGTGCAGCGGGGAACCTGGTCAGTGAGCGGCAAAGTAGGTTGCTTCCTCAGAACGTTGAAAAAATGATGTTCATAAAAATGAATTATCAATTCCTCAATCAAGTACAGCACTGCCCTCCAGATAGTACAGAGGGACCTGTGGTTGTGGAGTCCAGCGGGGACGAATTGATAATGTGTGAGGATGAGGAAGTACACACTGAAGGGGGAGAGGAATCAGAGGATGAGGATGAGGACGACATCTTGCCTCAGTAGAGCCTATTCAGTTTGTACAGGGAGAGATGAATAGCTTTTTTGGTGTGGGGGCCCAAACAAACCAATCATTTAAGCCACAGTTGTTTGGTAGGCCCTGTCGCTGAAATGATTGGTTTGTTAAAGTGTGCATGTCCTATTTCAACAACATAAGGGTGGGTGGGAGGGCCCAAGGACAATTCCATCTTGCACCTCTTTTTTTTTTTCTTTGCCAGCTCGTTTTGTGGGGTCCAAACAAACCAATCATTTCAGCCACAGTTTGGTAGGCCCTTTGGCTGAAATGATTGGTTTGTTAAAGTGCGCATGTCCTATTTCAACAACATCAGGGTGGGTGGGAGGGCCCAAGGACAATTCCATCTTGCAACTCTTTTTTTGGCATTATGCCATGAGCACAAAGTACGACAGTAGTCATCATATGGCAAAGCGGATAACTGCGGCCTAAACAGCTATGTTGGTGTTAGACGTGCATCCGGTGTCCACCAGTGCAGTGGAATTCAGACCATTTGAAGGCGGAGGTATTGTGGCCCCAGTACCAAATTGGGTACCGGGGCCACTCCACTGCGCAGTCCAGATAGATGCGTATCAGATATTAAAAAACGTTGACTGTTGCTGCCAAATCCAAAATTAATTAAAATGACCTGTCATCGTCAAAAACAAGAGGTATTGACGCGCTCGAACTACACCCTGTATATGCTGCAGAGGATGTAGGAGCAGCCATATGTGCAGTGGAATTAAGAACAGTTGAGGGAGGTATTGTGGCCCCGGTACCAAATTGGGTACTGGGGCCACTCCACTACGCAGTCCAGATAGATGCGTATCAGATATTAAAAAACGTTGACTGTTGCTGCCAAATCCAAAATTAATTAAAATGACCTGTCATCGTCAAAAACAAGAGGTATTGACGCGCTCGAACTACACCCCGTATATGCTGCAGAGGATGTAGGAGCAGCCATATGTGCAGTGGAATTGAGACCATTTGGAGGAGGTATTGTGGCCCCGGTACCAAATTGGGTACCGGGCCCACTCCACTACGCAGTCCAGAAAGCTACCTCGGTGCAACGTTTTGGACTAAAAACAATATTGTGAGGTGTGAGGTGTTCAGAATAGACTGGAAATTAGTGGAAATGATTGTTATTGAATGTTATTGAGGTTAATAATAGCGTAGGAGTGAAAAGAAACCAAAAAACTGGATTTTAGCACTTTTTATGCTTTTTTAAAAATAAATCAGAACCCAAAACCCTAAATCAGAACCAAAACCTTTCGTCAGGTGTTTTGGCAAAACAAATCAGAACCCAAAACCTCAAGCTAATCAGAACCCAAAACCCAAAACACTAAAAGTGGGCGGTGCACACCCCTAGTTTAGAGTTATCTTTTTCTACAGCTAACAACAGCTGACAAGGTCTGCAGTGAGACTAATCAAGCAGAGCACCTGATGAGAATTCCTCTCTAAAGACCAGATGGGAGTGTCACCTATCCTTCAAGTTAGGGCTGTGGAGGAGTGCAATTTATTTAAGCCTGAGTTATTTGTTGTGCAGTGTGACCAGTGGTCTAAGTGAGGCGGTATGTGCCGGTATGACATAAAGGCACTTCTCCCCACTGCCTATCAAGCTGTTCACTTGCTCCCAAGCAGGCACTTTGCTGCAGAGCATTTGAGAATATTAGAGATACTACTGCAAGCAGCAGAGCCGGATTTAGACCTCATGGGGCCCTAGGCAAGATACTGGTTTGGGCCCCCCCCCCCTACCTGAAACAATTCATAGCACTATTTTTTTGTAGCATACCATATGCCCCTATAGTTGAGTATAAGGGAAGCTATGTGTCGCAAAAGGAGGAGTGGCCATACCATTGGGGGCGTAACTAACATGTGAAAAGAGCTAGGCCACCCTCCTACAGAAAAAGGCACCCCTAAATAATTACAGAGCAGTCCCATTTTTTAAGTAGTTGGGTAAAAACCTAATAAGTTTTTAAGTCAGGACAGAATTACTTATTAAGTTGTTTGCAAGAATAATACTCATAAATCCAACGATGTGCCCCTTGTAACTTTTGTCCCTCTATCATCACACTGTGCCCCTTCACATCACCACTGTGCCCCTTCATAATTGTGTTTGAAACAACTTGTTTACCCTTTATCATAGTGTGCCATCGTGCCTCCGTTAGTTTGCATACCTTTTTATTGCTTTCTTCTCTTCTGTTTTCTTCTTTCCGTTTTCTCATCTTCTGTTCTGTTTTGTCTTCTTTCTTGCCCCGTCGCATGCGCTGCTCCTCTCCGTTCCACAATGAGTCTTCTCTGAATATGTCGGGCGTGATGATGTCACATGGCGTGACTCACGCCCGGCATCCAGTGGAAAGCAACGGAACAGAGAGGAGTCAACCTGGGGCCGCTGCAGTCATGTGATTTTTTTTTTCTCCCTCAGACACAATATTTTTCTTTATTGGCTGGCATACCCCACCACCCACCTTGCTGCCGGGCCCCCGGGGACCGCTAGGCCCTAGGCAAGTGCCTAGCTTGCCTAGTGGTAAATCCGGCCCTGTGGACAGGTTACTGCACCTCCTCCTCTATAGAGTAGAATGGCATTTTGTGGAATGTCGAATTGAAAGCAAAATTTCAAGATTGTATCACTGGACTTTTACATCTGAATTTGGGGACAATTTTGCAACAATTTTGCTTATCGTTAAAAGAACAGAAGGTAAGTGCTGACTGACAGTAATGACGGGCATGGCATAGACTTTGTATTTAAAATTACACATGAGTGCCACTAGATAGCACAGAACATGTGTACGCAAGGAAGATTGTATCGCAGTACCCAATAAAAGCATCTTGTTTTATGTATTTAATGTAAAAAAGTAAATAAAAGCTGCATACGGCAAGTAATGTTTAGTCTGAGCGTACGTATACCCAGATTTAAATCAAAAGGTATCTTGAGATATGTTTGGATTTGAATACGGTCAAAACTACACACATGATCTGTGCTTTTTTTCAAAACGCAACTTGCCTGCAAGTTGCATCTTAACATGAATCAGGCCCTATGTAAATAATTTACTATACCATGAAAAATGCAACATTACATTGATGTGGAATAAATAAATATTCTGAGAGAAGTAGAATGTAGATCCCATAAGATGTTAAACTGCACATACACATTTTCTGTTGTAGTAGTTTACTTTTTCAGCAGACCCCTCTGGAGATATGTTGACAATAATTGACAATAATTTGCCAATTCTCTGTGCAAAGTCCCTTTTGGTAGCATCATGAGCCTAGATTTGCACTGGTGCACTAAGTTTTATTTCAAAGTGCATAGGTCTGCAGGTGCACATTGTTTCCAGTTGGTGCATTTATTAAAGTGGCTGGTCCCTCCCCCGGCACCAGTCACTTCAATAAATGCGCCTGTAGATGATGCAGATCAGCTCCTCCCCTTCCCTCTGTGTGTGCCTGTCTTCTCCTACTGACAGCACACACAATGGTCTCAATGGTATGCAATGGTATCATGCAGTGGTAGCTATATGGAGAAGCCAGCTGATTGCTGGCTGTCAGGTGAAACAGTTGCAGGGGCCCTCTGGTATTCAAGAGGAGCAGACAGAAGAATGCCTCTATGTAAGGTGTTGGGGGAGAGAGCGCTCTTAAAGTATTGTGGGGGTGGGGGGTAATTTAATATTGAAAGAGCATTATTAATGTATTGCTGGGGTAATTGATTTGATGGTGGTGGCTATTTAACTTAATAATGGGCTTATTGTAGTGCCTATTTGACTTTGTGTAATTGGACTTTTAATTTAATGCTGGAGTGAATATTAATTGAATATGGGGCTGAGTTTGGGGCACAGGGCGACTATTTGTTTAATGTGAATACTAATTATTTAATGTCGGGGCTGTTTGGGGGGAAATATGCGTAGAGAAGGTTTATTATTTTAATGCCAGGATAGGTTTATTTATTAATTGAATACACTTAATTTAATGTTTGAACTGTTTGGGGGGTGAATACTATTAATGTTGGGGCTGGTTGGAGGGAAATATGCCTACTTATTACATGTGAATGCTGTTAATTTAATGTCAGGGTTGGTTTCAGGTAGGCTTAGTTATTAAACGTGGGTGCTATTGATGTAACATTGGGGCTGGTTGATGGGAGACTTTCCATATTTCATGTACCTATTTTTTTTCCATACAGGGCCCCAACATTCCAGGATAAAGACAAGCAGCAACTGAGCTTATGACGCCAGCAGCCGCAGATAGTGAAAACTGCAAGAACATGTAGGAGAGAGCAGGACAGCCAGCCAACTGTCCTGATTCTAGTGGGACTGATTTTGGGTGACTGTCCTGCTCAGACATTACTTTATCCAATCTAAAAGTACAGTCGGGAGGTATGTCCCAATTCACACTACTCTATTTGTGAAGGAAGATCTGCGTGCACCTAACTCTAGTGTACGCAGCATTGCTCGTGTATTTTCAGTGGATGGGAAGTGGTTGGAGAGAGGCCTAACAAAATTATAGTCATGTCCCCTTGCATGATGTTTGTGCCTACTCTGGCGGCCTGACATGGAGACCCCTCTCTAGAAATCCTGCATTTACCCCTAGTCTAGGAGACAAGATGTCTGAGGCCAATAGGAGGAATTGGTAGATGTTGGGTGGATAGAGGGCGTTCTTTGCACAGAGCAAAATAATAAAATTATATAAATGGTGGGTGATTGCTAATATGCAGGGGCTTTGGGCCACAGACATTTCACCTCTGCAACACTTGGGTGAAATGAAATGCTGCTGTTTCTGAATATTCCATTTGAATTTGGGCAAATCATCACCAATACAATTTCTGAGGGTTTCATAAACTAGTTGGCACTTACACACTGCCGTGTTCCCACTGAACCCTGTGTGCATATACTTCAAAGCCAAGAACTAATCATATGTTCCTGTCTTTCGCACAGGACTCCCACAATATCACTGCAACTGGAGATCAAGTGATAGTGATAGTGGCTTAAGGCATTGTGCGTTCCCACCATATTTGATGAATGGGGTACAGTCAAAACCATTGTAATCTCTGTAAGAGTTACGCCACTGTTCCAGGGCATAGCGCTTGAAGAATTTTTTAAGTAAGCAGCGCGGAGACTGTGCGTCAGATTACACGTAGGGTGATTAAACTTCATGAAAATGTTTATGCAGAAATTACCTTATAGTCAGTTATTTATATTTATTTATTCATGCTATTCATATGTATCAGTTGTAACCTATACCTCTTATATTGTAAGCTCATTTGGACAGGCTATCTTTAGATTCTGTATAATGTCACTGTATGTTATCATCAGTTATTTATATAGCGCCACTAATTCTGTAGCGCTGTACAGAGAACTCATTTACATCAGTCCCTGCCCCATTGGAGCTTACATTCTAAGTTCCCTAACATAGACACACACAGAGAGAGAAACCTACGCAAACACGGGGAGAACATACAAACTACACACAGATAAGGCCATGGTTGGGAATCGAACTCATGACCTTAGTGCTGTGAGGCAGAAGTGCTAACCACTAGGCCACTGTGCTGCCCAGTTTTTTATTCATTTGTGTCATGATCCATTGTACAGTGCCTAATAATGGTAATAGTTTGGGTCTCTCCTTTAAATTTACATATAGTTTCACAAAGTAATCAGACAGCACTGCTTTAATTTATTTGCCTGTTTTCCTGTGAGTATATCCTGAACTTGAGCTGTAGATTAGTTGGTCAACATGTCTTTCAGTTAAAACATATTGTTGGTTTACTTGTATTTAGCCTTGTATATCTAAGCAAATAGATCAAACTAAATATAGTTATGTGAATACAAATCTGCCAACTATACATTAGCAACAGTAAAATACCTTCATTGTTCACTTGATTATAAAAAGAAACCCTAGTCTCCAGCTAGAAAATGTTAGATATTAAATCTCAATTTTTGTAGTACAGATGATTCAAGGCTAAAATTTTCACACATAAAAATCTATTCATTAAAATGTCCAAGTGTAGACAGCATATTTTGTTTAGCTTATTGTTTATTGTAGTTTTCTTTGGAAGAAGGTATCAGTTCCTGGGCTAATATTTTAGCAAATGATCTATTCAGCAAAATTGCTTTATTATGTGAACGTTAAACATTCTCAAATGTTTCAACCAGTGGTTGGCTAGTAAAACTAGGCATGATATTCACACCAGAATTGAAGCATCGAGATATTCCTTTTCAACTTTGCCAAACTCTCCATGACATTGTCCTCTCCTGGTTTACCTCCTACCTCACCAACCAGTCCTTTTCTTTCTCTACATCTGACTCCACCTTCCCCCTCTTCCCTTACCTGTCAGAGCCCCACAAGGACAATTCATGGTCCTCAACTTTTCTCCCTCTATACCTCCTCCCTTGGTGATATCATCAGCTCTTTTGACCTTCAGTATCACCCGTATGCTGATGACACCCACATTTTTCTCCTCTCCCCTGACCTCTATCCCTCCCTCTTCTCTCATGTCTCATGTTGTGTTTTGGCCATCTCATCCTGGATGTCAGAAATGTAATATGTCTAGAACTGACATCATTGTCTTCCCACCTTCCAGTCCACTCACCTCTCTTACTCCCTCCCGACTCATTCAATGCACTAAAGTCTCCTCTGTCTCTCAAGACCACTGAATTGATTTCCAGGCACTATTGGTGGCCAAGCCTACACTCTGACATCAAGGATTACATCTCTTCCTGTAACATCAGTCTCCTCTGGGTCAATTACTTCCACTACCCGTACCACGGGCACCCTGGACTCATGTCAGTATGGACTTCATTACTGACTTACCATCCAATCATAATTGCACCGTCATTACGGTTGTGGTGGACCGTTTTTCAAAAATGGCCCATTTTATTCCTCTGCCTGGTCTGCCATCCTCTCCAGTGTTGGCACCCCACTTTGTCAAGGATATATTTAGTTTACATGGGTGTCCTGCTGAAATAGTCTCAGACCGAGGCGTCCAATTTGTATCCAAATTCTGGAGATCCCTCTGCAAATTGTTGAGTATCAAATTTAATTTTTCTTCCGCTTACCACCCTCAATCCAACAGGCAGACTGAACGTGTGAACCAGGACTTAGAATCTTTCCTCAGGATGTTCTCCTTGGCCAATCAGGACAATTAGGTGGACCTTTTACCATGGGCTGAGTTCGTCCACAATAACATCTTCCACGAATCTACTTCTTCGTCACCCATTTTTGTGGTCTATGGTCATCACCCTTCTCTTCCAGAATTTATTTCCCTCCCACCCACCCAAATTCCGGCTGCTGATGCTCTTCACCGCCACTACCATTCTATCTGGACCCAAGCAAAATCCTGTCTCAAGAAATCATCCACCCGCTATAAATTAGCTGCGGATAGAAGACGCCGAGTATTTCCTCCCTTTAAAGTCGGAGATAGAGTCTGGCTCTCCACCAAAAATATACGTCTCAAAGTGCCATGTATGAAGTTAGCTCCACGCTTTATTGGCCCTTACAGTATTTCTCGAGTCATCAATCCTGTATCTTTCAAGTTGCGATTACCTGCTTCCCTTCGTATTTATAACTCTTTTCACATTTCCTTATTGAAACCATTAAGGATCAATCGTTTCTCTTTAGTACCATCCTCCACCATTCCTAAGGTTCATCAGGAGGAGGAGTTCGAGCTTAAACAAATCCTGGATTCCAAGTATTATAAGGGTGGCCTGAAATATCTGGTAGATTGGAAGGGGTACGGCCCTGAAGAACGGTCATGGGTACGGTCCTCCGACATCCACGCACCAAGGTTGTTGGAGAGATTTTAGAAAAAGTTTCCTTTGAAGCCCAATAATAGGCGTGCAGTGCCCACCTTTAAAGGGGGGGAATACTATCACGCGCTGGGCGATCGAGCCATATACCCGATCCCCGGCTTACTTGCCTTCTCCTGCCGTCCGCTCAGTCGGGGGCTGGGCGCCCCCATCTTTCCGGGTCTGCGCATGCGCAGACCCTATCTGTCAATTCCTCTGTCCCTCTCCCTATTGGTTGGAGTTTTGACTCCAAAGTTTAAAAGGCACCTGCTCCCTGTTCTCAGTGCCTGGTCTTCATGTTACCTTCCATGGGTTCCTGGCTCCTGTTCTATTTCTCGTCCACAGAGCTGACAATCTACTCGCTGTATTGCTTCTCCTCAATTCCAGTGAACCAGCTGACTGCTGAACTGTAATCCTGCCGCTATCCTAGTGGTAATCAGTCGTCCGCAGAGCTGACACTCTACAGCGCTTCTTCTCTGTTCCTGCATAACCTGCAGGCTACGCCCTGCAACTTATCATCACTATTCGTGAGTAACCTGCTGACTACTGAACTGTATTCCTGCCGCCATCCTAGTGGTAATCAGTCATCCGCAGAGCTGACACTCTACAGCGCTTCTTCTCTGTTCCTGCATAACCTGCTGGCTACACCCTGCAACATATCACTGCTATTTGTGAGTAGCAAATGGAGATGAGCTCAGTGGTTCTCCAGATTCCCACATGACCAGAAAAACGTGAGGCGTGGTACCATTGAAGTAACTTCCTCCGGAAAGCTTGAGGCACAAAGGTTTTTCCAGGCGGTGGCATGGCAGAGGAGGATACAGATGTGGCAATCAGACAGTTGGGATCCAAGATAGGACGAGACAGGGGCTCGGCTGGTTCTAGTTCATGGGGGAAAACCTGAGAGAGGGCGTCAGTCTTCTTATTTTGAGAGCCTGGCTTGAAAGTGATGTGCAGGTTGAAGCGGGAGAAAAAGAGGGACCGGGGTGCCTGGCGAGGATTTAATCACTTGGCTGTTTGGAGGTAAAGCAGATTCTTGTGACTGGTGGTAATAGTAACAGGAAACTGATCCTTCCAGAAGGTACCTCCATTCTGACAGAGCTAATTTCATGGCCAAGAGCTCCTTATCTCCTATAGTATAATTTTTCTCCGCTGGTAAAAATTTTCAGAGAAAAGAAGGCAGAGGGATGGGACTTCTTCTCCGGCGGTAAACACTGTGAGAGTATCGCTCCTACACCCACGGTAGAGGCATCAACTTCTACAAGAAAAGGTAGAAAGAAATTAGGCTGTTTGAGGATAGTGGTTGAAGAGAAAGATTCCTTAAGAATATTAAAGGCTTCAATCGCTCCAGGAGGCCAAGTTTTGGTCTCTGCTCCCTTACTAGTAAGTGCCACGATAGGAGCCACCAGGGTAGAATATCCTCATATAAATTGACGATAATAGTTGGGGAATCCCAGAAACCGCTGAATTGCCTTGAGGCCAGTTGGAAGAGGCCACTCCAGAATGGCACGAACCTTATCTGGATCCATTTGTAAGCCAGAACCTGACAGGATGTATGATGTATCCCAGGAAGGTCGTTTGAGTCGCCTCAAAAGAACATTTCTTGAGTTTGCAAAACAGTTGGTTTCTTCACAAATGGGTAAGTACCTCAGCAACTTGGTGCCGATGAGTAGTTAAAATCAGAATATCGTCTAGATATACAATGACACAAGAATAAAGCTAATCTCTGAAGATCTTGTTTATGAAGCTCTGAAATACTGCTGGGGCATTACACAGCCCAAAAGGCATCACCAGATATTCATAGTGGCCATCTCGGGTGTTAAAAGCGGTCTTCCATTCGTCTCCATCACGAATGCGGATTAAATTGTACGCCCCTTGGAGATCTAACTTGGGAAATATCTGCGCATCTTTTATGCGGTCGAAAAGTTCGGTCACTAGAGGAATAGGCAGGGGCACATGCAGGATTTTTAAGGGGTTTCCATCCCCCCCAAAAAAAACTCAGAGCTGCCGCACATGCACAGCAGCTCCAATTCGGCAGCACTGCACTGAACAGCAGCCGCGGCGCTGTCAAAGAAGTGACCGCGGCGGTGCTGTATTGTACAGTGCCGCAATGTAGGGACACTGATCTTCGCGGAGGGAAGGGTTTTCTGGAGAACCAGAAACCCCCCCTGCGTGCGCCCCTGATAGGATACCGATTCTTGACTGTGATTGAATTCAAGCCTCTATAATCAATACACGGACGTAGAGAGCCATACTTCTTTTTTACAAAGAAGAATCCTGCACCTGCTGGTGAAGTAGAGGGGCGAATAAAGCCACACTGAAGATTCTCCTTGATGTAGTCAGCCATGGCTTGGGTCTCTGGTATAGCTAGTGGGTACACCCGACATCTGGGAGGTGTTTTACCCATTTGGAGATCGATAGGGCAATCCCAGACACGATGAGGAGGCAAAGTCTCAGAGTGGGCTTTCTCGAAGACATCAGCAAAAGCTGCGAGATGAGGAGGCAGGAGTGTCCCAGAATCAGCAGGAAGGGTTGATGTGTCCTGTAAGGGTTTGATGTGGATAAGACAGTGGGAATTGCAGGAGGAGTCCCAAGCCAAGATAGGAGAGGAAGTCCAATCGATATGAGGAGAGTGTTATTAGAGCCAGGGGAGGCCCAGAATAATTTGACTAGTTACCTCGGAGAGACTAAGGCGAGAGATCATCTCAAAATGCAGAACACCTACTTGGAGAGTAATAGGTTTGGTCTGGTGGAGAATAGTCTTGTTGGCAATACGATTGCCATCAATAGCTGTAATAGTAATGGGCCAAGGTAGAAGTTTAGTAGGTAGTAAAAGCTGTTAAACTAGTGTGGCGGAAATGAAATTCCCTGCTGCTCCAGAATCCAAAAGGGCAGAAGGCCCATGGATAGTAACCAGGATGAAGCATGCAGAAGCCTTAAGAGAATTTGGAGAGGGTTTTGAGGACCCTAGCCTGACCCTCCCGAGCAGGTTAGGGCCTGGGATTTAGGGCAAGAGGTTAAGCGGTGCCCAGACTCGCCACAATAATTGCAGAGGTTATTGGATATTCTTCTCTGTCTTTCATCAGGCGATATTTTTGAATTGCCCAGTTGCATAGGTTCTTCAGTAGGACTGGGTGGCCGGAACAGTTTAATTACTGAACGTCGGGTGGTGTCTTTCTTTGAGGGCTCTCTCTCTGAAGTGGGTATCCACGTGGTGACAAAGAGAGATTAGAGCATCAAGAGAGATAAGCAGCTCTTGGTTGGCAAGAACATTGTTAGTACGGACTGTGAGGCCTTGCCAAAAGGTAGCAATCAGTGCTTCGTTGTTCCATTGGAGTTCCGAAGCAAGAGTGCGGAATTGGATAACATACTGGGAAACAGAATGTGAGGAGACTTGTGGCTGTAGATGAGACCAGACCTGGCTCATCAAAGATCTTCCGGAAGGCCAAAATAAAAGCTTTGCTGTCCTGGAGGATGGGGTCTTCCTTTTCCCAGGGAGGGGATGCCCAAGCCAATGCTTGTCCAGCTAGTAAGGCGATTATATAAGCCACTTTGGCACGATCCGAAGGAAAGTTCTGTGGGAGTAGCTCAAAATGGATTGAGCACTGATTGAGGATCGTCATCAAACTTTTGAAGGGTCGGCAGTCTCAAGCTATGGAGCAAGGGAGTTTGGAGTTAGCTGCTCCCAGGTCGCGGCCCTTTTAGGGGGTGATGAACGAGGCTGTATTGAGAACCAAGATAATAACTGAAGATGCCACGGATGAGAAGTGGCTTAATGACTGAGAGACTAAGAGGCAGTTTCCCAGGGCAATGGTAGAGCCAATATACTCACAGTAAGGAACAGCAGGCGAGTATGCAGGTTATACTAGAGACTGGTAGCGATGATCTGCGGATAGATGTGCTGGAGTCTCAGAGAACAGGTAGCAATAATCTGCAGAGCGTTACCACAGGATAGTGGAGTAGACACAAAGGCTGTGATGATCTGCGGATAGATGTGCTGGAGACTCAGAGAACAGGTAGCAATAATCTGCAGAGCGTTACCACAGGATAGTGGAGTAGACACAGGGAGTGAGATGATCTGTGGATAGATGTGCTGGAGATTCAGAGAACAGGTAGCAATAATCTGCAGAGCGTTACCACAGGATAGTGGAGTAGTCACAGAGGCTGTGATGATCTGCGGATAGATGTGCTTGAGACTTCAGAGAACAGGTAGCAATAATTTGCAGAGTGTTACCACAGGATAGTGGAGTAGTCACAGAGGCTGTGATGATCTGTGGATAGATGTGCTGGAGACTTCAATAATTTGCAGAGCGTTACCACAGGATTGTGGAGTAGTCACAGAGGTTGTGATGATCTGCGGATAAATGTGCTGGATACTTCAGAGAATAGGTAGCAAACGGGAGCCAGGGAACAGGACATCTGAACTGGAAAGCAGACCTGAAGACCTGGTAACTTGGTAGACAATTAGCCAATCAAGAGGATGCAGGAAGTATTGGGCAAACCAGGAGTGTGCAAGCTAAGTTCAGACCAGCAAGTGAATGCAGGAAGAGGGAAACATGTGAGAACAGTGACCATAATGCAGGTTTAGCTAGTGCAATGTGTGCAGCGACAGATTGGTCATAGGCCTTACCGGGAACTTTCCCAGAAAGGCCTGTGACCTAATAAGGCCGCCTTACTGGTTTTTTTTCGGTGATTTTTTTTTTTCTTTTTTCAAACAAGGCCTTCAAGTGGCCGCGGATCTCCTGTCCCTCCCCCTGTGAGCGACCTATCCCACAAGACCTGGATATCACATGGGACGTGCACCATGTGACAGGTGCCATTGTGCACAGTTGGAAAGACAGCCCTGATGGGCAGTCTAGCAATATTCAGCCCTCTGATGGCATAATTAACTTTGTATTAATCACGCCTCTTTTTGTGCTTGCCCTGCCTACACTTGATTTGATCCCACCCACATGAGGCCACTTCCAGAATTTTTTCCAGGGCCACTTTATGTTCCTACTCTGCCCCTGAATGTGTGACATCGGTAAAGGTGGGTACAGTGAATGGAATTTGGCATGAGAAAATATCTTGTTGAATGGTGTCAATTTTGTGTTTGAAATAGATGGCAAAATCATCGGCTGTGAGGGAAGAAGGGTGAGGAGGTGCAGGTGGGCAGATAAGTAAGTTAAAGTTGGCAAAGAGGCGACGTGGGTTAGAAGACTGAGTGGATATTAGCATACATGCCAACTTTCAAAACTTCTCCTGCCCCGAGATCTCGTGTGACAGGGGGTAGGAAGGGGCGTGGTGTCACGTCACCGTAGCCCTGCCCCCACTATAAAATGCAGAAATTCACGGTATTGAATAGAGGGGGCGGGGCTTAATGGCACAATTTAGCCCCACCCCCTAGGTTTGCCTATTCTTCCGGGAGTCCGGGTGAATTCCGGGAGAGTAGGCAAGTATGGATATTAGAGATCTGAGGTTAGTGCTGTAAGATGAAAGGATGAATTTATAGTGGAGGAAAACGGGATAGGAATGAGATTTCCTCCAGTGACTCTCTGCAGTGTGGGAGTACTTTTGCAGATAGCGGGTTTTGGTGTGCCATGGTTCGGGTTTGGATCGTCAGAGACTATATATAGTAGCTGGAACTGGACTTTCTAGGGCTGAAGTGAGTGTTTTGTCATAGAAAGAGGCAGCCTGATTAGGGCAGGACAAAGCAGTCATTGGAGGATGTAGTTGTTTTAGTTGAAATGAGAAGTGGATTGAGTTAAGAGTACTTAGGTTTCGTTGTGTACATGTGGATGTGGGTGCGCAGAGAGGGCATGAGATAAGGTGAGGCTGAAGGAAAGGAGGTTGTAGTCGGAGTGTGGAAAGGCTAAATTGTAGAAACTAGAGATGGAGCAGTAGCGGGAGAAGACAAAGGCAAGGGAGTGCCCATCACAGTGGGTGGGAGAGACCAAAGGAGGAAGTAAGTGAAAGAAGTTTAGTGGCACAAGAGACAGTGGGATTATCAATGTGAATGTTGAAATCGCCTAGTATGAGAGTAGGCAGGCCAAAGGATAGGAAATAAGTGAGCTGGGCCATAAGGTTGTCAAGGAATTGGGAAACTGGACTTGGGGGGCAATAAATGACAGCAACACGAAGGTGGAGAGGACAAAATAGATGAATAGTGTGGACTTCAAAGAATAGAATGAGTGGGAGGGTTCAGAGGTATGACTTGGAAGGTGCAGCTTGGAGAGAGTAGAATGCCTACTCCACCACCTTGTCTGTTTCCAGGTCTGGTAGAGTGTGGCTGAGAGAGAGTCTCCCCAAAGGAGACAGCTATAGGGGATATAGAGTCAGAAGAAGTTTCTGTAATGGCCAGGAGGTTGAGGGATTTAGATATTAATAGATCATGGATGGATGTAAGTTTGTTACAAGCAGATCTGGCATTCCATAGTGCACAGGAGAAGGGAAGAGAGGGTAGTGGAGATATGTGAATAAGGTTGGCGGGATTGGAAGTATGGGATGGATTGACAGGTTTGGGGTGGAGCGAGGAGCGTGAGCAGATATATTTGATGTATATAGCTTTGGGATTAATGACTGAAAAAATCGCAGACTAGCAAATCCACTATCGTCATCATCACCCCAACATTCTACTTTTACATATTTTTATCTGCCTCTCTCTGCCTCTTCTATTTATTAGTTTTGTAATGCTAATATTTTGCCACACTAGTCTACTCCTATCCCCACTTTCAGTTCTGCCGCAAAAACACCCACAGAGCAGGATGAATTAACAATTGAAGTACGAGCAAAAATCAGCAATGTTTTATTACTGTAACATCTTGCGGAGCCTCATCACATGAGCCTCCGATGGGACTTCGCGCACTACTGAATTCTCCCCATTATGCATGTTTTATGTTTTTTTAGGAATTCTATACATGCTTGTGCTATACATGCTTCTATACATGCTTGTGTTATACTCCCTCAATTGTGATTGTCAGTTACTATACCACTTTTTTTCTGATAATTTTAAACCACATCAACTACAAGGGTAGTTTTATATGTATAGGTAAACGCAAATGTATCCATTAGAAATGTGCATTACACACTGCTAATGTTCTGCCCAAAATACAGAGGAATTAAGATTATATTTTATTCTATTTGCATCAAGTGACAAAGATGACATGCAGTGGTCTGCAGATTATGAGCTAATGGAGAGGACTGCATGCTGTGGTCCCGGCTGTGGTGATGAAATTGAGCTAGCCAGTTCCGTCTGAACTCCATTCTCCAGCTCTTCCTGCCTGCTCTGCTGTCCCTATAGGATTGCACATGCCTCTCACTGCAGGGAGGGGCAATCGGTTACCCGGCTAGAGAACTGCAGAGAGAGAGAGAGAGAGAGAGGGGCACACATAGAGGACTGTGGTGAAGCACATAGAGTGGATCTGATATTTAAAGCAGGCTGATGCATTGCAGGAGATCCCTGCAAGAAGACGTACAGTAGAAATCAGTGATCATTCCCCGGCGCCCTTGACAGTCCACTGTGAGGCTTTGCTGCAGGTGTCAGATCAGGAGCTGTCTGGCTGGTATAAGCATTTTCATCTGCTGCATCACTATCTGCTGGTAAGTGCATGTGAACCCCCCTTATTGTCTGTTGTCCGGTGTCAGGAAGACAGTGCACGAGTCCTGTTTCTGATCAGACTCTGCAGTTGCAGCCTATATAAGCTTTATATTGGATCTTTGGATTGCAGATCTGTTTCACTGATGAGCGTTACAAAGTGATTTGGAACAGCAGTCTTTTCTCCCCATACATGACAGTACTATTTTACATTGGAACCAGACTCCCGGCTGAGTAAAAAGTTGTATATTCAGCACGCAGAATTAATGATCAGGGGCAATTCTTAAGGGTAGGAGAGAGGCAAAGTTTACGTTCACCTAGTTTCAGTTAAAACTAGTGTGATGAGCACTGCAGTCAAACATTAATTTCACCGTGCTGCATGACAGCTCATGAGCAATGCTGGAAGTGCAAGGATCCATAGCAACCCCCCTTTGCTGTGTCCTTGCTGAAATAGTTGTGATCCAACACCGATGACGTAATTGGTGTTTCCCATACCTTTAAAATGAACACTTTTTATTCTGTGAGCTGAGGATGACGTCATGGAGCTGACTGAGTTCTGTTAAATCGTAAATGGATACAGCATTATATATGGTGTATTTATACTTAAGTTTCAAATATATGTCTTTGTCAACTTTTTTTAAGATGCATTTTATTGATCTATAGATTAGGTCCTTTCTATAACTGCAGCAGTCTCGTTTTGAAATATAGAATATATATATATATATATATATATATATATATATATATATATATATATATATATATTAGTATATAGATAAATGATACAATAAATAATTGAGTGTTTAGGGTTTTTTTTGCAATAATTTCTAATGTATTTAATACTTTTTTTTTTAGCTGGTAACTGTAATAGCTGCTTCTCTATTTAAAAAAGAAAAAAAATATATTATTTTTCCATAGTATTTTTGAGTGTATACAAATGTAATGGTGATCATGTATGAAATCTGAAGCACAGAAACCATTAACCTGTGTATGAAGTAGACACACAGTAAATGTGCTAAAAATGATGTATAACTTCTAACAAGCAGTGAGACCTTCATTTAATTAACACTTCTAGATATTTAACAGGAAAGATCTGATTGGTTGCCATGGGTTACAGCACCTTGTATGCACTTCTTACATGTGCTCAGGTATTATTAAAAGTCCCCAATTGTTTATGCATGATTTGATTGTCTGGTGCTTAGTAATATTACCACAGCCTACTGGGAGCTGACAGCTTGCCTATCCCACTGGAGGACTGTCTGCCATTAAACATGAAATTCATGATGGTACAATGTTTAAAGGCTTGTAACATTGAAAACCATATGCATTAATATGCCTCTACTTTTACAATAAGTGGTTGACCTTTGTACTTAAATGTGCACAGTACACTCTGTTTTCTGGTACCAGCTATTCCAGATGCCAGCTGCAGTGTTACTTTAATAGGTTTATTGGAACAAAGTCAGGCATGCATAGGAAAACACACTTACCCCAGTGTCACAGCTTTAACTGAAATATATCCATTTCTCCTGAAACCTTTCCATATACTTCTGTGAATGATACTAATAGCCCTTATATAAGGCAGCTTATATTTTAAATTTAGTAGTGGGGGTGCAGTGGCGCACGCAGGGGTGGTTTCTGGGTCTCCAGAAACCCCTCCCCTCCGTTAAAGAAGTGCCCCTACATATTGGCACTGTACTATGTTGCAGCTGCGGCGCTGTCAAAGAAGCGTCCGCGGCGGTGCTGTATTGTATACAGCACCGCCGCGGACGCTTTTTGACAGCGCCGCGGCTGCTGTATAGCACAGTGCTGCCTAAACGGAGCTGGTGCGCATGCGCGACAGCTTTCTCGCTTAAAAATCCTCCGTGCGCCCCTGGGGTGTATACGGTGGTACGCCATACTGCCACTTCTCCTGTCTTCATTATAAGGCAATAAAATTTCATTCACTTACATTCCCATTACATTTTTCATACCGCCACTTCTAAATTTACACTTTGACCACTGAGTAGTCCTATATGAGGAGAACTATCATACACCAGCAGTCCACAGACTTGGGCACACCAAAGGTTAGTGTAAATAATTAAAATAAATTAGGGAAAAAAAAAAAGTATATACCTATTTAAATTAGCTAGTGAAATTAACAGACTATGGGGAGATTCAATTCCCTGCATTGTTCATTAGAACTTTAATACGGATTTCTGCTTGCGACTCAGGTAGCTGCTAGCAAAAATCAGCGTTGAAATTACTGTACTAACGGTAATAATGCACATTAAATACCGTAGTAACGGTAATGATGCGCACTCCGCGTTGTTCTAAAGAGCAACGCAGGGAATTGAATCTCCCCTATGAGAGCTAAGTGTCCACAGATAACATATACTGTATTTGTTTATAGGCAGCAAAATCTATGAGGGGATTTGCTCTATAAAAATAGCTAAGACTTTAGTTTGCTGCCAAAGTAACCATTAGAGCCACCAAGTCTTCATGAATCATGCAGACCAGAGTTGAGTGTGTTCTGACACTTCCTGCCATTACTTGGTGCCCAGCAACTTGTTCCGTAAATGTTATTTTAGACAAAGGAGCAGTAGTGATGCTTCTCAGCAAAATATTTTCTTAACCACAGTGAAATAAAATGCAAAACATAGGGCTTGTTCACACCTATACACTGTTCATGTTGTCAGTCACTAACCCCTGAAAAACACATTAAAAATAGGATAGATGGTTTCTTATGAGATTTGTTACCACCATTCCTTTCTAAAATGTTAAAAAAATGTAAACTTTTTAGAAAGTGGCACAACTTATTTCTCATGTGTCCGTGTGAGATACCAGTACAATAATCTGTGCGGTGGAGTTTATGGAGTAGCAGAATATGGCACACGCATATGAGAGGTGTTGGACAGAGTGTGGACGTTCCTTGCAAAGTACATAGTAGGTGCCATGGGTTTGAATGTGAGGCCAAGAGGTATATTGACTAAACTGCGGGTTTGAATAAGTGGAGATGTTGCCTATAGCGACCAATCGGATACTAGCTGTCATTTTGTAGTATGTACTAAATAAATGATAACTAGAATCTGATTGGTTGTTGTAGGCAACATCTCCACTTTTTCGAACCTGCAGTTTAGTAAATTTACCCCCAAGATTTCATTTTGTGGAGTTAGATTATTGAAATGATATAAAGGGGACAATTTTAGGGGTTTCCCTTGCTGTTTGGAGAGGAATACTGCCATTTCTATTCTGCAATAGGGAACTTTAATAATTAAATACCAGCTCAGAGCTGGAAGTCTTCAGCTCTTATTCTATACTTTCAATGGGACCATTTTGTGCCTCCAACTGACAAATGGACAGGGTCACCAAGAGAATTTTTTCTGGAGAAGCATGTCCTGAAAACGGATATTAGATGTGGACCATCCTGGCAAATCGTTGCAAAACCAAGGCATTTTGCACTGCACATTGTAAATGACCTTCATATCCTGCAGCATTGTACAAAAGCATTTTATTCAGCCACTCTCAACGAGATTACCAACTCATTGCCCTACCAAAGGCACACTTTATTCAGATGCCAAATAACCTACCCATATGCTTTTGTGGTGTGGGTGAAATCTGTGGCACATGAACATCTGAGAGGGCATACAACCAGGACTGGCAGAACTCTGTAAGCTCGGCATGAGGACACTTTTTTTTTTACGGTGTTGGAAGGTTGGTGGGAGCCTTTGTGTTTTTCTATTTGGTGATTCATCAGTGGTCTTAATGCACACATTTCTGTTGAAAGTGACCTTGTAGAAGTCATTTCTTACGCTTCTACCTTCTGCCCAGAAATAAATTTAAATTGTAATAGCCTCCCCACTGAAGTTGGCCTTGATGGCTCCAATTGTCTGGTGTCTTTCTCACCCTATTGTCTTTCTTCAGGGAGGGAATTGTGGAAAGGTAGCATTACATATCTTTTTCTTATGTATTTGGGCCAACATAAAACAAAAGCTGTCAAATTTGTATTTGTTGTTAGAATATAATTATGATATTAGTGTATACTTTTAAACAATGTGTATGGGGCATGATGGAGACCATGTGGCCTTTAAGTTCTACAACAGGGTGTAGCATAGAAAACCCATCTAAGGGGGCAAAAATGGGAAATCCAGGCCTGGTAGATGATAAGCAGCCAAGAAACTCCAGTGCTGCAACAGAGCATGTGTGGCGGTATTATTGTGCTCCCATATCTGGGAGTATCATGGTCCTGCATCTAAAGCAAAGAATATATCCCAATTAGTAGTATCCGGCAAAGGACTAGGTTTCACTGGGTCTAAAATAAAAATCACCCCTTACCCATAGTTGCCAACTCTCCCGGAATGTCTGGGAGACTCCCAAATTTTTGGGAGTTCTCCCAGACTCCTGAGAGAGCAGGGCAACCTCCCGGATCCTGGCCTTTTCGTTGGAGTGGGTAGGGGTGGGGCTAATCATGTCCTCCTGGCCATGCCCCCTGTTGTAATAGGACAAAATTGGCATGGTTCAGCAGAGGGGCAGGACCTAAAGACGTGATTTCCATTGCCACGCCCCCAGGAGACAGCAGGGAGATCTCCAAATTAGGCAAGTATGCCCTTACCATATCTTTAAAAATGTTTGCGTCTATTTAAATAACAAAAACACCCACAGCAACAGAGGTCTTGCTTATTTATTAGCTTATGTTTTCCATACAGTATAGTGGGGTCGAGTGCAGAGAATGCAGCAGCAACAGTCCAATATCATTAGCAGAAGGGCTACGAGACCGACTGTGGCTGAGGGATTATAATACCACTCTGGGAGCCCAGGTCATGTCACTTATACTGTCAAGCACAGCAGCTCTTCTGGCATGTACCAGAGTTGGCGTCTAGGAAAGGTAGGAATTTCCTTTTATGTCTCACAGATGTACTGCATATTGTAATACCGCTTCTATGTGCTAGGATAGTTTAGTCGCTGGTATTGCTAACATTTCCTCTGAGGCTAGATTACTGGTCTGACGCTCCAGGCCAATTTACCACACGATCCTTAGCTAAACCTCATGTTTAATTTATCTTGCTGTGCTTGTAACTTGCTTCGTGTTCGTATATTATGCATACAGTACATCAAAGTCATTGTACAATCAGCATAATCCTGTAGTTTCTTACATTTTGTAAGCGTTTGACAGTCTTATTCAACAGCAAAGATGTATCCTGATAACATTATGCAGAAAGCGTGAAGTGGTCTTCGGTTGTGTAATACATTGTGATTCATTTGTTATTATTTTATTCTAGGAAAAGTACATGTTTTGCTCTGAGTAGGTAAAGAGGAGGATATCTTATAGCAACTATTGTCGTTACATTTTCACAGTAAAAATAAACACCTAGGGCCTGATTCATTAAGGATGAATGTAGCATGTAGCACAGAAATACTTGATAGCTTATTTGTACACTGAAATTTAAACTTGATATCAGGGGCGGATCCAGACTTTTGCTATACCCCGGGCGATTTTAGGGGGGGGGGGGGGGATTTAGGCCCCGCCCCCTTTCTAATTTGTAAGGCTGCCGGCAGCTGCACAGTATGTGCAGGTCTGCTCAGCAGTGACAGTGTGCTGCCTCGCTGCTCTGATTGTGTTTAAAACACAATCAGAGCAGCCGGGCAGCACACTGTCACTGCTGAACGGACCTGCACAGTGTGCAGCCGCCGGCAGCAAGCCCCTGCTAGGGGGGGGGCGATCGCCCCCCCTGGATCCGCCACTGCTTGATATGTGTGTGTGCTACATGAAAAAACAGTCAGTATTTAACTTATGTGCAAAACAGAAAACTAATTTGCACCCCTTGCATTGTAGCATGGTTTTGTCCGGGAGACTTAAATAAGAAACTTCTTAATTTAAGATCCTTAATGAATCAGGCCCCTATTATTTAAACTTGTAGATGTTACAATGTAAGTCATAAAGGGCAGGATT
Organism: Mixophyes fleayi; assembly: GCF_038048845.1. Classification (NCBI taxonomy): domain Eukaryota; kingdom Metazoa; phylum Chordata; class Amphibia; order Anura; family Limnodynastidae; genus Mixophyes; species Mixophyes fleayi. The sequence goes on along the minus strand of NC_134408.1, from coordinate 120,211,111 downwards.
GCCAGCCATTCTATATTGGTTTTTACTGATCATGTTAAAGAAATTTACATTTTTTTTCTTACAAATTATAGCCAAAATGGTCTACATTTAGGCAAAACTGAGAGCTGTAACAGTATATATAGGAGAGGGCTCAGAGGTTGTAAGGAATCCACAAACCTCCAGGAGGGGAATTTATGTGTTCTATAATAGTGTCTGATAGATACCTGACTTTTACTAATTATTGTTTTGTTTCTTGGTGACAAGAAAATAAACCTATTTGTACGGTCTGATGATTGGTAATGGAAAGGAGTGAAATTTGCACAGGATTTCTACTCCTCCAAGTATTAGATTGGTTAGGGACCCCCCCCCCCCCCACATAAGACAATCATTTGTAAGATACTCGCCCATCCTGGCCACTATATTTTCTCTAGACATATTGACCTGTTTTTGGTGGCAAAGATAAATTAAATATAATTTTATTTGGATTGTTCCAGGGCAAAATTGTGTGTTTAATACAATTAGTGTATCCCCAAAAATATACCCCCCCCCCCAATTGTACTCCACTGCTTCTCACAAGCATAAAGATACCAGGGGGTAAATGAAACAAGCTGAGAGCTTTCCGGCAAGTTTGAAAAACCAATCAGATTCTAGTGATCATTTATTTAGTACATTCTACAAAGTGAAAGCTAGAATCTGATTGGTTGCTATAGGCAACATCATCACTTTTCAAACCCGCCGGAAAACTCTCAGCCTGATACATTTAACCCCGGGTGTTTTCCTCCTTTAAAATCCAAAGTAACATTTGTCCAGTGGTTCGTAGATCCAGTGGGGGCCCAACCAATCTGTTAGGCTCAAGATCAGGTTACATTGTATCTGCACCGTGTATTTACCAGACAGAACACTAGACTGGATACTGTATAACAGCAATTTTACTATAGATTCTGGCTTCTATAAGAGCAGAACAATCTTTTCCTCTTGTTTGACTCTCTCTTTCTTTCACACAAACAATCCCTAGATTGTTATGCACAGGTTCTCCTTGCCACAAGATGAGGCTCCAGGATATAGGGTTGCAAATGAGCTTGTCATACATCTTAGACTAACCAGGTTAGGTCAGTCACTGTCCTCACTCTCTTCCATCACCTTTGGTTCCCTGTTACCCAGCAACAGGATGTGATTTATGGTCCTCCTGACGGGCAAGGGGGCAAGTGTATTCCATCGCTAGGCGACAGAACGCAGCTTTAATTTGCATATTGATGGTCAATGTGCATCACTGACCGCCAGAATATCCAGAGTATTGGATCATGTTCTAGAAGTCTGATTCTGGTTCTGCTTCCTTAGCAACTACAGTTCCTTGTTTCCTGTGGTACTGATTGCCATTTTTGGATTCCTGGTTTGAGTTCTACCTGTTCCTGACTATTCTTCTGCCCCCCCCAATTTGGTTCTGTTTGGATCGCACGATTCTGACCTTGGCGGCCCAGACTACTCTTCTGTTTTTTTTGCTTGGCACTAACATTGTCCATTCTTGTTCTAATCTGATTTGTCCACTATGCTCTACTTGTGATTCCAGCTACCTCACCAGCAACTGGCTTTGAGGGCCGCGACCTGCATGTCCCATGTAGCTAGGCCCAAACCTCCTTGTAGGGCTCCCTGGTGAACAACGTGGGTTTTTGCTCAGTAGCTTCAAATACTAGCAGGTATACGTCCATTTTCCCAAATGAGATTTTTGACAGGTCAGCCGCTGCAGGGATGTTTTATACTTTTTTTTTGTTCTGGAATACAAGCCCATATCTCATATTGGGATGGTTGACAAAACTGTCAATATTGGGTGAAGCCTATACATATCCATCTTCCTGTTTAATACTATAGTGACCAACGTAAACATGACACCAGAGAATGTAAACTCCACAGGGAGATATCTGCAAAGAAGAAACATCACATGTTAGCCTGGCATGGGTGAGCTATACCTATTTTATGAACTTGTCTTCTGCGGAGCACGCGCCCACGGCGTTCTGCAGAGCACACGCCTACGGCGTTCTGCAGAGCACGCGCCCACAGTGTTCTGCAGAGCACACGCCCACAGCGTTCTGCAGAGCACCCACGTTTAACATGCTAATATTTTACATTTTTATAACACCATAACTACATTGCCTTCTTTACCACTTCACTGATAGATATTTAAATGTTCTCTGTTTGGACATACTGTACTTTAGGATTGGAAGTTACACATTCTTATTATGCCTAGTTATGAATATTTTAATTAAGATTTATACAATTATCAATTAGCACTGTTTTGCCGACAAGTGAATTTCACCTAAGTATCTGGAAAATCACACCGAAACCTTCAAGTGCAAGTCACGCCAATAGTGACTTGCATTAATGTCTTACTGTAGAAGGTTCCTGTGTGTGGATTGTCATGATCATTTTTTATGCAAGGAGGGATTGGTCTGTCCTTGTATAAATTCCTGCACTCAGAAATGGAGCTTGTTAACCTTAAACATTATTATGGGCCTGATTCATTAAGGAAAGTAAAGAAAAAAAAATTAGTAGCTTTGAATCTTGGCAAAACCATGTTGTATTGGAGGGGGAGGTAAATTTAAAATGTGAGGACAGATTTATAATTGGGATAGAGCATGTCCTAGATCAACTTTTAATGTCAGTGTAAAAATAAAGCTGTCAAGTATTTGCATCCTACATGAAAAAACAGCGAGTATTTTCCTTATGTGGAAAATAATAAACTCATTTGCACCCCTTGCATTGTAACATGGTTTTGTCCAGGATAAAATGTACTAATTTTTTTCCTTAATGAATCGGGCCCTATACCTTCATCTCCACAGTCTGGGTTTTTACTGATGCATTGTCTTATATGTTTATATACGTAAGTGCATGGAAGGTCTTGAAAGGGCTGCTATGTAAGTAGCCAATATAATTGACTGTATATTCTGTACAAATTAAATCCTTAATACCTGGGTAAATGAGGGACACCAAGCATATTGTAAGCAATGGTTTCCACACAGCTGTGGAACATGAGTTAATTACTCAACTAAGATCCAGGTATGGTCAGAGTCCTATATAAATATGCTCACTTGGTTGCCTACACTTATAGCTATCATGACTGCAAGAGCAGATCTCAATGACTTTGAAAGAGCTGTGACTTTTGGGGCACATTTGGCAGGAGATTCAATGACCAAGACGGCTCAACTTGCTAATGTTTCACAAGTAATGTTTTCTTCAGGTGCTGTCAGCATGGAACTCTGAGACAAAACATCATCAGCAAAGTGCAACAGTGGGTAGCAGCACAATATCCATGCGCTAGTTTTTGAAGTACAGGGAAAATAAAGTAATTGATTGCAACTTTCAACCTGTGGTACGAGGAGCCTGTGAGAAAAGCCTCAGTGCCGAAAGGGTTAAAGGATGACGTGCATTTTCACACAAACGCTAAATGTATATACAAACACAAACTGGTACCTCCGTGCCTGGACTTATGCCACTTCAAAGTGTTGCCTTTCCACCTTTTGGCTGTGTACTGTTTATTTTGGATGCTGTTGTACTCGGACACATTTGTCATGTAGGCTGGCGTTTGACTTCTTCACTTTGTCTCCATTATCATGGAACATGTCATCTGCTGTGTCACGGAGGACATAACGTTACAATCGTCACCTTCTCCGGACAAAAAAAAAGTCAGTCTCCCTCCATTCTGTCCCATTTCTACAGGCCCAATGCCAAGCCTACTTGGGTGGCGGTCCCAAGCTAGTTAGTAAAGTGTGCTGTTGTAGATTCTCCTATTATTTGTCATGTATTTTGGTAGACACCAGAGTTATTGCATAGCACTCTGTGATGCTGTTGCTGTCTGCTCTCCACATGAGTAGTGAACTTGGAAATAAGCACTATATTACTGTTGGTTGTCTTCATAGAGGTCCTTATAAAAAATAACTTATAAATCAAAACTTATAGTACTGTACTGATAAAACTATTACAAGCTAACTTTATTTCTTTGTTTATTCCTGGGCAGATGGGCACTTTAGGGAATTTCCAGTACTTTACTGGGCCCCGTAGCAAAATTTGGGTAAGGGCCTGCGGCACATTTGGCAGGCCTCATAAAGCAGAGTGGGGGCCTCTGAGTTTGAGCGGTCCAGTGCATGTGCAGACTCAGAAGAGGTCTCCTCCACGGGGGGAGCCGGGGCCGAACCTCCAGGCCCGAAGCAGCACCACCTGTACCTTCTTTAGTATTTGTGATGTATTAAAGCCCAATCAAATTGCTTATTAGGTCATTTGGGATGTTTTCATTGTACTGATCACTAGTCATTAGTTGAGCTTGCTGATACCTTGTACATACGAAAAGGTCACATTAGTTAAAGTAAAAAAAGGCCAACCACAGATAAATATTGCTTCTTGGGTAGAACGTCTCCTTTGAAGACTTATGTCATGAAGTAGGGAATGCCCTGTTTACACTGATGAACATTTCAGCTTAGGCTTGTGTCCTAGTTCAGGATCATTTTGTTCCAGCTATGCTGAAATAGTCACTGACTTGGATACGTATGTTTTCTATAACGTAGTTGTAAGAAGCCAGTTGTGCAATATGAAATGATGTTGTGTTGAAGGCAAAAAGTAACTTACTATGGAACTACACTGGGGAGTTTTATCATAAGATAGAGAGAAGAGAACAGTGTATGCTATCAATAATATTTAGTGATTTTTAAAGGAATTTTTTTTTAAAATAGGTTTACTACACTTGAGATAAAATATTTGTAAGGTGCAGTAATGGATGATGTTCTCTTAACCTGGGCCTTTGAGCTAAACAGGAGAGGATTACCCATCTTAAGAAAACAGTATCTGTCTCATACCTATTGCATACATCAAGCTCATAGTTGCCTACTCTCCTGGAGGATGCTCCCAAACTTTAGGGAGTCTGGAGAATGGGCACCCTTCCGTATCCCGGGTGGAGGCGGGGCTGAATGTGACGGATCGCAGTGGACATGATCACAACAATGACGCAATTGGTTCACCACGTCCACTTGCCATCTGACCTCCGCCTTGAAACAAAAAGTTGGCATGTATAATCAACCCCTGAATGGGCGAATTAGTTAAGAAATTGTTCTGATTTCACTTGGTGACATTTATGAAAACTGACATTTCCAAGAACTATGATGGAATATAACCCAGCCCTATTTGTATCAGTATACAGTGCAGCCAGGCCTAACCTGCAGTTTTCATTCAAGAAATACAATGGCTTCAAAGCCGAGCTACACCTATAGTTATAGGGGTACCAGCTACAAAGCAATGTAAATTCTATAATATAATTTCTTGTCCTCATCTATATTTTAAAGATGTACTACATGAATAAAAGAATGGATTTCATGCTAAAACCAACCTTTTTGTAATTATTTTGTCATTGAAAGAAAAACAACCTGCGAGCCAAGGACAGTGCTGGTTACTTGTAATTAATTCATGACCTTGGTGGTAAGTAGTAGAGTAGGAATTCAAATATCTGACAGTGCGTTTAGACCAGAAAATAGGCGATGGCAGGAAAGCGCTGTGCAATCTGTGAGTCTAGAAACCTCCCGAGGGAGTTGGTAAGGTCAGGCACATTCTATTCAGGGATAGTTTTATACAATGTCAGCTTTACTAACTCGTCTAAACAAGATCTCGCCTGTCTCCCACCCTCAGCCTTCCCATTAAGGTGGAGATCCCCCTGCTGAGACCTCCCATACCTCTATAAAAGCACTTGCTAGCCCAGAAGTGCCCAGTCCTCTGGTCAGAGAGGACCGTTACAACATATAAAGGACATTGTGCATTTAAATGTTAAGTCTTTGGGCTAGATTTACTAAGCTGCGGGTTTAAAAAAGTGGGGATGTTGCCTATAACAACCAATCAGATTCTCGCTTTCATTTATTTAGTACCTTCTACAAAATGATAGCTAGAATCTGATTGGTTGCTATAGGCAACATCCCCACTTTTTCAAACCTGCAGCTTAGTAGATCTAGCCCTTGGTCTTTATATTGCACATATGTATGTGCAGTGTGTTGCGTTTGTCTCAATATGGCAAGTAGAACATACCTGCATCCAACAAGAGACAAGAAACGTTTCTTCAGATCCGTTTGTATGTGAATACAGACGTGCCCAAATTTAGTGCATTTTTAAAAAGCACATTATGTTCGTTGTACATCACATGATCTATGTAAAACCACTTAGTATTCTTACAGTGGATTACTGTACCTGCAAATATGTCTTCTGTAATGTGGTACCACAAACCCAAAAAGAGAAAGGCAAACAATCTGGTGCTCTCTATCATCCACCAATTCCATTGTGTGAAATAATTGGGGGATACCACTCCCCAATTGCCAGGTGAGATGCATGGGGCTTCTCACAAAAGTGTGAATTTCTTAATAGGTAATTTATGTAATTCCAAGATAGTCATACAGCCTGTAATGGTGTAATACAGTGTATCTTAAGTTTCCTCAGTTCGAGGCTCCATAATAATTTTCAAAGCACCCCTAAGCCTTAATAATTACCAACTAGTCCCCCGCCTTGCTTAACATAGGCCCTGGCCACGGCATCCCTATGAGATCACCACAGCACCCCAGAGAGCAATGCTACACAGTTTGGGAACCACTGATGTAATAGATCAACAATGTATTAAAACAAAATAAATTTATATAGTTCAAAAACTTTCTATGTTAAAGAAATGTAAGGGGATAATCACAATGGCAGTGATTGACAATGGGAAAATACTCCGTATCTTGTTTCAGTAACAGGTGACGGCAGAGGTGCCATAAACTGTTCCGATCTGATGGGGGCCTCACTTTAATATCATTATTATTTGTATGACGCCACCATATTACTGGCAGCTTTCCAGAGAAGTTGAATCGCTCACATCAGTCCCCGTCCCATTACCTGTGTTTTGGAATTTAGATTGCAAGCTCCAGACACACATTGGGGTTTACAGCCAATTAACCTATCAGTATGTGTTTGGAATGTGGGAGGAAAATGGAAAACCTGAAGGAAACCCACGCCAACAGACAAACTCCCTACAGATGGTGGCCTGTTTCTGCATAACAATAACCCACAAGGTATTCGGTATTCAGTCTAAAGTGGGGTTGGCAATCCCCGACAGCGGTGCCAGACATGGCATGCAGCGAAGTTTTACATGGCACACAAGAGTTGCTTGCAGTAAATCTGAAGAAGGACGAAATGGATCCGCTGCGGGTGCTGTTGCAGAACAGTAGATGTGTGTGCTGTCCAGAGGTGAGTTGCACACACAGCTGCCTACGTGTATTTGAAAGTGAACTGGGGGCAATCGTGTGTGCGGCACAATGTGAACTGGGGGCAATCGTGTGTGCGGCACAATGTGAACTGGGGGCAATAGTGTGTGCGGCACAATGTGAACTGGGGGCGATAGTGTGTGCGGCACAATGTGAACTGGGGGCGATAGTGTGTGCGGCACAATGTGAACTGGGGGCGATAGTGTGTGCGGCACAATGTGAACTGGGGGCAATAGTGTGTGCGGCACAATGTGAACTGGGGGCGATAGTGTGTGCGGCACAATGTGAACTGGGGGCAATAGTGTGTGCGGCACAATGTGAACTGGGGGCGATAGTGTGTGCGGCACAATGTGAACTGGGGGCAATAGTGTGTGCGGCACAATGTGAACTGGGGGCGATAGTGTGTGCGGCACAATGTGAACTGGGGGCGATAGTGTGTGCGGCACAATGTGAACTGGGGGCAATAGTGTGTGCGGCACAATGTGAACTGGGGGCAATAGTGCGTGCGGCACAATGTGAACTGGGGGCGATAGTGTGTGCGGCACAATGTGAACTGGGGGCAATAGTGTGTGCGGCACAATGTGAACTGGGGGCAATAGTGTGTGCGGCACAATGTGAACTGGGGGCAATAGTGTGTGCGGCACAATGTGAACTGGGGGCGATAGTGTGTGCGGCACAATGTGAACTGGGGGCGATAGTGCGTGCGGCACAATGTGAACTGGGGGCGATAGTGCGTGCGGCACAATGTGAACTGGGGGCGATAGTGTGTGCGGCACAATGTGAACTGGGGGCAATAGTGTGTGCGGCACAATGTGAACTGGGGGCAATAGTGTGTGCGGCACAATGTGAACTGGGGGCAATAGTGTGTGCGGCACAATGTGAACTGGGGGCAAGACATTAATACATTTCAAACCACACAACTATGAATTGTGTAGGTACTAATTACATACGTTAAGAATATCCATTACATTTGTCGCATTGCTAATAATATGTTGTTAGCATTATAAAATAAATAATCACATGATATATGTATGTACCACTGGAACACCTGGGCTTGACTAGATTATAGCTGGCAGACTGCCAGCACATCTACCATATTCTCTCCTTGCATTTTACTATAGCGCTGACTACTTCCTAAGGTGTTGAATAGATGTCCATACATTATGGGATCTTTATATAGGAGGTGAATAGATGTCTATACATTATGGGATCTTTATATAGGAGGTGATACCAGTCCTTTAGCCTTTCAGCCCATAGGCAAAAAAAATGCTTCCCCACCACTGGCAATTTAAATCATTATCAAGAAGCAGGTGCAATAATTTACATGACATCTTTACATTGTTTACAATTATCATTCACATTCATTAACACAAAACATTATAACCAATGAGGGTACACAAAATTAGTTTACAACAGAAACAAACAAAACTAATAAAATTTAAGATAACAACATAAAAAAGTCTAGAGCTAGCATATGATGCACGGTTCAGCTTGAACAAAAAGAGATCGGATTAAATATACAAAGTGATTAAAAAATATAGATCTGTAATAAAATGTGTGTTGTGCTTCAAAAATATACAATGCATTACAAATGCCAATAAATCAAACAAAATGGCAAGTCTCTAAGGTGGAAGAGAGACATTGGGGGAAAAATGAGGAAACGGGCAGCTCAATCAATATTTTTTATCATTTAGTTGTGTGTATATATATGTTTGTGAGTGTGTATGTAGATATATATGATGGATATCTATCAAAGTGTAGATGAGTAAGAGAATGTTAAAGAATATGGACCTGATTCGTTAAGGTGAGCAAAGCAAGAAAAAAAGGAGCAAATTTGTATCTTGGCAAAACCATATTGCATTGGAGGTGGAGGTAAGTTTAAAACATGGAGACAGATTTATAGTTTGGGTAGGGCATGTCCTAGATCAACTTTAAATTTCAGTGTAAAAATAAAGCTGTCATTTGTGTGCTACATGAAAATACAGCCATTATTTTCATTATGGGCAAAATAATAAACTAATTTGCACCCCTTGCATTGTAACATGGTTTGTCCAGGAGCAAACTTACTCCTTTTTTTGCCTTGCTCCCCTAATGACTTGGGCCCTATATGGATATTTTTTTTATCTCAAACATGGTATATACTATTTATCCTAATGAGCTGTGTGCTGTTGCAGCGGGATTTACTTGCTAAAATATTCCTTTTTACAGATCGCTGCTGCATTTTTTTTGACCTCTCTCTCTCTGATCATGTATTTTCTCTTGGCTGTACATCCTGTTACCTATTTTGTGGTACCTTACAGGAGGCACATAGCCGCTTCTTTCTCTTTCTGTAAACATGACTAACCTAATATTTCTCTATCCATACACCATTAAAAAGGTAATGTACGACCTACTGCTCTGTATACTTAAGACACTTTCTCTTATCTTTTTAAGAAAAAGAAAAAAAAAAATCACATTTTCCAGGAAGCAGCTTTAAATCAATTATGTCTGTGGAACTCACATTGGATGCACTTGACCCTAATACATAGTGTACGTGTTTCTCATGATAAATGTTCCTGTTACACTATAGTACAATATGCTACAGTATATAACAGGATTGTTGAACTGCAGTAACACCGAGAGCCGCATTAAGCTGGTAAATTAAAGTGAGAGCCGCGTTAGCTGTAAAGTGTTGTAGAATTGCTACTTTGCTTAAAGACTTAACCGCTTCCTTTATTGCTTTTATGACGGACTAACACTTATATCTTGCTGGATTTTTATGTTTATTTCACCACATTCTTAAAGGGGGATATCTACTTCCAAACCCTCATTTCCTTTCTTTAATACTTTCCTTATTGCAGGACTTTAACTAAGAAAAGATATAAGGTGAAGCACATTTATATGCAAACATAACCTAAATATAAAATTAAGACTTGTGAAATCTGTAGTAACACCATCCTGATGCCCCTTCCAGTGGCGGAACTACTATTGGTACAGCAGGTTCCAGGCATCGGAGCCCCTGGAGATAATGGGGCCTGCTGCATGATAGATTCAGAGGGTCGGGGCCCAGGTTTCCCACCTCCCTGCCCACAGCTCGTTCGTTCCGCCTCTGGTCCCATCACAATTTTTTTTTAACTTGAGTGATTTATAAAGGAGGCTCCAAAGTCCAAAATTTTAGGACAAAAACAGAAAAATGTCAATTAAAAGGGTTTTCCTAATAGTTACTTTTGCTGGCATATGCATTCCTATCACTGATTTATAAGCCTGCAAATGTCTGCATGGTGTGTCCAAGTCTGTACCCCAGGAGGACCATACAGCACGCTACGCCTCTGCTTTTTTTTTCGGTTTGTAAATGACCCACATTGAATTGACATATTACTGGCCTAAGGCTATTCATGTTGTAGAACTTTTAAAGCCGGTGTATGCAGAACTGAAACAGGGCAGATGAGCCATTTATACTAGGCTTACCTTACCGGAGGGCTCCCTATTGGATGTTCTAGTAATGCAAACTGGAAAGAAAGTCTATCTCTGCCCCAGATGTCCTAGGAATAGAGTCCCCTTGTTTTAAAGAGTGTGGGAGGGGGGGGGGGGGTCTCGTCTTTTTAATTAGTTGCTGCTTGACCAATATGACCCTGCAATCTTCCGAGAAGAATAAAAACAATACTAGTCTTGCATTTAAGTGATATATTCTTAATCCACAAACAATCTTTCCTCCAGAGGATTCATTTTCAAACCACATATAACCCTGCACAGATGGACCCCAAAACCTAATAAAAATAATATATTTTTAGTTTTTGGTTCTATCTGTGAAGAGTTATATGTTTGAAAATGAATCCTCTGGAGAAAATTTAGCGCCTACATATTTTTTGGGCAGTATCCATGGACCTTTTATTAAAGTTGTTTATTATTTATGCAGTACAAACAAAAAATATAATCACAGATTGAAACCTTAAATAATAAAACATTATATTATTACTGTTAAGACATCAGGGGCTGTACATACGGCAAACTGAGAGAGATTTACCAGTAACGGGGCCATCTGGATGCGTTTGTGCAGATTGGAGTTCCAAATTGCTCACAGTCCTAGGGGCTGATCCGATTAGCTGTAAGATTCCATAGTAGCCTTGCTTGTTATGTTTATGGGCACAAATACGGCAATTATGGTGATAATATTTCTCATTTTAGGGGTGCAGACAAGAAAAAATCTAAGATCATCACTGAAACATCATGCAGGAACATGATGCTACAACGGAACCTTGCGGCTAATTAAACTGGGCCCCCTACTGTCTGATGTGGCAGTGGTCCAGTCCAGGTATCAGCCCACTCTAGGTAGGCATATACAGATGCAAGGACAGGTACTACTTGTACCTTCCAGGGATCAGCATTTCCTCGACCCTGTCACAGCAGTGTAGGCCAGATGGAACAGTAATCCTCTCTTTATTTAAATAATTAAGCATTTTTTAATTGACTTTCTTCTGCTATGGCCATCCTGAGAGGTGTTTGTACAGCCGCGATTCTTGTTAAATAGGGTTACCCGTGCACTCCAGTGTGCTTTTGGACTGTGAGAAGAGACCAGAACCTCAGGTATGGGTATATCCTCTGCACACAAATACATTCAGATATATTAATTCCACCCTCACTAACACCAATTTTGGGTTGTGTATTAAACCGGTGTTATAAAGACATTCATTCCTAACCGAGTTCTGGGGGTATATTTACTAAACTGCGAGTTTGAAAAAGTGGAGATGTTGCCTATAGCAACCAATCATATTCTAGTAATCATTTATTTAGTACATTCTACAAAATTACAGCTAGAATCTGATTGGTTGCTATAGGGAACATCTCCACTTTTTCAAACCCACAGTTCAGTAAATATACCTCCTGGTCTTGCTTCCCCAAATGCTAATAATCTAAGAAACCCACTCATAGTGCAATTTGTACCAGTAGAAACTAATTACATATTTGTTTAGACTTTAGCACTCTTGATCAAATCTTATTCATTCTTTTGGGATAGACTCGTAATAGACCTATTTTTTTATTTTTTTTATTTTTTAGCAAACCGCAATGAAGCCGTTTATTGCAGGTATAGAAAACACCATAATTTAAAAGAAAATATCGCTAGAACAACTGAGTGATATTGGCTGGCAGCAGTAAGAGGAGTGAGCCGGTCCTGGGTGAATTTTTGCATGCTTGACCCGGCTTGCCGATTAATTAAAAAGGATTAAGTTCCTATTATGATTAGAAAAAATGCTTTATATCTTTTTAAATAAAGCATTTTTTCTGTCAATATCCTCTTGCTATTGCCACCCTGAGAAGGTGATTGCGGGGGTACACGTACTGAGACAATCTTTGTTAAACAGGATTCCCCATGCATTCCTTGGCAGTGAGGTTACTGCTGGCAGTAGCAAAGAGCTTTGCTCTATACAATGGATAGAACCATTACTGTCACTAGTAATGTTAAGTTTATACAGGGCAGTCCCTGGAGAACTGGTGCATTTTAACATATTTGATATTAATTTCAGAGTCTTAATTTTCTTTATTAATGTTTTAATGCATTTTAAAGTTAGGTGTTTTATGTGGTCAACAGGCATGGTCTTTTGGGAAGGATAATATTAAAAAAAAATAATGTACTTTTAATATGTTAACTAACTTGGAAGGGCTCGTACACACAGTTGCTTATATGTCTAGGCTACGTTGAACCTTTTCTTCAGTCACTGCAGTTTGAGTGGCTGTTAAATAGCTATAATGAATGCTATATCAATGCCCACTGACCTTTTCCCCAACACTTAACAGAGCTTTAGGGCTGTGTCCAAGTCTTATTATATAAAGCTGCATTACCACCTAGCGCTAGTTAGCGCCTCCCTCTCACCAATTTATGCAGAAGGTTGTCATAGGGCTCTGTTCATCGCGCAGCCCCAGCTGAAAACTGGTCTAGTGGTGTGGAAAGAGGGTGAGCAAGAGGACCAATCAGAAGCTACAGTCCCAGAGACTGCGGCTTCTGATTGGTCGTCACATTCTGCAAAGGGAGGGAGTCCCTTTGCAGATATATTAAAATGGCAAGTGGATATATTGTCCACTTTAGATGGTAATACAGCTTTAAGATACTTAATACACAGCAGCAGGAGATGAGTGAGCTTGTTATTGAAGATAGGGCTACATGTGACAGGGACAGTGTCATGGTTTTTAGTAGGGGAATGGGGGTAAAAAGAAAGCCGCAGACTGACAGTTGCATACTGGAAGAAGCAGGGTCCCCAGTGATACAAAATAGTTGTGTAAAATGCGTATCGAACAGATACAGTAAGATTATGGTGCAGATCGTACCGATGACATTAAGTGTTTAATCCAACTTAGTTTATAACTCTGTTGTTTAATGCAGCATGGTGTATGGCTGTTTAAAAAGTTAAACACTAACTTTTTCCACTATGTGTTTTAGGTCTTTACTTTAAATGGAAAATGTCTTCAGTGTTATCTGTAGGGTTATTTCCTGTTTAGTATTGGAAAGAGCTCAATTACTTCCACTACTTCTTAAACCCAAGATATCTAGAATCCATTTCCAGGAATAAAACAAGATGACATAATGAGAATTTCATGTCGATAAGACATTAACTCTTTGCACTGGCCCCAGTAACTTTACTGGTTATATTATCTGTAGTTTTTGTTGATTAATAAAAACTGGGACCCATAAGATAATTCTTAAGCCATCCTCTAAAAACAAAAATCTAAATGATAACACAGTGCTGGCAGCTACCAGGAAAGAACCACTTGGCGGTGGAAGCTATCAGAGATACTACTATCGGCCAAGCCGCTTAGTCCTTAGTAGTAAGGTACAAGTGGAAGTCAAAGGATTGTAGAAGGTACGAAGCCGAAGTCAATGGATAGGAAAAATAAAGAATAGTGGGGGACAAAGCAGAGCTCAAAGAATTGGAGAAGGTAGAATAATGATGTACAGTCCAACAAAACACATCTTCTTCAAAGCACCTGCTGAGAGATCCAAAATAAAACTTTGCTCCTGCAAAGCTTTGGTAGAACTGAGGAACTTTATAAAGACTACAAACAGGTGAGATGAATTGTTCTGATTGACTTGACCTTTTCACTGAAGGGCTGATTGCAAAGTGCTGATTACAGTAATTGAGAAAAGGTGTTGGTAGCTGTCATTGTGAATAGTTATCTAATAGCTGTCATCTGGAGCTACTGTTGTGAATCCTCACAATTGCATGTCCTATAGTTAACTGTCCCTTCCACATATTTTATTGTCTCTATCTTGTATTGCACATCTCATATACCTTTGCACATTTTTAAAGGTCAAGCTATTTTGGCACCTAAGGCGAATTTGGCACCTTGTTCTGAAGTGAGCCCCATTTACAATTCCACCATTAACCATCCGACAAACCTCAACACACACTAGACCCAGCAATGACTACACACGGTACACCAGATGTGACTCTCCCTATCAGGAACTGAACCTGGTGTAAGAAATGTATTTGTCCTCTCGATTTTTACCAGCAGGATGGGCTCTGGATGCCTCACTACTGCTCTTGGTGCAACAGGGGCTTTAATTTAATCAGTGGGTCTTTCCTTGATGCTAGGCACAAGACAATTATATTTTTCCTGATAAAGAAAGTAGGGACACTCGTGAAACATATTGAAGGTCTAGGGATTTAATCATCCAGTTTACAGGAAACTGCAGAGCGGCTGCATTTCTGATCAACGTGGAATTCACCTTGTTCCACACCTGGAGGCTCATCCCCCGTTAGCCCAAAGTGCCATGCTTTTCTATTAAGTGGACATAATAAATTAATAAAGATGATTTAAAAATAAATAAATAAACAATATTCCTGATATTAGAGGATCACACATTTCCATTAATTTTTTTTTTTTTTTTAAAGTATTTCCCAACTCCTCATAGGATGAGTGAATTTCCTATAAATGAATGCACATGTAGTAAAATGTACAGTGAGCACTATACTGTATATGTATTACATTCCACATTGTTTTATTGCACAGTGAAACAATGTAGCATTTTATACATGAGTTATGTCCAACTTTTAATCAAGCCCTCTATGTGGGTTCATATTCATTTTCCATCACCGTGAGGAACACTATCACTGTTTGCACACACAATGGCGAGGCAGACATCGGGCCTGAGTCATTAAGGAGAGAAAAGCAAAAATTGCCTCAATCAAGGATTTTAGGAGAAAAACATAATTTTATTTTATTGAAGAGATGCTGGTGCTACAAAAGTCTGAGATTGGAGTTTGATGTGACGTTTACACTTTTGCACGGTGTGCCTCTGCAGGTTCTGAACGGACCAAGCGGTTCAAACACAACGCGTTTTGTAGTGCGCATCAAGTGTACCACCACCACTTTTTCATTTTTGATTGTTGCATAATGCCACTTTGATTTTTCAGTCTCAGATTCAGTAATTAAATATTAATAACCTATATGACCTGATGGTCAGCAGATGATTAGGATTGTGTATTTATTAATGGCAACTAGTTTTACTTTCACTTCACTGTGTACTTCCTGAAGCATGGCTTAACTATATTTTAATACTGCATGTAATTAATATAACTTATTCTAAAACACATTCAGATTGTTAGAACTTATAAGTGTATGGACGCTTCATATTTGAAGCAATGCAGATCCCTTCCTGTACTTAGTGGGTTATTTGGTACAATATAATTATTGCTGTACGTGTGTCAGTATCATAATTGCTTAGTGTTCCTCCTGACCTTCTCTGCATACTGTACGATGCATTAAACATTCACTCTTGCTTGGAGCAGTAAAAGTATAAGTTAAGACAGTATTTGAAAGCTTCTACGTAATGTGTTCTTTATAAAGTCTTGAATAGCTGCTATCAGTGAGGTAACTTCATACTTGCCAACTTTAAATTTTTGAGATCCTGGATGTGGGGTGGGGGGTGTGGAGGGAGGGAGGATGGGGGCGAGGAGCGGCCATTCGCAACATTTTGGCCCTGCCCCCTGCTCTGAAATCAACATATTGTCGTGGGGGTGGGGCCAAAACTAATTGCGGCATTGAGCCTCCCATCTCTGCCCACTTCACTAGGAAGTGGGCAGCATGCGGGAGAATTGCCTGCTCTCCCGGGAGTCCAGGAGACCTACCCGGAATTCGAGAGTCTCATGGACATTCCCGCAGAGTGGTCAAGTATGGGTAACTTGCTTGCAGATCATATCAATAATAGCTGCTTCCTTTACCAATAATCTCTAACCACTGTCTCGTGTGTGTGTGTATATAATTATAAAAGTTGGGACCTAGATTTTGATATGTATTTTACTCAGTCCCTAAAAGCTTTCCCGTGAAATCATCCCCACGTGCTTTAAAGGTGGCAGCGCAGATACAGGCAATGTTTCATGTTTACCCCCTTTATCAAACGATGATTGCCAATGAGTATTGCCTGTATTCTCTTCTGTGCTCATTAATAATTATGAGTTAAGTGCTTGCTGTTGTGCGCTGGCACTATTTAATTATTTCTTAAAGAGTAAAATTGCCATGTTCAGCGTACTCATCGTTTTAGGATCGAACCCTTAATTAAATTTCTTTTTTCTCCTAAAATACTAATGATTTCAGCCTCAATTCTTTGTTTAAATCATCACAGAGGGCATCGGGATTGTCTTTATCATGCGTCTCCTCTCTGTGTTTCTCTATTTATTTATTTTTACATGGGTATGTGGCTGCTTCTAAATGAGCGTACTCAATTGTATCCACTTAGAGCCCTAGATACACCCTGTGAGCCTTATGCAGATTGTGCGTTATTTACAATAAAAAAAATCTGCAGCCCATAAAAATTGTGTATAAATGCTGAGGTTTGTTAACACTTGTTTTGGATAGCTTAAAAAAATATCCACTCTTAGGCTTGATATAATACAACAGATGTAATATTCCTTCTCGTGTATGAATGAAAGTAGCAAAAATTGTATTTTTAAAATACGCCCCGAAACTTCTATAAAATATGCACAATCAATAGAGAACGCACATATATAGCACCAGCAAATTCTGTAGTGCTTTACAATTAGTAACAAACAGTAATAAAACAATACTGGGTAATACATACAGACATAGAGGTAAGAGGGCCCTGCTCGCAAGCTTACAATCTATGGGACAATGGAAGTTTGATGCATATTTATAAGCTAGAATGCAAAGGTAAAAAGTATTGAGTGGGCTGTGTGATCAGTCACACAGCAATGTTGGTCAGAGGGTTGTTGTCTTGTGTTAGCTGTGTAGAGGGTGGTAATAGGCAGTGGCGGATCCGGGGGGGGGGGGCGATCGGGGCGATTGCCCCCCCCTACCAGGGGCTTGCTGCCGACAGCTGCACACCGTGCAGGTCCGTTCAGCAGTGACAGTATGCTGCCCGGCTGCTCTGATTGTGTTTTAAACACAATACTGTGCAGCCGCCGGCAGCCTTAGAACACAGAAAGGGGGCGGGGCCTAAATCCCCCCCCCCCCTAAAATCGCCCCGGGTAGGGCAAATGTCTGGGTCCGCCCCTGGTAATAGGGACACCTAGGGATATTAAGAGGCTGGTAAAGTTAGACTATAACCTTGTCTGAGGAGGTGGGTTTTCGGAGAACACTTGAAGGTTTGAAGACAAGAGGAAAGTCTTACTGTGCGAGGGAGGGAATTCCACAAAGTGGGTGCAGCCCAAAAAAAGTCCTGTAACCGGGAATGGGAGGAAATGATGAGTGGAAGAGAGACGCAAATCTTGTGCAGATTGAGGTGTCTAGTTAGGAGATATTTTGAGACAAGTGAGGAGATGTATGTCGTGTAATTTTGTTGATGGCCTTTTATGTTAGTAGAAGAATTTTATATTGGATTCGTTGAAATACAGGCAACCACTGTAGAGAATGATAGTGGCTCAACAGAGGAAAAACAATTTGCAAGGAAAATCAATCTAGCCACTGCGTGCAAAATAGATTGTAGAGGTTTGAGCCTAATCTTGGGAAGACCAGTAAGGAGGGAATTGCAATAGCCAATGTGGGAAATGGGGAAATGAGTGCATGAATTAGTTTTTTCAGTGTCTTGTGTCAGATATGTGCGTATTCTGGATATGTTTTTTTAGATGTATGTAACATGTTTTAGATAAAGAGTCGATGTGGGGAACAAAGAATAGGTGAGTCAAGGATTACACCTAGGCCGCGAGCTTACGGGGTGGGATTTATGGTCCTGGTAACAGAAATAGAAATGTAAGGTAGGTAACGTCTGTTTTTGGGTGGGAATATTATTATTTCTGATTTTGAAAGATTGAGTTTGAGTTGGCGAGAGGACATCCAGGATGAAATGGCAGAAAGACGGTCAGTAACGCGAGACAACACAGATGTGAGAGATCAGGAGAAGATAGATACATTTGTGTATCATCTGCATAGGGATGATACTGAAATCCAAAGGAGCTTATTAGTTTTCCAAGAGAAGTGGTGAAGATAGAGACCAGCAGAGGACCTAGGACTGAGCCTTGTGGCACTCCAACTGATAAAGGACGTGGAGTGGAGTTTGTTTGAGAGAAATTAACACTGAAAGAGCAATTAGGTAAGATGAGAACTAGGATAGGACAGTGCCTTCAAGACCTAGGGATTGTAGCATTTGTATGGGAGAGTGGTCAACAGTGGCAAATGCAGCAGAGAGATCCAAGAGAATTCGAAGAGGGTAATGTCCTTTAGTTTTTGTTGTGATCCAATCATTGACAACCTTGGTCAGCGCAGTCTCTGTGGAGTGTTGAGAGCGAAAACCTGATTGAAGAGGATCCAATAGGTTGTTTGCTGTAAGAAAGTGTGTGAGGGGAGTGTAGGCAATTCTCTCGAAGCTTGGAGGGGCATGGGAGCTGGGAGATGGGGCTGTAGTTTGAGAGAGAGTTTGGGTCAGAATTTTGTTTTTTTCAGAATAGGAGTAATCCCTGCGTGCTTGAATAGTGATGGAAAGATACCAGTAGAGAGAGAGAGATTACAGATTTTAGTTAGAGGTGGAATGAGCACATGAGACAAGAACCTCCCAATTTGTGAGGGAATGGGATCAAGGGGACTGGAGGTAGAGTAGGAAGATGAGAAGAGAGTTGAAACTTCCTCTTCATTTTGGGATCGAATGCCTCAGTGCATTTGCATGAACACACCCTTACTGTGCTCTGCCTATGATAGACCGCTCCTTCCCTCCCTCCTTCTCCTCTCCAGTAGTAAGGAGGCACAAGTGTCAGATGTGCGCAACTCTGCAGGTGTATATATGCATGCGCTCTTTTTGTTGGGATGGGCGCTGATTTTCTCTACGCAAACTGGCATGTAAATTGCACTTTCCTCCCGTGCATGGTCTACGTAATTGCCTCCCTTACTCCAGATTTATTGGAAGGCTGTAATCTAAATAAAAAAGCATTGCCAAATAATGAATTGCACAAGGAAAACCCTTGAATTATTTAATGTGTTAAAGTGGACCTATATCCAGTTACAGTGGGGAAAGTTATATACTTCTAAAAAAAAAAATCAAAAAAAAAAATCTCCTACCATCACATTTTGCCCACCCAAGGTTTCCAAAGTAAAATATGCACTATGCTAATAACTAATTGTTAATTTGGGCTGAACACTTCCTCTATGGCACACCTAACTTACTGCAAGTCACTGTTTATATAACATCTAGACTAATGGACGATGTTAATGACAGCCAAGAATCACAGATCTGACGGAAAATCGTATAGGTCCTGTATAGGGTGTACACATGATTCAGCATGATTATAATTTCAGTTGTTGGTAAAATTGTTAAAGGTAACGCACCAGGAGAAATTTTCCGTAGTGTGTACCTAGCTTAGCAAGTGCTTCTGGTGAGACACGGCTCTGCCCAGCAACAGCTCTCCTATGTTAATCACTTTTAATTTATTGCAGGTCAGAGCTGGGTGTCTCCAACTCCTCTTGTACTTCACTACTCTTTTCTTCAGTGCTGGGAATAGCAATGTGCATGAGCGAAGCCATATAAAAAATATAAAATATGACTAGCATTTGTGTACAGCATGGTTCTCCAGCTGGTAATTTAGGGTTCAGCTAAACCGTTTCAAAGAAAATAACTAGCATCTAGCCCCCTAGTAGGGGACCTAGGGATCAATTATTGTTTACTGTTGTCACCTCCTGTGCCAGTTCCCACCAAAACTTGTCTTAAAACATAATGTAGTAGATTTTACTACCATTTCGAGCTTGACCTGATAGCTTTTTAATGGGCACATTTATCAATGTTTGCATTAAGTGAAAAAAGTGAAAAACAGTTTTCAATCCTTATCGCATTGATAAGGATTGAACTATTTCTCAAATTTATGTAGAGTTATGACGGAACTGGCAGACATTAGGAAGGCCTTGAAACAATTAATGTCCGACAAAGTTAAATTTGACCTCCGCAAATGCCGGAACAAGTTTTATCAGTGGGGGGATAAAACGGGGAAACTTCTAGCTCGCGCATTGCGATCACAAAGAGCTCAACTCTATATTCCCCAAATCAAATTTATGTAGAACCCAACACAGAAACAACAGTTCCGATAAACTTCTGTTTCTGTGATAAAAGAAAAAATACTTACCCCGCCTCTTCGGAATGCGCTGTCTCCGGATCTCCTCCTTGTCCTCTTCGTTTCTCTTCTTACTGCAATTGCGCATGGGCAGTTTGAAGAACTGGACATGCGCACATACCTCTTCACTCTGTCTCTGCAACTATAGTTGCAGAGACAGAGCGGTGAGTGACAGGGAGGGATCACATGATCCCTCCACACATGCACTGTATAGCTCTGCTCTTCAGAGCAGAGCTGACAGCACTGACATTTTTCAATTATGTTAATGTACGCCAGCTTCAAGCTGAAAAGTTTCCGGAAAAAACTATTTTTCGGAACTTGTTAGATTGCGAGAGTGAGCAGTCACCATACTATTGAATGGTGACTGCTCCCAAAGACGAAGCAGAATGCAAAGCAGCAGATGTCCACGATATCTGCTGCGATGCACCTTTCATAAATATGCGGCACACTCCAACTTGCGTTGGAGTTACGGAAATACAGTACAATTGTGCTAGCACAACTTCATAAATATGCCCCTAAGTACGTTGAAAGAGCTGCAAAATATAGGTGCACAACATTGTGAAAGGATTAGTAAATGACTTGGACATTCTTTACTATCATAAATGACCCCTTCACATTTTACTGTTCTGTAAACAAAAGCCAGCTCTTTACCTAGAAGTGCATCTAGGTTGCACTGTGCCAAAGTAAACCTCCTCGAAGCCCAACACTTTATTCACGAGAGCGAGGGGACATCGGAACTGCCTTTTGTTCTACATTTGACACTTTCATGTGTTTTAGAAGATTTTATTTTTTTTACATTGTTTGAGGTGCATTTCTCTGAAGTGCACCTGGAAGGTGCAAAATTTGTCCCTTTAAAATCTTAGCATGAGACCTCATGTCCATCAGCTTTGGGCTGATGGATTTTGCACAGTGAAAATGGATGTATATGCAGAAACTTGAGATTTTATATTTTAAACATTGATTACATAACAATAAAAGTACAGACACATACCAGAAAATAATATATGATGATGCACTTTAACCAGTATTAATTATCTTACAACATGCCCCCCCCCCCCCCCCCCCCGCTGCGCGATGCCTGGATTTAACCCTTAATACCAGCGGTTTCAAAATTATATGAATTGCTTTATTGCTTTTCAGCTATAAGCAGAGTAAATATTGTACTAACTCAGCATCAACTTGGAAGATGAAAACAAAACCATCAAGAATTGCTAAGTATCAATCCCTAATTAAGCTGAGTTTGTCACTAATGTATTTTTTTTTTGAAGTGGAGTATTCTCTTCTCTGTATGCAATGTACTGTACATTTTTCCGCTGATAATTATTTTGATTTAGAACAAATATGCCATGATGTCTGTAATGGCAATGCAATTCCTTTTTCTTCAGAAAAGCTATTTGTCGTTGATAAAACATTAGCACTTAATATCTTGATTTATTTTGACTTTCAGATTTCAAATTGAAGCACTCCATCACAGATTACGTGCGGCATTAGATAAAGGATTTCCTTTCTTCGTTCTACCTACATAGAAGAAAAGAAATGGGTTTAACTCTTTACTGTCCACAGGGATAAACGGCAGGAAAAGGTGAGCAACCTGGGACAACGTCCCCTACAGCTTGTACTTATTAATGAATTATTAATTGTATTTTACATTTTATGTACAAAATATAGCATTTTACATTTTTTTTTATTTTTTATAATGTTTGTATTGTGCTAGGCATTTGTGGTGCATTAACGTAAATAAATTGGTTCATTGTCTTTAACAGCTAAAGTAACAATAAGTGGATGAGTGCGCGTGTGGCATCGCAAAGCAGCAGCAGTGAGAAGTGGGGTGGTCCCGCTAAAAGGTGCATGTCCACGTTACATTGAGAGGGTGTTGCGTGCCCTCCCCAAGGACATGCCACACCTCCCTGGGGGCATACCCTGCATTTCGGAAGTGCTGGGCTGCCCTCAGCCCCCTTCCATGCCCCTAAAAAAACATGCCTTGCACACCTGCGGCCGGTAAAGGAAAGCACACAGTAGGACATATTGGGGCATACCTCCCAGCTGTCACTGAATTGGGCCTAAAGTCCTCCAATGCAGGATAGTCCCCTCCAGTCGAGGCTGTCCAGCCTAAATTCTGACAGTTGAGAGGTATGCTCATTGTATGAATACAGGCAATTTGCCAGAGCTTCCTTTTCAGAGTCTAAAATAAAATCAAAGCTCTATTTGCGTTAGTGTTTTAGCCAACATCTCCCGCTTGGACTACTGTAACCTCCTCCTCACTGGCCTCCCCCAATCTCATCTCGCTCCCCTTCGATCTGTACTTAACGCAGCCGCTAAGCTTATCTTCCTTCCTCGGCGCTCCTCGTCTGTGTCCCCCCTCTACCAATCCCTTCACTGGCTCCCCTTCCCCTACAGAATCCTCTTCAAGCTCCTCACTCTTACATAAAAGGCCCTCGCCAACTCCACTGCACCCTACATCTCCACCCTCCTCTCTATTCATGCTCCATCCTGCCCCCTCCGATCTGCCAATGACCGTCGCCTCTCTTCCCCCCCCCCCCTTGATCACCTCCTCCCATGCGCGTATCCAAGACTTCGCCCGTGCTGCCCCCCTCCACTGAAACAAGCTCCCTCCCTCCATCAGAACTTCCCCTAATCTGTCCAGTTTCAAACAGGCTTTATAAATCCACCTTTTTTTTCTTAAAGCCTTCCAGTCTCCCACCTTACTTCCTACCTTTTCTTCTGCCTCTTCCCCCTTCATTTCCCTTCCCTTATCCTTATCCTCCGTTCCTCCTTCTCTCCCTCTCTCCCCCGTGTCTCTCTGTCTGTCTACCTCACCCCTTAGGTTGTACGCTCCTTTGAGCAGGGTCATCTCTCCTCCTGTCTTCACCACTTTTAACACTGCTCTCCAGCTATCTAGCCCTCCTCCTCGAGGACCCTCTTCCCCCTGTCCCCTCTCGCTCCCTCCTCTCCCCTCTGGGGGTTTCCCTGTCATCCGTGCCCTCCCTCTTGGGCTCCGTCGTATGCGGACCTTCCCCTCCCCTCTCCCCCCCCACCCCTAGCTGTGCTTTGAGCTCACTGAGTTACTGTGCTTATTGTTTACTGTACTGTGCTGTCTCACCTCGTATTGTAATTTTGTTTGTCCCTGTACGGCGCTACGGACACCTAGTTGCGCCCTATAAATAAAAATTCATAATAATAATAATCTCATGTACTGTCAAGGTATGAATGTATGTATGAGGGAATGTTAGTAGTTCTTTTTTGCAAGCCAACATGTGTGTTTATGGTTTTAATGATGGTATTTGACAAACATAATGAAATTTTGGAAAAGGTTCACAAAATATACAAGGTAGAACAATGGTGTGTTCTACCAGAAGATAATCCATAATGGCGGTTCAGGGTGAAAAGTAAGGTGAAAAGCAGGCAAATCGTAAATAACACTATAATTTCAGTACCAAGTTTATAAATGTACTAGCATTAAATACATTTACTTTCACATATCTATATAGAACCTTTCAATGACATAATGACTGTGCAATGGTAGTCATTTTAGCTTTATTTATGATTTTATTTAGTCCGTAGAGTACTTTAGCTCATGTACTGCTATCTAGAAAACCTGGAAGAGAGAGTGGGACATCATTGCAGAATGGTGGTACCCGATTAGATGGGTACTGTTTCCATTTGATGAGGTGCCACCATCCACTAAGATATGAAATTTTTTTAATTTCTCCAGGGACAGATGCCTGGACAATCGTATCCTATTGTGATCTGGGAGGCTACATATAGACATCCCAGAGAGTGACGCACACTTTTCTATTACACCATGTAACGCACAACAATTGCCCTAAATGGTTTTTTGTTCCTGTAAAATCCTGTTGGCAGAATTAAATTATCTATTAAAGGACCAGAGTAACTGAAACATGCTTGAAAGAGGTTATATCTGATTGAACAAAATAACCATTATTTGGGAAAAAAATCCAGCTTGTTCTGTCTCTGTATTGTGATGATACAAGGTCTACAGTATATCTGAAGAAACCTGAAAAGCACATCATTGGTTGTTAGTGTTTTAATAGGCGACTGAATGACCTTGGACAACCATTAAGCATTTTAGTATATAATGACAGTCCGTATAGCCCTTTGCAGATAACAGGTTTATTATGTTTTTCCTTACAGAACCAATTATATTTTTCTGTTAGTTTAAGTTTTACTTTCATATTTGGAGTACTTAGCAAGTTGTTAAGGGCTGTAAGGAATGGCAGTTGGAAAACCTGAATACATCATAGATTCTTGAGCATTGTTTGGAGTGGCTTTAGTACTCGTCTTACTAAAGAAACGCGTTTGAGTGCCTGTGTCAGAAATGTGTGGGAGTTACTCAACATGAATAATTTTTTTTTTATTATTCTTGGTAGGGATTTTCTTTCAGGTGTCCATGAGATTTCTAGTGTTGTGTGATCAAGGGATGTTGGTTTATTTTATGCTATGCTAAGTACATTGTGTACAGAGATGTGATAGACATATGGACTATGCAAGTCACTCATTACATGGCATTTTTCAAAAGCAGGAGGTAATTTATGGCCGGTGTTTTGCTGCAGTCACTATAATTTTGTAGTATATTAAAAAGGGATAATTAAAATAGCATCATATTTCCAAAGCCTACAATTAAAGCTTTTAATTTTTAATTACAGTATTCTCTAGCTCTAACACCTACTGCATATTTTCATTTTATTGTAAGTGTGTGTTATAAGAATGATAGGTTGAATGTGTCACATCAGTTTGCTACTGTACCATACGCGTTTCATAACCAGGACCAGATCACCCCTTAGGCGAGGGCTCGCCACTGCACAGGAACCCACCTGTGTGGTTAAGTTGGAGGCAAATTTGTCCCATGTATGGCCAAAGAAGACCGTAGGATATGCTAATTTTACCATGAACCTTTTACATAACAGAAGATCTTTAATGAAGATACCAACTTCTAAAGTTTTAATACCAGATAAGCGTCTTTACTCAACCTTACAAAGTCTCCACATAGGGATATCTCGTATAGTGCACTAGTTGCACTCTCTTGTATATGTGTATATAAATATATACCATGGCCTTATCTGCGTGGAGTTTGTATGTTCTCCCCGTGTTTGCGTAGGTTTCCTCGGGGTGCTCCGGTTTCCTCCCGCACTCCAAAAACATACTGGTAGGTTAATTGGCTGCTATTAAATTGCCCTTAGTCTCTATTGGTCTGTGTGTGTGTGTGTCTGTGTCTGTGTGTGTGTGTATGTTGCGGTATTTAGATTGTAAGCTCCAATGGTGCAGGGACTGATGTGAATGAGTTCTCTGTACAGCACTGCGGAATTAGTGGCGCTATATAAATAGCTGCTGATGATGATATCAGGCAGCAGGGTGGCAAAGTGGTTGGCATTGCTGGAGTCACGGGTTCGATTCCAACCAGGGCTCTGTCTGGCTTTGGGGGGTACACGGCATGAATGATCAGGGCACAGCGCTACACTCAAAGCCTGACGCTGAAATGGAGAAGCCATAGCAGTGAGAATGACATCCCCCTCCCCTTCCTGCTGACAAGGGAGGGAGCGGTGGAGGGGATGAATTATAAAGGGGCAAATGTTAATCAGTTCAGAGAAGTATTTAAGCTTGTACACTGGTAAAGCATATTATTAAATAAAAACATCAAATGAGAGATTTTAAACAATATTTGAAATCTCTAGATATAAAAGGCAACCAATGTGGTTATATAACAAAGTTTTGGATGGGAAAAGGGAAAAAAGAATTTAAATTGTTAAAACTAGAAGGGACTGTAAATCCATTATGGGAATTCCAGAGATGTAGCAAAATATGTGAAAAGGAAATTGGGTTAGGAAAGACTGAATCTGAAAGTGATTGCAAGTCTAATCCTAAAATGATTTTCAAGTACATAAACGGCAAGAAAATGACAACGTATTTGGCTACTTACTGATAAAGTAGAAATAATAATCGTGGAAGATAAAGTGAAAGCTGTTCTTTTTAAAATATGTTTGTCTGTAAGGAGGAAAAAATGGCAGGAAATAGTTTGTTAGGCAATAGCTTATGCACACCATTAAATTGTACTTGTCTAACACAGAATGTGTTGTTATTATTATCTTCTATTTTTGTGGTGACACAAAGGGTCCACAGCACCGTTCAGAGTGCATAGGAGAAAACTGAACACGGCATACAGGGAAGTACATAAACGGATAAAAGTGCAGTTGAATTGACACCGCGGCTGAGGACAGGTAGACCAGGCAGAGAAGTATGAGTGAATACAGAACGCTTGGGAGCCAGTAAGGGGAAGGAAGATAGGTGGGGAGTGGACCCAGGAGTGTGGATGTACAGTAACGCCTCAATAAGATTAATACAGAAAGCCACCTGGCCCACATGAAACTGATTTTGTGAGATTTTGTGTTTTCTCTGGATCACTGTGATCAGAATTTAGTAAAAGTTGAATGGACCTGTCATTTTTTTTTCTTTTTAACTATGCATGAATTTTTTTGTGCTTTTTTGTTTTGTTTTTTTTTTATTTATTTTTCAATAGGATCAAACTAAGTTCACCTAACGTAGTTGAGTAAGCAGAGAAATCTGGGGATGCAGAGGCTAGTTATAAGGAGCAGTATTTACAGTTGTATTTATTAAAGGGTGAAAAGCAATGGACACTCCTTTTACCTTGTCTTCTGCCGCTAATTCTCTAGCTTATCCATCTTGGCCTCCCCATTAGTACCATCTGACGACACCAACATGTACCCCTCCTCCCCTTACCTCTCCTTCTCTGGACTATCTTGTGTAAACAACTCTCTCTGCTATCTCCATGTGGATTTCCCAATGCTACCTAAAGTTCAATATGTCCAAAACAAAGCTCATAATTTTCCATCCTTAGAGCCCCCACTTTAAATGACTTGGTGTCACACTTCATTCCGCTGTTTGATTTATTCCTCATATCCAGTCTCTCTCAGGGGCGGATCTAGAATTTTTTTCTACCCCGGGCGACATAGGGGGGGGGGATTTAGGCCCCACCCTATTTCTAACTTCTAAGGCTGCCGGCGGCTGCACTGTATGTGCAGGTCCGTTCGGCAGTGATAATGTGCTGTCCCGCTGCTCTGATTGTGTTTAAAACACAGAGTAGCCGGGCAGCACATTATCACTGCCGAACGGACCTGCAGCCGCTGGCAGCAATCCCCTGCTAGGGGGGGCGATCGCCACTGGTCTCTCTCCCAGTTCTGTCACCTCTAACTTAGAAACAGTAGCTGGAATGCGCCTTTTTCTAACCTAAGATGCTACCAAAATTCACTCCCATCTACAAGATTTCTCCCTTGCCACTACCCACTTATGGAAGTCCCTCCTATACCCGATTAGGCTCTCCTACAGCCTTCAAGTCTGTAAATGCTTTCTGACAATCTATCTTTTTATTAAAGCTTTCCATACTCCCACCTTTACTACCCACACTAATGTGCCCTCACAACTATCCAAATCTCCACTCTAAGCCACACACCTCTCTAGTTTCTTCCACTTGGAATGTAAGCTGTCTCATGAGCTGGAGCTCCCTACCCTTTTCATGTCTGGATTTTTTCTGTCTACCTTGTAAGTCCTGTTTTCCCCACTGTCTGGCACTGTGGTATTTTATAAATATAATAATAAGCCCTAACTCCGGTGAAATTGGGTGTTTTCGGCTGGGGATATCAAGGGTTTACCCCAGGCAAAAGCAATGGTATTGTCAGCGTTGGCCCCCATTGGCTGTAAGGTTCCCTGGGTCTGTCAAAACATGGGATAGCCTACATGTACTGCTGTAATTCTTCTGTAATTCTGATTTCAAGGCTCTTTAGCAAAATTTAGGATGGAAGTATTAATACGTGTTCATCCCCTCCGCAGACCTCAACAGGTCGGTCCCTGGCAGCTGGACAGGGGGCGTGGCCACGGTCCACCGAGCGCATGGTCACACCTCCTGTGGGCTGCAGCGCTAGGCTGCCCATTACAAATCTTCCTTCCCCCAACAGTACATCTTGCAGGACAGAGCCCGAAAATCGGGACTGTCCCGCTGAAATCTGGACACTTGAGAGGCATGCAATGAAGCCCCGTTTGAACCGGCCTCAGCAATATTTTTTTTGATAAATTGCAGAAATAAGGTATTTTTTATCGCTTTGATAAGCAGTGTTAAAACAATCCTGCTTCTTGCCATGAAGCAGCTCTTAATAATAAATATGCCCCATGGTTACTTCCAGTGTAACATTTATCATTTCTACACATCATAAATAATATCCACAGATTTCACTACCCTGTTAGGAAGGTGTAATGGAAGTTTCATTAGAGCTAAGTTTTCCCTTTTTATCCTCCTTTATACTTCTATTCTTAGCGGTCATATTTCCAGTGCCTGTCATGATGATCAATGCCTCTAATGCTATAGTATTGCAGAGTTAAATGTTATGATTCACTATGTATTTGTGTATATTTTCCAGATTTATAGGCTGTCCGTGTCTTTAATTTCAGATTGTGCTTGTTTCAGTGTTATTGATGCTTGAGAACACATGTGCAGTGATTTCTTATTGCCATAATAGGATTACAAAGACTGGCTACGAGAAGCATAGTTTACTGAATTCTATATATTTGTGTCTATTGGCAAAAGACCCCTGTTGATCCTGCCTGTTCTGATTGTACGCACACAATTTATAATTTTAAGTGGAGATAAAGGAGACCATACTGAGAACTGGGATACATGGGAGACTTATGCTTGAGTGACATTATATGATGAAAAACTCTCACCTAGTTGGCTGTGTAGTGCAGTGTTGGTGCTGTTATCAGCAGATACATGAAATAAAGTTATGTGGTGGTCAAAGCCGCAATTAGACATTGTAGTGCCCTGGACAAGACAGAAACCCCCCACCTCTAACCCCAACCTTGAAATATTATCATCCCCATTTACTACAATTGCTTATTTCTCCCATCAGCCCCAAAAAATTATGGCTTACTACTTTTTACACATTTAATAGAGCTACTATTGCTAGGAATATATTATTGATTTATTTAATTATGATTAATTACTTTTTTATATTATTTATGTACCATATATTTATGTACTCCAAAGAAAATTCCCCTTCAAAGAAAACCCCCATTCCCCCGTGTTGCCCTCTGTTCTCTCTAGCCCCTTCTAAACCCTGTTCTCTCTAGCCTGCCCTCTGACCCCTGTTCTCTCTAGCCTGCCCTCTGACCCCTGTTCTCTGTAGCCTGCCCTCTGACCCCTGTTCTCTCTAGCCTGCCCTCTGACCCCTGTTCTCTGTAGCCTGCCCTCTGACCCCTGTTCTCTGACCCCTGTCCTCTCTAGCCTGCCCTCTGACCCCTGTCCTCTCTAGCCTGCCCTCTGACCCTGTCCTCTCTAGCCTGCCCTCTGACCCTGTCCTTTCTAGCCTGCCCTCTGACCCCTGTTCTCTCTAGCCCCTTCTAAACCCTGTTCTCTCTAGCCTGCCCTCTGACCCCTGTTCTCTGACCCCTGTCCTCTCTAGCCTGCCCTCTGACCCCTGTCCTCTCTAGCCTGCCCTCTGACCCTGTCCTCTCTAGCTTGCCCTCTGACCCCTGTCCTCTCTAGCCTGCCCTCTGACCCTGTCCTCTCTAGCCTGCCCTCTGACCCCTGTTCTCTCTAGCCTGCCCTCTGACCCCTGTTCTCTGACCCCTGTCCTCTCTAGCCTGTCCTCTGACCCCGTCCTCTCTAGCCTGCCCTCTGACCCCTGTTCTCTCTAGTCTGCTGTAACGATACTTACCTCTCCTCGCTCCCCCGCCGCTCCGTCGGACCCGGAAGCCGTACTTCCGGGTTCGGCGGTCACATGTCTGCCAGACCTAGGGCGGGGAATTCAAATCTGGGACTTCCTATTTAAACAGCGCTCTGACACTCTAGGAATGTCACAGCAACTTACCTGTTCCTGGCTCCTGATTCCTGTGTCCTCCGGGTTCCTGCTTCCTGTGTGTATTGATCTCCTGTGTGCTGACCCTTCTGGATTCTGTTTCTCCTGTGTACCGACCCGGCTTGCTGACCTCCCTGATTGCCTGTGCTCCTGACCCGGATTGTCTCATGCTCCTCCCTCTATACGTTTATCTGCCATTTCTGTGTACCGACCCGGCTAGCTGACTTCGCATCTGTTCTGGTGACCCGTGTACCGATCTGGTTTGATTGACTCCGAGATTGTCTCCCGATTCTGTCTGCATTGCCTACCTGTGTACCAACCCGACCTGTCCGACTATTCTCATCCTGCTCCTATTTCGCTGTACTACATCTTGAGGCAAACCTGAGGACCGCGACCTGCGACTCCTGGCAGCAAACCCCCATCCCGCCTTGCGGTGGTTCTTGGTGAACACCGGGGAGATCGTTAGACTCCGCACCTCAGGTAAGCCAGCGCTAATCAAGATTAGCAGTGTATCCAGTAATCCATTACACCTGCCCTCTGACCCCTGTTCTCTCTAGCCTGCGCACTGACCCCTGTTCTTTCTAGCCTGCGCACTGACCCCTGTTCTTTCTAGCCTGCGCACTGACCCCTGTTCTCTCTAGCCTGCCCTCTGACCCCTGTTCTCTCTAGCCTGCCCTCTGACCCCTGTTCTCTCTAGCCTGCCCTCTGACCCCTGTTCTCTCTAGCCTGCCCTCTGACCCCTGTTCTCTCTAGCCTGCCCTCTGACCCCTGTTCTCGCTAGCCTGCCCTCTGACCCCTGTTCTCTCTAGCCTGCCCTCTGACCCCTGTTCTCTCTAGCCTGCCCTCTAACCCCTGTTCTCACCAGCCCATGCATGACTTTAATTACCTTAGTGCTCCTCAGCTTCTCTTCTCCCTGTGTGTTACTGCTCCTCCTCCTTCCTGCTTGTGTGCTGGCCCCTCTTGGCTCCTCTATAATGACAGCATTCTAAGGTCCTTTTTGCATATCAGCAACGCTGCAGTGATCAGGGAGCCAGCACCTTTCTTATTGGAACTGCTCTCTGACACTGGGCAAGTATAGCCGTATGGTTCTACCCATGACACGCACCAAATTAATGTTTACGTGGGGGGCTAGTGGTTGGGCATAAAGCAGAGGGGCATTGTGCCCCTCTCGGGTTTGCGCACTGGCCGGCTGTACCAGCGCTGTGACAGTTCTGGTGGTGGCATCCAGAGTCGTAGCTAGACATTTTAGTGCCCTGGGCTAGAGAACATCCCCCTGTATGATGTTGGAAGCAATAGTAGGCAGCACGGAGAAGACCTGTCCAGCCCATGGAGGGCGCAGTTAGCCCTTTACAAGCACTATACTGCCCTCCAACACCTCCCCAGTCCATTCTCCCAATTTATAACAGCGACTATGAACGGGTGTAGGAGATCTGCGCCAATCCTTTTCGTACAGTACTCGGCTGCGCGACAACACTGGCTGGTAGTGATAGAGTAGACTTACCGCTTCGTCTGACTTTTTGTTCCACTGTGAAGCAAAAAAAAAATGTTTAAAAATAGAGTAAAATAATATTAAAAAGTATTATTTTACTATTGAAGTGCTTCATTTTTTTCATTGAATAACTCCTGCTAGCTGAAGGATTGTGGCGGTACACGCATCGCCGCAATCCTTGTTACATGGGCTTCTCCCGGCATTGTGGAGGAAGCCGGCAACTTTTTATCACCGACAGGGGTTACCTTCGGTGATAGCAGTGCTTTTGCCACTGGTAACCTCTTAATAGATTGGGAGAAGTGGAATGAGGCGTACCGTATGGCTCCCTCTGGGACCATTACATAATGCAGAGTCCCACTTAATGTCTTATACACCACAGCCTTCTCTAAGATTGCACATGGCGCGGCCTTCTCTAAGATTGCACATGGCGCGGCCTTCTCTAAGATTGCACATGGCGCGGCCTTCTCTAAGATTGCACATGGCGCGGCCTTCTCTAAGATTGCACATGGCGCGGCCTTCTCTAAGATTGCACATGGCGCGGCCTTCTCTAAGATTGCACATGGCGCGGCCTTCTCTAAGATTGCACATGGCGCGGCCTTCTCTAAGATTGCACATGGCGCGGCCTTCTCTAAGATTGCACATGGCGCGGCCTTCTCTAAGATTGCACATGGCGCGGCCTTCTCTAAGATTGCACATGGCGCGGCCTTCTCTAAGATTGCACATGGCGCGGCCTTCTCTAAGATTGCACATGGCGCGGCCTTCTCTAAGATTGCATAGCACCCCTCTAATGTCCATTATAAAATGTACAGCTCCCTTTATTGTCCATTATGGCACAGTCTACTCCCTATTATGCAATGCTCAGCCTCCCTCACATATTACATTATTCCCTGTGATGTCCATTATACGATGCACTAACACCTATTTATGTGGTATCCACCGAGGCAATTTATAGACAATCTGCCCAGGATGAAGACTAAAAATTTGCCCCATCCCACTACACATGTAGTATTATTATACACATTCTCTAACACATAAGGTTACTTAGACAGATAGGCTAAGGATTATTTGGTAAAGTAACAACTCATTGAACGTTCATTGAGACGGGGCTTCTACTTTCCAGCTACTATAAAGTCTAATGGCGGCCTTTAGTCATTCTGGGATGAAGACAATTTCCCCCTTGTCCATTTATTACAACAGCCATAGGATGGTTTGAAATACAGTGATTACTGTTAGTAGCATTCTCTAGTTGGCTGGTTATCTGGGACTTGTGGTTCCACAATAGTTTGGGAGCTGCAGTTTTGCTTGCACCAGCTATGTAAGCAGATTACGACTGCAGAGGACTGTGATATATGCACAATATGACTCTGCAATCTTCATGTCCGATTTCAAATGCTTCAATTAAAAATTAAACTTCAATTTGAAAGCTAATTGTTTCCATGTAAATATGCGTTTGCATATAAAAGTGCTGACCATTCCTTAGAGAAGCTTTATAATTAGATCTCACTGGTAGGCAAGATCTATACAAGTCTATCAGACTGATCTGAGCTGTGGGAATTTAGTCAGTTTCTTTTTATAAAGTGTATAGAGCTTTACAGAGGAAGAATAAACATCCTGATGTAGCAAATCGTGTGTAAGTAAAAGTGCAATCCTATTATTGCAGCATAAGGTCTAGGAATTTAGTGACTGATGGTTACTGCAATCTGTACAAATCTGCTGATATTCATCTAATTTAGCAGCATGCCATACGCGCTGTTCTGTACTGTAATAACTGGTTCCTGCTCTATTGTTGGCGGGGTTACTCTTCTGTTCTGTATACTGAAGAGCTTCAAATTTCAGTGATGTCGATAGTTCTTAGTGAATTGATAGGCCGAATATTTTTTCAGCCAACAAAACTGTTGTCTCCACTGTGTGTGGGTATGCTGCCTCCCATGCGATGGGTATGCTTTCATTTGAGAAATGTGGATTAAGTTCACTTTAATATGGGTAACAAAAGATCCCTTGTGTAAATATCTAACTAACATTCATTATATTGAATTTTATGGTGCACAACTTACTAAAAAATAATAGACCTAACTTTTATTACGAGGCAAACTGGATGCGCATAGTTCATAGTTGCCTACTCTCCCGGAATGTCCGGGAGACTCCCGAATTTTTGGGAGTTCTCCCGGACTCCCGAGAGAGCAAGCAAAAATCCCGGATCCCGAAGTCGCCGCTGTTGAAGATGGCGGGGCTAAATGCGGCATTGTGGCCCCACCCCCTGCTGCGATTGGCTAAAATGGGCTAAGATTGGCAGGGGCGGGGCCTAACGGCGCACCACGCGAGGTCACGCCCCCTCGACGGACCCCCTCCCGGACAGCTGCCTCTTAAAGTTGGCAAGTATGGCATAGTTCACTTAGACGGTCTGCAAGAGGCACCTTTTAAGGTGTACACATACTCTTCACACTCTGGAGAGGCCTCTGAAAAGTAGAAGTGTGCATAGTTCTGCACATAGATGGAAAAATCTATACCGGAGCACTGTGCAAAAGTGTAAATGTCATATTGAAGTCCATCATCTTACCACCTATTACTGCTTTACAGCTACTAGAAGTGATTCCAGGAAATGTGCTTCTTTGCCGAAGTGCAACAGGAAGGAGCAAAATGTATCCCATTAAAGCAGGCCTGTCCAACCTGCGGCCCTCCAGGTGTTGTGAAACTACAAGTTCCAGCATGCCCTTCCAGCTATCAACTAGTTGTCTACTGGCAAAGCATGCTGGGGCTTGTAGTTTCACAACACCTGGAGGGCCGCAGGTTGGACAGGCCTGCATTAAAGTATAGCACAGCTCTGCCAGCTCTCAGCTGGTGCAAAAGTGAACTGTTCTTGCAGAGTGAATATACCTGCAGGCAACACTAGGCGCACTGGAATGTCATTGCAGAGTCTGTTGCACCCAACTCTTCCTATTGGTTGCTGCACTCTTCTTCCCTGCAAATATTGCCATATTCTTCTGCAAACCCATGCACATGGGTGGGACTCTAGGTGCACCTGTGCAAATCGAGTTTTGCACTAGGTCTCAACTGTTTTGCATTTTATACATAAAGCCCTGTGTGTGTATCTGTGTTTCTTATGTCTCTCAAAAATTTGTGGTTGAATAATAAAATGAAGACTTTTTATTCAACATTTTGTAATTTTTTTTTTTGTTTATTTAAATGGCTTATTGCAGCAATACATTCCTCCCAACTGTTCAAGAACAGTCCTGAATCTGGTTCCAGAAAGGGACAGAGCTTGCATACACAAATGGGCAGTGTTTCATTTAAGTGGGAGATTTGAGAAGGGGAAGGATTCGGGCAGATCAGGGCCAGGATTTGTCACAATTTTGCATGCTTGAATGTTGGGAGGTACGACAATATCACTATGACAAAAATATTGTATCTGTATTTATCTCCTTGAATTACTTTTAGAAACACAAAATAAATGCAATGTTTCCAATGCTATCATCTTGCCCATCTAATACACAGCAAGAGATGTTTTTTTCTCCTTTGGAATCCGTTATGCCATCTGTGCACTATCCTGCTTCTTTAGTTTTGGAATCTTTCAAAGGTAAATTTACTGAAGCCAAGTTGCACCTTACAGCGTTGGGAATTCTACAAGTCGCAGCATGAGGAAAACTTTAAATTCTATTAGATGTAGTATAGGTCTGAGAAATTCTTCCAGTTAGTTTGTAAGTGCTGACTGTAGTTTTAGTACATTCGGTGTAGACTGCTGAGTGATCGTGGCTGTAGACCATTCTGCTCCATGGAGGTTCATAGATATTTGTAAATATATTCTTCTGCTGAATGAGAAGCTAGTTTCCTGAATATAGTAGAGAGGAAATGCAATAAATTGTGAACAATTTATTTTCTGTTACTGCTAATCTTTTTTATGTGCAGCTTCTGTTCCACTAACTTACTGAAATGATGTATATTGCAGGACAAGTCATTTTGTCTGATCCATCCTTCCGCTGGAACTTACATTAGACAGACAACAGAATTTCTAGCAAACTTTAAGGGGCACAACCATCAACAGGCCATGGGGGCGCAAATGCAATATTGCATTGTGCCACTAGTGTGCAACATGTTCAGTTGTTTCTGATGGATGGTGTCACATGGGAACTTTGTATGACATCTCTTTTCCAGCACTTTGTGACTCTTGTTGTGCCAAGAAGCTGAATGCGACATTTTCTGCATCTAATAACTCTCATGTAACATGAGAGGGGTATTATCTCTTCACTTCAACTTGTCATCACAGGAGTGATTTTGCTGTTATGGACACTAGCACTTTCCTGTTAGAAACATAATAGCGCTCAAAGGGGGGTATTCAATTGTTAGCGAGTTCCGTTAAATACTTGCGCTCTAAAAATATTACCGGTAATACGGTAATATGCGCATAAATACCGTTAATACGGTAATTTACTCGCTGGGTTTCAGCTCGCAGCTCAGGGAGCTGCGAACTGAAATCCAGCGAGATATTACCGTATTAACGGTAATATTTTTAGAGCGCGAGTATTTAGCGGAACTCGCTAACAATTGAATACCCCCCAAAGTATCCATGTAACGCCGCCCTTATAGTGTTCAACACCATGCACAGGTGGCTTTAAAAATACATAACGTGTATTGTACTAATAGTGAAGAATATATATTCGCACACAGTGGTCAAAGTGGGCTGGTATACGGTGGTTTGCCATACCGCCACATCTACTGCCTCAGTATAAAACAATCGGGTTCCATTCACTTACATTCTCCATACCGCCACTTCTAAATTTCCACTTCGACCACTGCGTGTGTGTGTGTATATATCTATCTATCTATCTATATTATACACAGACACATCTATGTATAAACGTTTTGTTTCTTTTCTCCTCATTAGAAATATCCTAATAATCAGCATTATATACAGTCATTTCATATCGGATTACATCATGATTACTGTAAATAATGGAAGTAACATAATTCCCAAACTTTAAATTAAAGCTGAATGAAATCCGATGTAGAGAACATCCCTGAAATCCCGAGGAGTGTACAACACAACAGATTTATGACCAACCACAACCGCGGTACCACTTACTTCCCAACTCACCGATTTTCGTCGGGACAGTCCCATCACTTTTTTCAATGCGTTGGAAGGCTTTCCACAACATGTTGGAATTTTTCTGTGGAAATTTGTGCCCATTCATTCTGCAGAGCATTTATGAGGTCAGGCACTGTTGTTGGAGTAGAAGGCCTGGCTCGCAATCTCCGTTCCAGTTCATCCGAAAGGTGTCCGATGGGGTTGAGGTCAGGGCTCTGTGCGGGTCAGTCAAGTTCTTCCACACACCGAACTCCTCAAACCATGTCTTTGTAGTCCTTGCTTTGTGCACTGGGGCACAGTCATGTTGGAATAGAAAAGGGCCTTCCCCAAACTGTTGCCATAAAGTTGGAAGCATAGCATTGTCCAAAATGAATTGGTATGCTGAAGCATTAAGATATCCCTTCACTGGAGGTAAGGGGCCTAGCCCAAACCCTAAAAAACGGTCCAATACCATTATCACTCCTGCACCAAACTTCATCCGCCAAACCCAGACTCGCCCATCAGACTTCCAAACAGAGAAACGTGATTCGTCACTCCACAGAACACGTTTCCACTGCTCCACAGTCCAGTGTCTGTGTGCTTTACACAACTCCATCCGACGCTTGGCATTGGTCTTGGTGATGTGAGGCTTGAATGCAGCTGCTCGCCCATGGATACCAATTCCATTACGCTCCTGCCGCACAGTTTTTCTGCTTAAATTAATGCCAGCGGAAATTAGGAACTCTTCAGCTATGGAATCAGCATAGCCGTTGGCGACTTTTACACACCATGCACCGTAGTAGTCGTTGACCCAGCTGTGTGATTTTACAAGGTCTTCTGCTTCGTGGCTGAGTTGCTCTTATTCCTGAACGCTTCCACTTTCCTCTCTCACCCTGCTTCTTTTCATGGCTGCTGGTGATATCTCACCTAACCCTGGGCCCGTACAACCACCATTATCTGCTCATGCTCCTTGCTCCACCCCAAAATGGGGGTTTTCATCCATCCCGTACTTCCAATCCCACCAACCTTATTCACATACTTTCTCTTCTCTTCCCTTCTCCTGTGCACTATGGAACGCCAGATCTGTTTGTAATAAACTTACATACATCCATGATTTATTCATTTCTAAATCCCTTATACTTCTTGCCATTACAGAAACTTGGCTCACCTCCTTTGACACTACATCCCCTGCAGCTCTCTCCTATGGTGGACTCTCCCTCAGCCACACTTCCAGGCCCAGAAACAGACAAGGTGGTGGAGTAGGCATTCTACTCTCTCCAAGCTGCACCTTCCAAGTCATACCCTCTGAACCCTCCCTCTCATTCTCATCCTTTTGAAGTCCACACTATTCATCTATTTTATCCTCTCCACCTTCATGTTGCTGTCATTTATCACCTCCCAGGTCTAGTTTGCCAATTCCTTCGCAACTTGCGGCCCAGCTCACTTATTTCCTATCCTTTGACCTGTCTACTCTCATACTAGGCGACGTCAACATTCTCATTGATAATCCCACTGTCTCTTCTGCAACTAAACTTCTTTCACTTACTTCCTCCTTTGGTTTCCACCAGTGGACCTCATCTCCCAGCCACTGTGATGGGCACTCCCTTGACCTTGTCTTCTCCCACTACTGCTCCATCTCTAATTTTTCCAATTTAGCCTTCCCACTCTCTGACTACAACCTCCTTTCCTTCAGACTCGCCTTACCTCATGCCCTCTCCCCTGCACACAAATCCAAATGTACACAAGTAAACCTATGTACTCTTAACCCAGTCTACTTCTCATTTTCACTAAAACAACTATTTTCTCCAATGACTGCATTGTCCTGTCCTAATCAGGCTGCCTCTTTCTATTACAAAACCCTCACTTCAGCCCTAGACAATGCAGCTCCAGCTACCACATACAGTCTCCAATGATCCACACCCCAACCATGGCACACCAAACAGACCCGCTACCTACAGAAGTGCTCCTGCACTGCAGAGCATCACTGGAGGAAATCTCGTTCCCATCTCGATTTCCTTCACTATAAATTCATCCTTTCATGTTACCTCACTGTCCTTTCAATTTCCAAACAAACATTCGTTACATCTCTAATATCCACTCAGTCTTCTAACCCACGTCACCTCTTTGCCATCTTCAACTCACTTCTCTGCCCACCTGCACCTCCTCCCCCTTCCTTCCTCACAGCCCATGATTTTGCCCTCTATTTCAAAGACACAATCAATATCATTTGACAAGATATTTCATGCCAAATTCCACACGCTCCACTCACTCCACCCACCTTTACCTACACCCCACAATCCACCCTTAATTCATTCTCTCCAGTAACTGAAGACAAACTCTCTGCACTCACACTCCACACTGTCCGCTTGTTTCAACTGTGCCCTCTTCCACTTAGAATGTAAGCGCTCTAATGAGCAGGGTCCTTCATACTCTGTTTTCATGTCTGCGTTTTATTTTACCGACCTTCTTTCTGTTCCCCTGTTTTCCCTACTGTATGGCTCTGTGTAGCACTGTGGCGCCTTACAAATCTACGATAATAATTTCTAATAATATCACTTACAGTTAACCGTGGAATATCCAGCAGGGATGAAATTTCACGAGCCCTCTTGCTGTAAAGGTGGCTTATCACAATACCATGCTTGAAGTCACTGAGCTCTTCAGAATGACCCAACTAAATCTGCAAGATCCGATCACATGAAAATTATGTTTTCCCTCAATTTCAGTTTTGAAAAAAACAGGCTGTTTTGAGTCAATCTGAGTCTCAATTTTGATATGTAAAACTCATATGTTAACTGGAATCCAAAACCCTCATCTGTAGAAAATGTATACAGTAGAGTTAAATTATTTACTATATAGATTTTTCCAATGTCTCTATGCAGTGAAACATATGATCTCTGTATATTGAAGGGTGCATATTAATAATTCATGTGTATCCTTTAGAGTAATATACTAAACATGTATAAAACATTGATGTGCTATTCACATTGTGTTTTTGTAGAGGTTACTAGAAAAACAAACAGTCCAATTCCCTTTCCCTGTTGTGATTATAGATTCCTTATGTTGTCAAGAACTCTAGCCAGGCCATTCATTGTCCTGTATGTATGTTTCTGGCAGGTGTCTGTAAGAATATATTTCAGAATCATTCTAATCTAGCCTTGGACAGAGTGTGGTTTTATAAACTACCTTTACAACAGCTAGTGTATCTGCTAACCAGTAGCTGTCTATTATAAAATATGTCAACAGGAACATATCCTTAGTCCTAAGAGGAGATATAACAAAGGTTGAATGCAGAAATATTATAAGACCCCTTACCCACTGCATTTTTTTAACTCCAGTAATAGCAGGTATGGGGCTAGAACATATTGGTCCCAATGAACCCATACAGACTTTCACTTTCACCTGCGGAGCTGTCCGCTTTTATCACTCCTGTTCACTTTGACCAAATGCAAGGAGGCCAATGGATTGTCCTTTACTGACCCACTTCCTCACTCTCGTTAAACGCTATGGGCACATATTCAATTATGATTCGCGGCCGCGATTATGCGCAGCCACACGGGTCCCAGTACCGCAACATTGTGGATTTCGGTGCGCACAGAAATCCGTGATATTGCACTACCGTAATGGCGCTTTATATGCGCAGCCACGCGGAATCGTAATTGAATATGCCCTTGTATGTCAAAACGATAGCGTTTGACATGTCACTGGCGTCAAATCCCTGAAATCAGTGATAAGTATAGAAGAAAGGTGGATTTATAAAATTGCTTGGGAAATGACAAAAGAATTTTACTGCTGGTTTTTGATACTTCAGATAACAGTGAGATACATGTTCAAGCACTGAAACGAATTGGCGCTTAGAAATTAATGAGAAAGTTCCACCTACATAATCACTAACCAAAAAAAGTACACACAAAATATAAAACAACAAAATTCCCACAGAACTCTATTACCATAATGTTGAAACTGACAAACAAATCTATTCTGCCCAGAGAGAAGTCAGGCATGAATGCAGATCTTTATACTCACTATTCGCTAATGTTCCTAATTAATGGACCCAAGGCTTTGAAAAATCGTTCTATTATAATTAAGCTTCTGAAAGCAGTTTTGACATTCACATTTGCTACTTTTTTGTTTTATATCTGCACACTGTTGCTTAACATGCCATACTGTGGACTTCAGTTTCAGTTTTGCATTCTGAGGGGCAGATTCAGTTGTAGAAAAACAAATAACTCACTAGGGGTTAATTGGCGCACACTAGAGAGCCTCCCGGGATGGATATGTCTGTAACCCTGAAGGGACAATATATCAAGTAATATGGGTGCTCCTAAGCTGCTGCACACCTGTGGTGGTTTGCTGTCAATCACCTGTGATGGTCATAAATCCAAACAGACAAAAAGATAGTAAAGGTGGCGCTGCAAAGGGGCCACAAAATTAGTCCTTTGATAACACTGGTATTCTCCTGAGAGATAAAGAGAGCACTGGGCAGTTTAAAATGTAAATAGATTTATATAAATTCAGCACCAAAATATGACATGAATCACAAAGCGCTACATAGTAATAAAACATAAAGAGAGATCTCTCTAGCACACCAATATAAACACAAATGGTAAATGGTAAACAACTGCGGCTGTAAAAACAGGTCAATTATACATTGCAATGTGCGACCAGAAAATAAGTGTGGCCATCACTTAATAAACCGGTCCAAGTAGAATCACGTCTTGCTGTATTAGAGATAGATAAATAATAATGTCCACGAGTGTAGACTCCTCTTTGAATAGATATCAATAAGCAGCAATAAGAAAACAAACAGTCACCTGAATCGCAAAGAACCGTCAGGGTATATCTCACACGGCCCGAGTTCATAGTGCTACCCTTTCAGGGTACCGGGCCAACTCCTTCCTGGGCTTCACAGTGAGGGTAAATGCCGATGGCACGGTCTCTAGGTCCCGACTCTGGCGTGAGTCACGTGCCGATTGTAAACAAGTCTTTGCCGGATAATTTTCTAGTTAGGTGTATGCACCGGCAGAGGAGATCCGAGCGCCCCAGGCTCAATATTGAAAGGGTGAGTATAGATAATTGCCCTAGACGGACACAGATAGTAACCGATCAGGTGAAGAGGCAGACAAACATCCGGATCCGATTCACAAAACCCCCCGCTGACGCGTTTCGTGCCTATGCAGGGCACTTTCTCAAAGCTAATGGGGGTTAGTGGAGCTGCTTTAAATACTCATCCATTCGGCAGGTGAAAATAATTCATTAATGAAGCACTTTAGCAAGGACTTCACAAAGCCACAGTCTGATTTAATCATAAACGTCCACTTCAGACATATTCCGGGTATATGGCCTTTATAAACGAATACTGCACAAGAGAATCTATTGATCACCAAAAATACAGATACATATCAAGTATACAGGTACTCCTCACTTAACAACCTACCCATTTAATGACCGCTCGGAGTTACAACCAGGTTCTCCCTGGGTCCTCATTGTTATAATTGCTGCTGTTTGTAGAGCTTTACTGTACACATGTTTATTTTCTGTTATGCAGTGTTATGTAATGTAAAGCAAACTAACAAAATACAGTTTTCTTTAGTCTATTTCTTCATTCAGAATCAATAAAAATGATTACAATACATGTAGGTGCATATAACAGTACTGTACTCACTTAGCGACCAATTCGTTTAACGACCTAGTCGTAGGAACGGAACTCGGTCGTTAAGTGAGGAGTACCTGTACATCTATATCATAAAAAGATTTTTCAGTATGAGAAAGTATTTTTATTTTATTTTATATAATATATTTTATAAAGATAATGCCAAAGTAAGAACCAAAATGAAAATGAAAATGAAAATAAAAATATAAATAAAAATAATGATAAAAATAAGGATGAGGATTCAATTAAAAATAATAGTATGGGAACAGATAAGAGTACACTGGACACAATAAGTGCCCATGTACAACTGCTGGGAGTGGACAAAGAGACACATAGACGCCCACAGACTGAACACTTCAGTTTCAGTTTTGCATTCTGAGGGGCAGATTCAGTTGTAGAAAAGAAAAATAGTTTCCTGAACGGCTGCGAGACACTTCATGGCGATTTTTCTTTGTTTCTAGTGAAATATCCGCTCACTTTTGCTCACGCCAAATAGGTAGGTGTTGGAGTAATAAAGAGTTAATTGGTAGAAATCAGCGTTTTTGTATGTGGCACTACTAGTCCCCTGGCTTCCATAAACTGCTTTGGTATGCTGGACCTTGTAGATCTGCAAGTGTAAGCATGTATGTATTATTTGTCTGTTCTACAGTATCACATGTTGTACAGTGGTGCTTTATAAATACTGTATATGTATCAT
Source organism: Mixophyes fleayi (assembly GCF_038048845.1). Classification (NCBI taxonomy): domain Eukaryota; kingdom Metazoa; phylum Chordata; class Amphibia; order Anura; family Limnodynastidae; genus Mixophyes; species Mixophyes fleayi. The sequence goes on along the minus strand of NC_134408.1, from coordinate 120,167,577 downwards.
TTTTGCCAACTCCTTAATTGGATGTAGTGTGTGCACAGTTTCTCAGAAATATACAACATCTGCAAGATATTCCAGTGAAGACAAGACAGTATGGTTCACTGTGTTTCCACCTAAGATGGAACCAGTGTGTGCCTTATTTTATATTTATTTTGACTTCCAGATGTCAAATATTGCCTAATTGTTGTCTTAGCTGCAGTCCATCGGTCTATTTTTAAGGCTATTTAGGTGGGGTTTATAATCTGCCCCATTAGTCAGTGTCAGCCTGCATACCTGAGAGATGAGTGCATTTTTCTTTTTAACAGCATTTCTTCAGTGTTGTTTGAAGCTTAGGGGGTAAATGTATCAAGCTGAGAGTTTTGAAAAGTGGAGATGTTGCCTATAGCAACCAATCAGAGTCTAGCTCTCATTTTGTAGAATGTACTAAATAAATGATAGCTAGAATCTGATTGGTTTTTCAAACCCGCCGGAAAAATCTCAGCTTGATACATGTACCCCTAGATGTTAGTATAGGACCTGTAAAGATGAGGACCATCATCATTGGGATTCAAGCTGAAATGTTTTGATCAAAATATGAACTAATACCTCATGCTTTCTTTGCACTAGATACATACAGATTTGCAACAGTAAGAATAAGCACTGACCATTTCGTTTTTTGTTTGAATCTGTATACGGCAATATTATTGCCATTGGTACTCTGGACAATGTGGGATTTAGGGTTCTTTTTATTTTTTTATTAAAGTGCGATCAGCCATGAACACAGAGAAGGGAGGAATAAAGCTCCCAATGGAAACCTGATTCTAGTGTACGAACTTCATGAAAAACCCTGATTTTATTTGAAATAACAGGCAGCTCAGAACCACAGTGTTTATGATAGAGCAGATTTGACTACTCTTCCTGAATGTTGAGACCTCCTGGATTCCTGGGAGAGCAGTCTAAGCTCCCAGAAGGACATCCACTGGATTGTATAGTGGTCGATAATCAGCCTGATTAAGGGTCCAGGCTGCCTTAGGCTAATACACTTGTAGCTCCCCTGTTCCTTCCACGCCAGGCTAATATGCAGTAGGTAAAAATAAACCCGTCCATAATTTAAAATATGGCTTCCTTCACCCCCCCAACAATGCTAATGTTTCTGTGTTTTTGATACTCTGCTTCACTGGGCTTTTTAAATGGGTCTAGACAGTCTTTGTTTTTTGTTTTGGTTACAAACAGAACTGTATAGCAGGGAGGCATGAGCAAGTCCTCAAGCACCTGCCCAAGGATGACTCATTGGGGCATATTCAATTGTTGGCGGAAACGCCGAAAATCTCGCGGCGCACGCATGATTACCATTATTACGGTAATAGTGCGCATAAATACCGTTATTATGTTAGTTTTCACGCTGGATTTCAGCTTGCGGCTCAGGGAGCTGCGAGCTGAAATCCAGCTAAGTATTACGATAATACTTTTTCCGCGGCGGAAACCGCCAACAATTGAATATGCCCCATTGTGTTCAGCCATTACGATGGAAATATGTCAAGATTAAAACCTTTCTACACTTTCCATTAACTTTTTACTTTGTAGAACAACTATTATTTTAGATTTTAAAATGAATTTCAGTTTATACCTCTGGCACAATGTTGCCCCTCTCCCCTTCCCCCAAAGCCTTGTGCCCTATGCTGCAACCTAGTCAGGCCCTGTCCATTAATGCACTGATGCCTCAAATTACATGAACAGATGCCTTGCCCTGTCCACTTGGTGACAACAAGAATGGCATGATGAAAGGAGTGGTGATGTTATTTGCATTACGCCTTGCCCCCCCACCTTACTCAATGACATGAATGACACACGGTCACACCCAGACAGCACCTGATTAAACAATATGCTGACTAGGCTGCACATTGATTTTAGGGGGTATGACATCAGGGGAGGTGTGAACAAGCTGACGGCCTGTACAAACGTGTGACTACCAGCTCTCTCCACCGAGCTGAGATATCTCACATCCCTCGTCTGCCCTCAACGGCCTGTCTGCACCCCAGTACTCACTAGGCTCTCTGAGCTCAACATCACCCTCCCTACTGCCTCTAGACCAGGCTTAGCGGACAGTTGCAGCCTTCTTAATTTGCCTTCCCCACAGCACTGCCGCAATTATGCCCAGCCGGCATCTCTGTTCCTGCTTGAACTAATAGTGTTGATTTCACAAAGTCTGGAGATAAGAGTTTAGTGCCATGGACTGCCCTACAAATAAGTTTTAGTGTGTAATATGTTTGAATAAAAATAAGGAATAGCGTAGGAATGTCATGTTAATATGCTAGACGTGTCAGATGGTCAATTTAGAATATTTTTTCATGATCACCAGTAAGTGACCATTGATAATGGAGAGAGAACTGACAGGAATCCGCTGTAGAGAAATAAAGAGAACAGACAGGATTTTGTTTGGGGGGAAGAAAGGAGAGCGAGCTGACAATATTAGAAATAAAGAGAGCGACAACCGGAACGAGGAGTTTAATTAGGCTCATCCATCCAGTATCTGAAGAAGAGGGACCATGGTGTCTATTTACTAAAGGGAGAAACCCCATTTTTGCTATACATAGGGTTTCTCCCAATCTATCAAGGGGTTATTGTCGGCAAAGAGCTTCCCCTATGAAAATCATGGGGAAGTCTATTTAAGGATTATTGCGGTGGTATATGTACATGCAATAAGTGTCCATAGAACACCATTGCCGCATATTGATATATAGGGGTCCATATATCCTTCCCCAGAGAGATAAGTGACAACACTCAGACCCTGTACATTGCACCTGCCAAGGATCATAAATTATATATAAAAGTTCTGTCCAGATGAATATATTGTACACGTAATAGCCAAGAAGAGACTACCCATATGAGCAAAACTGCACCACATACAGAGTGAGGGTTCATATCCTGAAACTCCTGTTGATTTAGTAACAGAACTGTGATCATCAGGACCTAATTGTGAACTACTAGTGGACCTGTGGTTCTGAATACATACTGTGTAGGACTGTTGAGAGCACTGCTGATGAAGCCAGCTGTGGTAACCACCTTGAATTAACACCTTAAAGTACTTTTTTAAGATCCAGAGTTAATGGTACTTCCTGTGGTTGTTAGCTGGCCCAATCAGGGTATAGTCCCAGGACCTATGGCCAATCAGGATGAGGGATGGAATCTAAGTTCTTCTAGAAAAAGTTACCTGAGGGTGGCTACAACACTTTCGGAGATTTTACACTGTACATGCATGTAATCATCATATGTACTATATTCTATACACAGATAGATAGGAGGAAAAACATACTTCAAAGCGGTCCCGACAGGCTCAACTTTTACATGAGCATGGCTAGTCCCCTCCTATCTTTGAACTTGGGACAACTGGGAAACAACAAATTGATTAAAAGTATCTTTCCCACAGTCTATTCAGGTTAGTTATAAGGTGCAGCAATTGTATGGCGCTCACACCTGGCCTCCGCGTCTCCCCAAGGGCAGATTTAAAAAGCAGTCAAGTATGTAATAAAGTTACCAATTTTCATGTTACAGCCAGTATTTTACACTTCACATGTAACATGTAATACTTACACCAAATTGCAGACCTTAGGAGAATTCCTGTTATTTGAAATGACAAGTGGAAGCCACTCAGAGCAGATAGATAGCAATGTAAAATAATTTGGTCTCTGCTACTGAAAAGTTCAGCGTTTCTCTTAAACATTTAAAAAACAACTTACACTTTTAGGCCTCTATGTATCAGTTTACTCGTCCGGCAGAGTTTTGATGGTATTAGTGAAGGATGTATTATTTGCCATGTTCCAGGCCCTCGTTTTATCCTAATTTCAGGAATGTTCAGTGAGCTGCTGAAGTTTCAGGATCTCTGCTGAACGAGTGGAAATTCCCGGATGTGAACCTCAAACTCTGAGAGAGGAACACAAATTTCAGTAGCCTGCAGTTTCAATAAAGTAACAAACAATATATTTATATAATAATGATCTAATGCATTATTGTATAACAGAAAAAGTCCAATGGGTTTGTTGTTGTTGAAAAAGTGTTGCATTGAATTCATAATTCTTCACATTGAATGGGATTTTATTTTTCTTTTAGCTCTCGTTTAAGAAGAGACGGGTAGAAACTGGAAGGCAAGTGGTACAGCTTTGTAAACATCACACTTGATACAAAATGGGCTTTCAGTTCTGCACCAAGGGACATTGGGTATAAACACTTGATCTAACGCAATCACTGTACACCGAGTCTCTTGTGTTTCTTAGACTTGTAACTTGAGTAAGACAGATTTGGATTTATTTCCCACTCTGGGCTTGAACATAACAGAAATGCAGTAAATAAGGTTTATATCATCAGGAAATGGATACACAGTATAAGCAGCTTTGGCTATTACTTGAGCAGTGCCAGTTTTGAGAATATAAATATTTATTTAAGGCTGTGGAACAATGTTTCCTCAATGAAAAACAACATGTTAGACTTATACAGCAGTATTTTAAAAAGTGCTGTTAGATACTTGTCAAGGAGTTGGTGACATGATTTCAGTCATTTATAGCTCAAAAAATAATAAATAAACCAACTATTTTATGTTAATTTTTGAGGGTGGGAGGCAACCATAGCACCTGAAAGACACCCAGGCAAAGACGGGGTTAATATACACCATACAGACAGATGACGACCTGGTCTGAATCAAACCCATGTCCGCAGTACTATAATTCAGCAATCCTAACCACTGTGGCACCGTGCTGCCCTGTTTCCTTCCCGTCTAAGTGTATTTACTTAAAGGGGATAGAAACCCCTTGTCACATCACAGTATTTATTGCGAATGGCAGGGATCCTCAGTGACAACAGGGTGTCCCTGGCTGAAGCAGGCATGCCTAGGGTAGCATGTGAGAGGATCAAGTGATGCCCGCTTTGGCCAGGTAAACCTTGCTGCTGCTGATTGTCTTAGCCAATTGTAATAAATATTGAGAAGTACCTGTATGGTTTCCATGACCCTTAAAGGGAATGCTCAATTTTGTGATACCCACTTTTAATCCTCAAATGCAGCTATCCATATTACACTATCCTAGTCCCATGGACAGAGGTCTACATAAACACCAGACAATGCTGCTAGTTACATGTGTTTAAGGAAACTGTGGATGTAATAGTCCAAGGAGTGGAGCGGTAGATATAATACATAGTGTACAAACATTAATAAACCATTATATTTGTTTAACACTGCACTCTTTAGTGTGTACATCAAGTTTTTAGTGTGTTTGACTAGGGTGTGATCATCTTACTACTTAAAGTCTGAAAAGGAGTGACGTAGAATCCTTCAAAATGCCTCTACAGAGAACTTTTTGCACTTTGACATATATAGCATTTTTAATATAAACAAATATAATATAAGCAGCTATATAATAACACAAATACTATGTAATACATAATACAACATAAAGGGAATAGTGGGAAAGGTTAGGGGAAAATACGTAGGATCTGTAAGCAAAGGAGTGAAATTGCAAGATCTGCTTAATTTACATTCATCAGTACTTCAAATCTGGTATAAGCACAAAATATGATCCAGAGCGTTGTGGGTTACAGCTATAGCCTCAAATTTAAGCATATGTTAAAAGATTTGCTCATGAATCTTGAAATTTAATTAGACCATTAGAAGGCGGTTGAAAAGATTATGGTAAATGGGAAAAATGTGGACAACTAAGTTGTTCACAAATACGATTATTTTACTTTGTGATCCAAAAGGATCAGTGGGTTGAAATCAGAAGAATAAGCTGTTATGCCACAGTGAGGTAATGAGAGAACATATGATTTTAAATTAGAACTTGAGATCGAACAGATTTATTCAGCCAAAAAGGAATCTTTTTCATAGTAGGCGATGGATGCCACTTATGAAACAAAGTGTTAATATAGACGTGTGTTTGACATCAGTGTTCCTGCATCTGTGTGACTGGAGCCTCACATCACTGCTCAGTGCTGTAAGATGATTCTGCTCTTCCCACTGTCTAACTCTCAGTCTGTGGCTCCCAGTTGGTCACCATCCCAATCACACACCAGGACCATTCGACATACAGCTTCCTACAAGATCAGCACAACCATATCCTGAAATGTCCTGTGCTGTTATTATTACTAACAGTTATTTATATAGCGCCAAGATATTCCATAGTGCTTTACAATAGGGAAAAAAACACAGTAATAAAACAAGAGTGGGTATTAAAAGACAAAGATGTAAGAGGGCCCTGCTCGCAGGCTTACAATCTATAGGGTTATAATGGTCTGATTTAACTATAGGTTGGTCTGTCCCATCCTGCTTTAAAACTGGGGACATTCAGGTGAGCAGGAGATGAAGATTAAAATCATATTTATATATACCTTTAAAATCTGAAAATAGTGACGCTGGAAGATATGATTCGGGGAAAGAAAGTGTCAGTCAGAACCGCAGCTGTAAAGGATGGGTTAGATCCTGGGGATATAAATAACAAAACAAAACAGCACTGGAACTGGCAAACACTAAGCCAGGCCTGTCCAACCTGCGGCCCTCCAGGTGTTGTGAAACTACAAGCCCCAGCATGCTTTGCCAGTAACTACCTGTTGATAGCTGGAAGGGCATGCTGGGACTTGTAGTTTCACAACATCGGGAGGGCCGCAGGTTGGACAGGCCTGCACTAAGCTATATAAATTCGTAGAAGAAATTCAATTGAAAATAAAACCTTTAATAGCACATATTGTTATCATTAGCCTATTAAGGCAATACACATAAAAAAATATACCAGAGGTACTGTAAAACCCAAGAGGAAAGCTATAGTCCTCTGCACACATGCATGGACAAATATGCAGAGTAAATTACAGATGAAATAATTACATAGCACAAATGAATAATGGAATTAATTATTATAGTCCAATATGTAGACTCTAATATGTATAAAATTTCAACACACCACTATAAGATTAAATTAGGGTGTCAGCTGGTAACGTGCACGCTACTTTTCCACTCCAACAGCAATATGTTCATTTTCATGGGTCCGCGTTGATTGGCCCAGATAGTGAACTCGTGAAAAAAGAGAATGTCTTTATATTCTATCCGTTAGCAATGTATCCGTTTAACTGAGAAAATATATATGTGTACCCATAAAGAAGCAAAAATGTTTCAATACTGATGATAAATAAACTTCAATGTTCTCTTAAAAAACTGTGCATACTATAACGGACAGTTAGTATAGGCAAATGAATGCCTGTTACTCATGATACTATCCACGGTGAGTTATATATCCGGAGTCCGGTGATAGCAGTCCTTTGAATCCTAAATGATTCTATTGATGGTAATAGAGCCTCAGCGTATGACCTACTCCTGCTGTTGTGAAGATGTCAGGTAAGTGAATTCACCCGTCTCACGGTGAAATCGAACATCAGCAGGGAGGTCACAGATGTATCCACGTTGATTGTACACGCCGTTCTTAGGGCCGACAGCCCATTTCCACTGACGGCAGCTACACGCTGTGCTCAAACACTGGGCATTCAATCACGGAACTAATGAATGGCAAAGAGTTCCATACAAATGTTCACAAAGAAATTCAGATGATAGCGGATGTGTAGAGTACTCCTTCTAACGCGTTTCATCACTCACAGTGACTTCATCAGAGGAAAATAAAGTTTGGTCTGTCCCATCCTGCTTTAAAACTGGGGACAATCAGGTGAGCAGGAGATGAAGATTAAAATCATATTTATATATACCTTTAAAACAACTGAAAACACAGCAAAAATGTCTCATCTTTAAAGTACTAACCACCTATGATCATGGAGATATTAAATAACGAGAGAGTAAACAAATATATACTAAAGTAAGTGGTAAGCACTGACTCGTGTTGTTTTGGTCAACCGCATAGTGTAGGTACATGGAACAGCTTCCCGTTTGAAACACACTCTACTCTTTTACAGAATCTTGCATCCAGTTAATGTTTAAGCTGGTGGTCTCAGCGTGTATATAACCTTTGTAAAGACATGTCTGCTTGCTCAAACACACTCATACTGGGTTTACTTATAATGTCATAAAAAATGTGTACTTTTTATATACCTGGTCAGTTCGAGTACAAGATTATGGCTTTATTAACTCTTTGGCAGGTCATTTTTCACATTTGCTTCAGGGCAGCTGAAGTAAAATATTTTTAGATTTTTAAACTGTTGTATCAGATTTAGGCAACCCTGGTGGCTCTAAAGCTGTGACCGTTGGGGAACTACAAGCTCCAGCATGCCCTGTCAGCTTTTGATTGGCTGAGGATTCTAAATCTTGTGGTTCAGTGGCAGGGGGATGCCACTGTCGGCATGCTTCTGTGCAATTGCTTGAAGTTACTTTGTAATTAAATTCACTTCTCCTAATAATGCACATTGTATCATCACAATGGATAACAGTAGTAATCACCTTGTCATCTACCAGTCTGTAGTATGAGTCACTTGACTCAAGAGCTTACACTCTCTGTTGTTGGGATGGGTTTCAGCCTGGGGGGCGTTCAGGTGGCCACATGACACGCAATGCGGCCGCGTCATAATGACGGTAGTATTCGGCCAATATTGCATCCACGGGGGTGGGGGGGGGCGGCGGGCCGAACAGCCGTTAGACAGAGCGGCCCTGCCCCACGGTCCAGCCCGCCCCTGGGGGAGGAGTAAAGCGCTAGGCTGCCTATTCGATATCTCGCTTCCCCCACACTCCCACCCCTGGGACATACATGTCCCCGGGCAGGACAGAGCCCTAAAATCGTGACTGACCCATTTCAATCGGGACAGTTGGGAGGTATGAAATTGAATTTATTAAATGAAATTTGAATTAAATACAAAACAGGCAGAATATAAATTGGTTGAGTAACCATATTCCAATTAATTTAGGAGTGAAAGGTCTTCTGTTCTAGGTGATACATTTCAGTGCGTAGACTACAAATGTTCATGCAGTGCTGTCCTAATGGAATTAGGATTCATGTAATATGCATGAGCCAGATTTTGTTTTATTATTCGCATCCTCAACATGCTTAGTAATATATAGGGCTCTTGTCTATGTACAGGGTGATTCAAAAGTCGCAGTACACCCTTTTATTTCAAAAACTCTACAGGAATTGGGCCGATTGGCCGATTTCAAGATTGCACCCATGTTTGGTACATACCGTAAAAGATAGACCACGTCACCCATACCTTACTGGAGTATTCAGGTTTCCCAATTTCCTGTAGAGTTTTTGAAATAAAAGGGTGTACTGCGACTTGTGAATCACCCTGTACTTCTCCTCCTACCAGACTTCTTTTTGGGTACAATATGCTGAAGGACAGAATTGGTTGAATTCTGCCACCTTCTGGGGCAGATTATTCCCAATTATGTAAACTGTTTATTGTAACACTAAGGGAGAAATTCAGTTCTGAGTGAAATGTCGCTGGAACGTCCTGCTGAAGTGACTTTGCGGTGATATCTGGACTGAAATCTGTGCTCAAAAGTGAGCGGAGATTCCTCTAACGTAGTAACCAGGAGTCACATCGTGGTGATGTCTCGTGACACTTCACTTAGAATGGAATTCCTCCCTATATGTAGTTAAATTTATCAGATGGAGCGACCCCGTGTGTTTACCTGTGCCCCTACCATGTACTACTTATTTACACCCCACCCACTACATCCCTGGTACCTTTCATCAAACCTGTATAACATGTACTAAAACGTGACACCATGGCTGGTTTGGATGTGGCACTAATCCAGTCCGGTATTATATACTGCAAATCTACATTTCAAGCAAACTGAATTATTTGGGTGGGATTACACCACAGCTAGTTCACTGTTTCTCAGTAATAAACCTCAACTTCTTGTTTTTATAGACCCTCTTTTTCTTGGTCCCTGGAGAGTACAATGTTCAAGGAGCTACATCTATAAATATATTGTACCTCAAGCCTCGGTTCATGCTGAATTATTAGGCTGAAGATTGGTTCAACCCACAAAATGGTTGCTCCTAGTATAGATGTCAAGAGCACTTTAATGTCTTGTTTAGCATAAATCTTGTTTAATTTCAACATTTTTGCATTACTAAATCTGGTCACACAAGGAGATTCTGCCACTCTGTGCAGACACTACTGAGCAACAAGATCAATGGCCCTTTTAGTCATCATCATCTATTTACATAGCGCCACCAATACCGTAGCGCTGTATAGAGAACTCATTCACCTCCGTCCCTGTCCCATTGGAGCTTACAATCTAAATCCTATAACACACACACACACCGAGAGAGACTAATGGCAAGACTAAGCAGCCAATTAACCTACCAGTATGTTTTTGGAGTGTGGGAGGAAACCGGAGTACTTGGAGGAAACCCACACTAACACGGGGAAAACCTACAAACTCTACACAGATAAGGCCGTGGTCGGGAATCGAACTCATAAGTCACACATAAAGGTGATCAAACTGGTAAAAATCCAGCTTTTTGGCTGGATCAATTCAAGACTGAACACTTTTTAGGGCGGTCATAATATGACTTCACATACAGGCTAACAGTATACAAGATAACCGTGATTTTCATATTTCAAAGTGCATATACCAACATGTCTCACAATAACCTGATCGATTTAGAATTATTTTTGGGCATCTCTGTAGTTTTTGGGTCCCTATATTGGACCAATAGCACAATATTGGCTGTAATATTGCAGCATTTGTGGCCAGCACAACACCAAATTATTTGCAATGCTTGTGATATTCCTCCAAACTGTCCCTGCAGTTGGGAAAATGTCCTGACAGTTTGGGGCAGTCCCTAAAAATGGCATAGTTGTCAGAAAGTGCAGCTCTCTAATACCTGTTCTTGCAGCTTTGACTACCTGCTGCTGGTGTCTTAAGCTCAGTTGCTTCTTGTCTGGATCCAATGGATAGGTGCCGTTCACCTCCAGGAAAGCTGTACAATGAGTGAAAATGCTAGGCCTACCTCCATTCATACAGCCCTAACATTAAATCAAGTGGACTCACGTTTAATAATTAGCCCTCCTTCCCTTCTGACCACTCTGTTATTAAATTAATAGCATTTATGTTTAATAAATAGTTTCTCCTTTTTTCCAGCAGAGAATAAAAGCTCACATGCTCATTGATTTGTATTGAGATGTTTTACATGGACTGAAATCACATTAAAATGCATTTATCTATCATGCGTATTTCACCTCTATTGGCAGTCTCTATTGATTACAATGGACACCATAGAAACATGCTCATAAAATGCATGAATAAAACTAATCACAGTAGCTTGACAAGCGCAGGTTACAAACCTGATTACTAGATAGAAGCTATAGGGAATTAGCAGAATACGCCTTGATCCTAACCACAGTCGCTGTGAGATACGTAGGGAGATATAAAAATGATTCCAATAATTTATTCAAAGGTCCCCAAATAAGAAATTAAGCTCACTCAGAAGTAATAGGATACAAGCAGTACAGTTTAATAAAGAAAGTACCTTCTGTTGGTTGTATAATTTATTTGTTGTATGTTTTATGTTTTTTTTGGGTTTTTTTTTTACAGGGGAACTTTATTTCTCTTGTTTATGATTGTTATTGCTGAGCACGTAGCTGCTTGTAAAATTGGCAAGATTTCCCCAATGCAACAAAGTCCACTGCCAGCTATTTAATCCATCTGCCTGCATTTCTTTGCAGGTGACCTGAAAACCCCAATGGGACTCTATTTGTGCTGTAAATTACATATATACAATTAGTATTCCTGCTTCTTGAGCAAAGGTCAAGGCTTGTGCAAAAAAATATTGACTTTAGTTAAGAGTTAAGTAAAGAGGGGTTTCATTTTTATAGAGAATCACAGTACATCATAATAAGCTCCTTGTTCATTAGTTATTTTTATGTTTTTCTTGTTTTAGCTTATATTTTGCTAGTTACAAAATGAAGTCATTTTAATTTGTGTAACACTAATATGACTGGTGATCAGTATAAATCTTGATCAGTATTATGGGGTTCATCGATTGGGTGTAGATATGGCTTTTAAATATGTCTAAAATACTAACCGGGATCAAATTTGGATCATTGATGTTGCTCAAAATCTCCAAACCCAAAGGTGCTCCAGTTGCATCTATGATGGCTAGTTATTAAATCATTAAAGTAGTTTTTTTTAAATTACAAATATCTTTGCTGTTATTTCAGGAGAAAACAACTTATTTTATTTCACTTATTCATCAAAGCTCAAAGGAATCATTAAACGCGTCTAAATTGTTTGCATAAACAGCATTAAGTGGCAATCAATATCAGACTTTGAAATCGAATATATATGTCTTTGGGAAGAAGTGTATTTACTTTTCTTTGCTGTACAGGAATCTTCACTTTTATCTCTTCTGCGCAGTGCGTCCACCTTAGTTTGGATTCAGTAGGAACTTCGTTGGGTAATGTTGAGGGAATCTGCAATACCAGAGGGAGATTAAGGAACCCTTCAAACTGGTCTTTAGAAGCCACACTGGCACGTTAATTTGCTGGGGCATGAACTACTAAAGTTTTTAGTCTAGTTTTCTTATCAAAAATATATTTTACCGTAGAAATAGTTTAATATAAAGGTAGATCTATAACAAAGGAACCAATTTAAACCACAAGCAGAGATTTGCAGAACAATAGTCTAAGCAGCAAAATGTATCTGATTTACCTAAACATAATTTGTATGTTTTACACCTTCTATCCTTCTATCCTATCGGACTAAGAGGTAACTCTGTCTCACTTCTCTATAAGTTGACTGAGAATATTTACAAAACTGTAATCACATACGACTTCCTAAGATAATACACGATTATCATGCTCATTTCTGCTGCCAACAGAGTAAGGCTAGAGAGAAATCTCCAGTGTACCTAACCCAACAAGAAACATGTAATACAATTTGGAAAACATATATAAATGTTCACGTCTTTGGTATCAGGGACTGACGAAGATGTCTATCCTTATTACTTGTTCCTGGACTGAAATGCACAAATACAGGATGTATGATTAAACCAATAGCACAGTCCCTCTAAGTCACTTATTTGATGATGCACACAGAATTGCCAACAATAATACTGCTTGTTATCGTATCCTGATATAATAAATCTTTCCTAGGGATATTACTCTATATAATTGCTCCTTCTATTTCACAAGCGCTAAATCCAACAAGGATGCAGAAACGCCTATAGTAAATGCGGGCTGTTCCCTCCATTTGACTGTGCTACAACTCATGATCTCCTTCACTTTAACCTTGTGTCAGAATTCACACTTATAGCGTGTACACTGGAAAAGATTTTGCTTTAGTTGGTTTAATCACTCTCTATCTTTAGTGTCTCAGTCCCAAAGTTCTTATCTATCTCTCCCTGCACTACACCCTTGATACTAAAGATTAGTACTGCAAACGGGTTTTTACACATAAATCTTCATATCTTCCCACCAGTTTCCTGTCTAACAATAATAAGTCTCAGTCCTTTTAAGTATAGATTATAGTAATTAGTTGCTACTTATCCCACAGGTCTCCTGCTTCCACTGACAGCATGGCTCTTCTCAGGTATAGAGTCTGGCAGCCACATCTACTCTTCTCCAAAGGGTCTCTTCGCTTCCCTCTTCACCTTTTTTCCTCCAATCTCTTGCTCTCTCTGCCTGGTGCTTGAGTCACCAACTCCGTTGCTCTGCTCCGACAGATCTTTTCTCCCCCTATGTCTGTCTCCTGTCTCTCCGCCTGGATCACACTTGCTTCTCTCCATTTTCAAGCTCCACCTACCTTTTTTTTACCAGTACATCACACTCTCTTTCCCGCTCTACACCTACTTTGCGTGACTCTTGACTGCCAGCACACATCTCTAAGTGTACTGGGAGATTTAGTACAATGCGGCACTCAAATGGGCATGCCCTGCCGTCCAAGATGCCTGTACTCCATATTTATATATTATGGCTAACTAACAGTAATCTTAATATGGCTTGGGCTGCATCCCTGAACCTAGGTTAACAGGAAAGCATATCATATTTTTAATTCTATATACTAAATATGCTTTAGTTGTTTTGACTTAGTCAGTCACCACAAAAACTGGGCCAGTAATAAAAGTGGTGAATGTCCTCCCTGAAATAGATATTTTACTCTTTTTTTTTTTTTTTGTTGGTTTTTTTTTTAACTTGAAGCTTGCACAAGAAATACAATATACTTTCAAATAGATTGTATTTTACTTGAAGCTACACGTTCTAACTATTGAGAGAGTTTTCATTTTTTTTCTGCAGCTTAAAATAAAAAGGCTATGGTATATCCCTACCTATACATTTTGATAAATGCATAATTACCAGAGACTACTTTCTTTCAAGTTCTTAATATGGGCATATTTTGGTACATAAAGGGTTTGCATCGAAAATTATTCTGTAAACCAGACACTGTAATTAGGGTAATATAGATGTGAGTTTGTTAGAAAAAAAACCAATTCATTGTTTAACTAGCTAAATAAATATTTAATACAGTCTGTATCAATGATCTGTTAATAGCTTTCAAAGTCATATCGGTTAACATATTTTTATTTGTTTGCTGCTCTACTTTTAAGGCAGATAGAGACAATTGTTATAGGAGTGAAAAGGCACTTTATACGAAATAACAATAAGGTGTTGTATCCTTTCAAAAATAAAGTGCAAAGTAGCATATTACAGTTTGAATGACCCATGACAAAAGTGATTTCAAATATGAATACATTAATCTGTAAAAATAGCTGTTGTCATGCTGTGGTGAGCTTCATAATTAACCTTTTATTATCAGCTAGGATGAAAATGACAGTTTCCATTTTGCCTGTGTTACTATGTATAGTTAATCATTCACAACAATCCCTGCCTTGGTGGATCTTACAGTCTATATTTCCTACCACATAGACACACACAGCTTAATTTCGTCAGAAGTCAATTAACACAGTAATCCCATGAAAAAAAATGAGTTGGTATTTGTCATTTTTCCTTGGTTTGTTTCTTCAGACTGCTATCAATGTCTTAGAATTTTACACAGTGTCATGGACTACCATGGCAATCACATTCACATGACACTTGATTGTGTGAGCAGTGAGGTTTCGGAGCGCGCCTGTGAATTCTGTCTGCATTGTATTCTGTAAAATCCCCCTCCACCTTCATATGACATTCTGAGACTTGGCAGCCATAATGTACAACCGCCAGAGAAATTTTGGAAAGGAGATGCATGGTTTCAGCAGCTTTCGAGATTCAACAGATGATTGCAGGGTCCCCAACACAATTTCACAAATTTCCAAACAGGCATTTGAAAAGCAGAAATGGTCACCTTTTGAACACAATTTACATAACAACTTCCAGTCAATACTTTATCCACTGGGTATACCATATATGAGGCTGAATGCCACCTACATACAGATGTTTAGTTCAGCAATGTAGGATAGGGATCTGCCTCACAGATATAGTGAAAAATAGATAAACTATAAAGCTCCACCCTAGTGACTATAATTTGCTTAAAAATAAAATGTATTTCAAACATAAATTATATTTCAGCTTACACCAGATATGATAATATTGCTTCAATTAATTGAAATCATGATTGTATGGAAGGAAGCATAGCTGACGCTCTGTATTCTGTACCAGCTGTTCTCATGCTAACTTCTACAAGGGCATTTTGGCTTTCCACTTAAGTGCCTGCCTGCATCATACACCCCATCTGTGCTCAGTGACATGGCGTGGATAGGGCTCACTGACCTAGTTAATCTTGGATGTGTTACTTGATCTTTTCCACTTTCTAATTCCAAGTATAGAAACATTGCAGAGGGCAAAGCCATGTCATGCTGTCCCTTTATACTGTTGACCTAATGCTTCAGCGACTAAAAAAAAAACTGGAAACAATTCTCTAGTAGGTCACTTAAAATGAAAGAAATATAATTGAATTTTGCAATTGAGATAATTCGAGAAATGCATAAGTGTATTATACATTTTTGTGCTTTTCTTTAGTATTTTGATTAGTGTGTTTTTATAAACTGCATGTGTTTTTTTTGCTATTGCTGTTCATTAAAAAGGTTTGGTCTTTCACTAAGGGGCATATTTACCACATTTTTGACGCATACATTTTCATTCCTTATTGCAAGGCTAAGGAATGCAAGATCATGACCATTTCTTAAGTGCCCAGCCGGAACAGCACTCCCTATAAATGGCTGTCCCTGCGAACACTGCATACCTAATAGCAGTTCGGTTCCTTCACTCGCGATGACATCCTTCTGTTTGTGCGAAGCAGTTCACTTGCTCACATGCCTTGTTCTCTGTCCGAAAACCTCAGACATGCGCATAAACTTTCCAGGAAAGTACAGTTTACTTTCAGCCAACTGTATATGGGGTGGGGTGACGAAACGTGTTTGATAACACCCTAACCAGCCTGTCCTTCGTTTCTCACGAAATGTGGCTTATAGCATGTACTTTTTATAGCCCTTGCTTTTTGTTCCCCAGCTCAACAGAGTACAACTGCAGTGTCTAATTACATGTGGATCGGGGGACATTTTCCTTATTGTAAATATGTATATTGTTTGTAGTACTTTGTTGATATGGAAGTGAAGTTATTATTCATTGTGTTTAAAGTGAAACCAGGTGGGTTATATGGCTAAGGCTCATATTGCAGGATACATGTGAGGGCCAATTAGTATCCATTGTTCTCAACATTACTAGTTCAGACATTGTGTCTAGAACCCTGTAGGGGAGTTTCTGTGGAAGTACAGCTCATCTCCACTCCCTTCTCCAACCCTCTAGGCCAGCACTCGCTAATTATTAAGGAGAGGCCCAGGGGTTTGCCCAGGGAGGGGAATACACTGTGGAAATTAGACCCTAGATATAAGGAGCCAGTACAAGTGGGGAGGTGAGTCATTCTGTGGACTTGATCTTGAAACGTGCTGGTTTTGAGTTGCCCGTCTCTACCAGAGACTACATATGCAGCTGAGAGAGATCCATGGACTTTGGATTCTGCAAATCAGGACAACCAGGTGACTGTAACTCCTTAAGCTAGTGGGGTAAGAGACAGATAATGTGGTAAACCTGTCTGGCATTTATTTACTGTGTGTACTTAATATTCTAGTGTTGTTTTTATTACAGTAAATGTACTGTTGTACTTTTCTAACTGCATTTGCCCGAGTGACTATACAAATCCTAGAAGGTACTGGGTAGGCTTCCCTGGCATAGTAAGGCACCCCTGTGTGGCCAGCCAGCGTGAAGTGTGTATAATTGGGCCAGAAAACCCAGTATCTTTACAGGGGGATCTGATGACCCCTAACAAGCGCTGTAGAGCTCTTTTCTGTGGAATGCCACTGAAAACTAGTTTACACGCTAGTAAATGCCAGCCTGAGATGGCTGCTTTAAGGAGGACCAGTTGGTAAATCACGCAATTTAGTACTCCCTAGAGAAACCTATAGGGACTGCTTACGCGAACAATAATAGTGGGACCACAGCAGAAATTGGAGATATCTGCTACGATCCTCTAGTTATAAATCACTTTGATAAATAATAATGCGGTCAGCTCAAAGGACCTTGATAAATAAAAAAGTTCCTAAAGGTAATCTGAGTAGCCATTGGATAGAAATGTGATTAATCATTGTGGTAAATCCAGGCACACAATGACCACACAATCCAATTTGGTTACCGGCTCTTGCTTCTTGGCTCCAGACCAATAAAAATTACATCTTACCCTCATGTGATTTTTGGGCCCCCATCTGTCATTTTGTGATGAACCACTGCATTAAGGGGCCTATTTATTAAGCCATAAACCATGCGGAAATGGCCTTTTTCGTGTGGTTTAGACATTTTTTTTTTAGTAATGCTACTATCTAACAAAAGTCTAACGCAGGAGACATCATAGATATCTCCTGCATTAGGCTAAGTTACGCATTACAGCGCTGTCCCTATAATTTTCAATAGGGAATGCGGTATGGGGCTACTTAACAAGCTCCAAAAAGCCTAACTTGAACCTGATGGCATTAACCGTTCTACCCTATGAGGAGGGCATTGCAGTAGAGGGATCTGCGAATCCCTCACCGCAGCCTTCCTGCTATGCCCTTGGATTACTATCGCAAAATAGCTCTGCGCATGCGTGACTTTAGGCCTCTGTACGATAGTGACCGGAGAGGAGACAACAAGAGTTTTAAAGTAAGTGAAGTCCACGGCTCTGTACCACCTAGCTGTGGCCTCATCTGAAAATGTAAACTGTTAAACAGAGAAAACAAATGAAGACATCAACTGAAAAAAAGGGGTTGGAGTGTGGGCAATTCAAAATGGAAGAGTGAGCGATGCAGGAAGTAGCATAGGGTGTAGAAAATGAGGAAGGTGAACATTCTAAAGGGAGGAGCTGGGTTAAGCTAATATTATTGATCCCTGGGTATTAATTAATGGGCTTAATTTTTCTTTTAAAGTACACCCATTCCTGCCAATATTCTCAAATGGAAAATCTAGACAAATTAGGACACTCTATGCTCCATCCAGACTATGCCCTATTTGCACAAGATCACATCCGTTTCCTGACAAGCCATGTCTCTTTGTCAAAATTCAAGACTGCTCAGAGGTTCTTTCTAGCTATGATCTCCACTAGAGGAGGGCGCTGGTCTTCACAAACTTTCCACAACTCTATGTGAAAAGCAACTCTGAGCAGAGCACTGGTGACTCTCACTGATGATTCCAATGGGGCAATGTACAAACCACTCACATCATGAAGGAACAGCGTGATGTGCAGAGCATCATGCTGACCAATTCTCGACTGGACAGCAGGATAAGAATTGCTGATAGGAGCGGATTGGCAGAGCCACGTGAAGAGCAACATACCTTCAGTCTGTCCCTGCTGTCGGGAATATGTCCTGACTGTGCGGGACAGTTAAAAAAAAAATTAAAAAAAACAGAACTGCCCCACCAGTATTGGGACAGGTGGCAGACTCCGCTGCTCCATCCTACCTGTTATTGCAACTTTTATTACCTGCTGCTGATGCCTTGTGTGGGTCCTCAAATGTTGGGTCCTGTCGGAAAAGAGATCGGTACTAAACCCCTCCTGAAAAGTCGAACACTTTAGACCTTCCAACCACAAACAACCCAAACATTAAATCAATAAATAGGCCTCCTTTCCCCCCAACATTAAATTATTAGCTCACATTTAATACATAAACCCCACATTTCATTATTAGCACAAAAGTATATATATCCCCATCAATCACACATTACATTAATAACCCCATTTAACAAAGATTCATCAACTTCTGGGTTATTGGGTAATTACTCAATTACATTTATTGCACTCTTAATAGCACTCACTACACTACATTAATACCTTGTATACAAAAATGTCAAGCGCTGGGAAAACCTGTACTTCTTATTCTCTTCAAATTGAATATATGTTGAATTCAAATGCAATATAAGGCAATATAATAGAAATAGCCTAATATAATAAAAAACACATGTTATTTTTATTTTTGTTACTTCACATGAATATAAAAAAGGTTAAACAAATAGCCAGACAATATTACCCTAATAAACAAGAACATATAGGTTCTATCTGTGGAAGGGAGAGCGGGAGGCAGGGGGGGAAAAAATGCCCGGGCACAAGAAAAAATGCTGCTTGTATAGATTGCACTAGATGAAAAAAATGTACATCTATTTTAGATCCCGGTTCCAGTGGAAAATAAAAATGTATAAAAAGCATGCATTAGAGATAGAACTCAGTATAAAATCAAAATATAAAAGTAGGTACAGTCCTCCACATGTAATGCAACTTCGTGGGAAACAGTAATGCGCTGAAAAATCCTCATAGGTAAAGGAGAATTCAAATGCCAATAATCATGTATAGATAATGATAAAAGATGGCATATGTAGTATTTCAGAAAAGTTCTTACCACCTTCTTCACGGGTTCGGATGATGTCTCTGATAAGTCCTCTCCTTAAGGGTGTCTTAAGCCCAGTTTGAATTGGAATAAACCAGAGTTTCTTACCACTTTCTGGACCCTCCGGAGGGGTGATAAATGTATACCGGTCTCAGCAATGAATCCAATTGTCCCGCAAATGCTGCAGCCGTCAGTAGTTGTTTCCACTATAGGTGTTCCCACTCAGGCGTCCCTCGGAAACAATTGCGAGATAAAGATAGTTCCATTCACTTGACGAAAAACGTAGGAGCTAAGGTCACAGTATTATTATTATGACTCCTTCTCCATGTGTGACACCAATGTATCCGGACAAAAATATTAGGTATAGCTGACGCGTTTCGTCCTGTAGGCTCAGGACCTATCACATTACATTAATATTCCCAATATATAAACAGAATGGCCTTCACCAGTGCTATATGCATACATAATAAATATATGTGTACATACATTATATTATATTAATACCCCACATACATTACATTAACACTCCCTACACATACACAGAGAACCCTACATTTTATTCCATTAATATCACACACATATTACATAAATATCTCATATACACACATATGACATTACATTAATAGCCCACTATACATATTTGATTTGTAGAGACTGCTGTGGGAGACTCCTTTTGTCCACCTCTTTCATAGTCACGTGTGCTGAAAACTGGAGGGGACTGGCCTACATGGAGGGGAAGGAAGGTCGGAGCGTAGGGTAAGGAAAGTGAGGAGTTGGACAGGAGGGGAGCTCTTGATATACCACAGAAGCGAAACTGGACTGCGTGCTTCGGAGCATGTTCCTTCTTTAGTCAGTACCCATTTTCAACAATTCCTTAATAGACCAGGTTTAAAGCATGTTATGAATATATGGAATAGGTAGCAGATTTTTTTTTTATGGTATAGGCAGAAGATTTTTTTACTGGGGAACAATTCATCTACACTCATTACCTGCCCACTTTGTGGAATGTCCTTTCTCACACAATAAGACTTTAATAAGTCTTAAAATTTTCAAGCGTTCTCTGAAAACCCACCTATTCAGGCTAGCTTATAAAATGCCTCAACCACCATCTTAACCTCCCTAGGGTACCATATTTCCATCCGTTACGCAGTTTACACAAGACAACAACTCTCTGACCCCCTGACCAACATTGCTATGTGACTGTATCATAAAGCTCACTAAGCACTTTTTTACCTTTGCAATCTGGCTGGACCAGTATACAATATGTAGGACTTAACCTCATATATCAAACTCCCATTGTCCCATAGATTGTTAGTCTGCGAGCAGGGCCCTCCGACCTCTCTGTCTGTCTGTATTACCCAGTATTGTTTTATTACTGTGTTTGTTCCCAATTGTTAAGCGCTACGTAATATGCTGGCGCTATATAAATAAATGTTGATGATGATAAAAAAATATTTTCCATATGATATTCAGCTCTGTGTAAAAATTGTATATGATAGTACTACAGTTCAATGCCAATCTAGTTTTATTCTGTATCTGTACAATATGAAAACTTTCCCTATACTGTACAATCCTGCTTTCTACTCGCTCCATTTAATTACTCAACACAGAGTTTCGATGCTTGATCTGTGGCTGACCTTAGAGATGCAAATGACCTTGAATCAGATGTACAGTGTGATGACCAAAAGGATTATAGCTACTTCTAGAGGGGGAATGTTGGCTCTATGTCATTAATGTCTGCATAGCAAATATTTACTCTATATGCATAGAATAGGGAAAAGGCACCGTATGCTAAACCTTTATTTACAATTAACTTTTTCATAAAACAGCTCTTTGCTACTTATTTATATCGATCAATAGACTAAAGTACTAAATACAATAATCAAAACTTTGTCATGTCTGCTACTTTTTAGACTCTATGCTGTTTTCAGTGTCACTTGATATGATATTCATTATTAAGGGAAAAATTAAGATAAGGGGAATGATAAAAATGGGCATTTTTACGTTTGCTGTCCCACAGTATGCTACCTACCTAAACTTGCTTCCTGAGAACAATGTATTTTATGTCACCTGCCAATAATTCCATCCCACTAGATAGCACTCATTACGTGGGCAACCATAGATCCTTGTCTGTGTGTGATTTATTTCATAGCTCCCAACATTTCCCGTTTTCATATTCAGATGTTACCTTTTATGGCTAGAGAAGAGTGTTGGTTGCATTCCAAGACTTACCTAATAAGATGCAAACGTGCTTCTAACATATATTCCTTTCCCACCATCAACATTCCTCAGGCTTTCAGCTGGTGATACATTCATTAATGCAGGTTTTATTGCATATCTAGATATATATCAGAGACGTGATTTTATTTGTCAAGAGTCACTGGGCCCAATTCAATTCGGCCGCGTTACTCAAGGAATATTACCGTTAATATGGTAAAAGTGTGCGGTATTACCATTCGTACGCTAAAGGTTTGCAGTATTACCGTTAGTACTCTAATTTTAATGCTAATTTTTGCTCGCACCTCTCGGGCCGCGAGTAAAAATCGGTGTTAAAGGTAATCGTACTAACACCGCATTAATCCTAGATTAACGTGGCCCAATTGAATCTGCCCCACTGAGTGCAATGCGCTAAATTGCTATCCAGCAGGGCAAAGGTTGTACTGTGACGTCATGCACCTACTGTTTGTTCAAATATACACATTTTTATGTATAAGGGCATGAATTTGTGCAGCCGCATAGCAGTATCTGCGGCATGCGTTGTTTGCCCAATGGGATGGATCAGGAGTGTTCCTTGCAGAGTAAGCGCATACGTATAATACTTATTATTATCATAGATTTATCCTAGATTATACTTTTATTATAAGTATGCAACAACATCATACCTTCCAGCAGTAACATTTTTTAAAGGGCATGGTTGCGCTAGACAGAACATGGCATGTCTTATTCAAAGCGTGTCTCGTCCCTATACTTTTAGTAGGAAGCATTTTGCACTGTTGTGGGAAAACTCATCTCGAATGTTATAAAAGAAAAATTCAAACACAGGAAAATGACACATGCAATAAAAGCTGTCCCAATACCCACTCATTCTCGAGATTAATTTAGGCTAAACCAAGCAGCATTATGGGTAACAAAAAAACAAAACCCTGCTAATGGTGCAGATGGCTTTTGTGGTTTTCAAAGGCTGTGAAGAGGGCATGTACCGTAAAAGGAATATGCAAAATGTTTGGTGGACAATAAGGCGCACTTGTACACAGAAAATACATCACGGGTCCGCACTTTTTTGCATCTTGTAAATGTGATTTATTGCCTGTGGTATACCTCACAAAGATTTCCTAATGTCTGGATGATTTACTGGCATACTAATTCAACGTTTAATCAAAAAAATGATACAAATGATTTCCGCAAAGTAAGCCATTTATCAGGAGTTACCTTGGACAGTGCATGGTTGACAGATTTCCTCAATTCCTATGCCGCTAATTATTACTTTATTTTCCATTTTACTGGTGAATGTTATTTCACACAGGTCTTCTATCGCTTTGTACAATAATGCAGCATGTAAACTTGAGTTGCAAGTTATTTATTTTTTGACTGTAGCAACCACTGCTGCTTCCCCTCGTCTCTGGTATGCAAAAAAAAAAAAAAATGATCCAGCTTCCTATTCAAAATCAGTTTGCATGCAAAACTGTGCTTAGCTTAGATGCTGCTATTTGAATTTACATGACTTGAACACAGTGGTTTTAGGGCTATTTAAATGAGATACATTGGAGAGACTTAAGCTTGTGTAAATGTTCTGATCCTGTAAACTCTTCACGTTTTGCTTTGGTTTAACATGTTACAACAAATTTGTCAAGAGTCCTAGATTTTCTAGAATAATCTCTACTTTTTAAAGATCGGGGAGGTAAATGTATGAAAGATCGGTTTCTGCATGTCGCCGGAAATCAGCGACTTTACAAGGGAAAATTAAAGCGGCGATGGCTTTTAAAGTCAAACTTTCCTTTAAAAGCTATCACAGCCAGGGCCATCTTTTCCATTGGGCACGATGGGCAGCTGCCCGGGGGCCCCACGGGCAAGGGGGCCCCATAGGCACAGCTCTTAATGAGAATAAATAATCCTGCAAAAGAAAAAAACCTGCAAAAAAAACCTACAAGGGTCACTGAGCAAGTACATCTATCTATCTCTATCTCTATATATCTATATCTGTATCTGTATACATCTATATCTAGGGGCCCCGATGCACTGCTTTGCCCGGGGGCCCATAATGTTGTTAAGATGGCCCTGATCACAGCCCTGCAAAGTCGCAGATTTTCGTCGACTTGCAGAAACCGATCTTTCATACATTTACCCCCAGGAGTTCTCGTCCTTAGCAATGCTCCTGACAAATTGCACTATATTACTTATCATATATATTATGATATTACATATCATATATTTTAAATGTATTTATTTATTTTCTCTAAACACACCTTTGAGATCGCCTTTGTTTCCATGTGCCACCCTCTGTACAAAGTGGGTTGACTCTGGGCAATGCAACTCTTCAATTATACTAATTTAAAACTTATTTGGTACAATGACAGGCACCGATTCCCCCCCCCCCCCCTTTCCTTTGTCCATAGTTGCCTACTGTCCCTAATTTCTAGTCCTAGGTTTTAAAGATATTTAAATGTTCATCTTTGTTAGTATTGTTATATTGGTTGCAGTATTCAGTACATTTTCTTTTTCTCCAGCCTGTGTAAATTAAATTCATATACATTGAAGAGGGTAATGCAAGTACAGGCCCATTGCATCTGCCAACCAGAGCAAAGAATTGCTTCTTTTCAGAGTGCATCATCTTAAATTATTTTTCAGAATTCTATTTATTAAAAAGTGGCGATAGTGCTGGTTTTCTATCACTACTTATGACAGCGATGGTAAATCATGTTGATATGAGGTTTTCTAAGACAATCTACTCTGCTGCCCGACGATAATGGCTGGCAATGGCAAGAGTAGTCTTACCACATTGCTTGGCGGTTTGCCGGATCACGTATGCACAGTGGAACGGGAAGTCCTGACCTGAGCTGGCACTTCTACTAGTTAAAAAAAAAAAGTTAAAAACAATACTCCACCGCCAGATTTCATATAGAGGTGCGTTTCACACAAGAATATTTCTGTGTCCGTTTGACAGGATCCTCATATCACTAATGTGCTGCTGGAGACCCTGCTTCTTCCACTATCTAACCCTCTGCCTCAACTTCCTGATTGTCATCATTCCTCTCCCCACTTCATGTCAGTGACCCTAAATCAAAGCGGGTTGTCATAATTCAGGAAAAGAAGAATTAAAAATACAATGTTATGATATGATATAACTTGACAAAATAATTACTTATTTTAATTCAAGAGGAGACTGCATTCAAAGGACTCTTTAGACTACCAAATGACTAGACAAATCTAATTATTTCTAATCCTGTAATAACCAGATAATTGTGTATGGTAGCTTGAAGATAATATTATAATATTTTAAGAAATTACTAGTTCATATTTCTATATTTTGGATCTGAGTGCAAGAGAAGGAAGTTTAATTTATATTTATTTAAATGCGGTTGTCTGTAACAATAGAATGGCCACATTGGCTTAACAATCCAACAGGTGGTTAAAGGAAGTGACTGCAACATATCGTGGTCTATTTAATAAAATGTTCCGATAAGGCTGATTCTCTAACTCAACTTATTGTGGCAATAGAAGACTACTTATCGCCACAATCTATCATTAAATTCCTGCCAAGGTATTGTAGCGGTACACAGCTGCCTTGGTGATGCTTGCCGCTGGCTGGGGCTGCTGCCAACCATAGCACTGCCTTCACCAGATGTGAACCGTTGATCACACGCTTCCACCTGGGATAAGGCGTTTGCTCTATAATAAATCGACCAAGTGGAAATGTTGCCTATAGCAACCAGTCACATTCTAGCTGTCATTTTCTAGAATTTACTAAATAAATGATAACTATAATCTGATTGGTTACTGCAGGCAACATCTCCACTTTTTCAAACCAGCAGTTTAGTAAATATACCCCCTGGTGTAGAATGGAACCAAAATTAGAATCTGCTTGAATGATATCTGAGCTCAAACAGCAAGTAACCATTTGGAGCCATCTGTCATTACTAGCAATGATCCATACATATTGTTATGTCCGTATGTATCGTTTGCAATAAAGATTCTCCGATACGATCACTGTGATTCCAAAGACCATAGGTTTTATTCGCAATAGTATAGCAAGACTTGGTATGCATGGGCTTGTTAGCACTAACAAAATCTTCTATGAGAACACTCTGGTTTCCAAAGCCAAAGGTGAACAATTTATACACAGTACAGTTGTAAAAAGCACAGTTACAGTATTAAGGTCTTCATTCATAGGTCGAAGAGTGTTGACCTCCAAAGAACTTGATGTGGCATTGGTGGATTCCTCTGGTCATTGTTTCTTAAGATTGCCAGGTGTCCGTCTTCAGATTCCCGCCTATAGACCTGTATAAACTGTTTTTTTTATGATCCCTGTGTACTGGTTAGTTGGTGTATGAAAAACTGATATTATTTGTAACTAGCGTTCGCAAGGTGCCAACGCTACATAAATAACACCGGAAACATTCTCATGCGATTGTGAACAGAATGAGACCAAACTCGAAATTAATATGTTGGAAACATTAAATAGCTTTTTCACCACATTAGAATTTATATTAACTAAAATACATAGATTTAACTTATTTGCATGTTGTTTGCTAAAATAATTATTTAATTGTGTACTAATCGCATTGCAACCAATATTAGTGTACAGAAAATATTGACTACCACTTTCATCCAATTATTAATCTTCAACAATGTAAAGACCACATTTTAGAACTGTGTTTTCCTTTCCCATGATTGCTAGTTTTCAGGATTGGAGCCAGGGCTGTCCCTGGCACTTGTCCTTGGAAATATCCCTATTTTTAACATTGGCAAAATGCACAATAAAATTAATATTTTTCTGCATGTCAGATGCCGTTGTTTCAATCTGTTCTTACTCTATAGACCTTATAAGGTAAGATTTATTGTGTACTTCATATTAAACAACAAGTATGTTATAATTAAGTTCTGTAAACATGCCATGATGGGAATTCTAGAGCACCAATGTCCACCCACGTACTATGTGAAGACCTTAGATTCATCCACTTAGCAGCAAAGTGTCCCTGAAAATGATTTCACATCGACAACTATACTTTCCAGGGCAGAAACACTATTAGAATTACTAATATATGTATCTGGTTAATGTAAAATAAGGGAATTTAGCAAATGAATGAATACTTTTCTAAACCTTGTAGCATAAAAGACTAGCAAAAAGATCAATAATTGTTCATTGCTGTCCAGTTGTTTAATATTATGTAGAGCCAGAGATATGGGAACTGGATTAGGACTGAATGATTGACAGTCTGATATGGTTTTTCATGTTACAGACTGTGCCTTCTTTCCTCCAATCACTATTTTTCTGCAAATATATTCTTTGCTTGTCTCGGCTTGATTAATAAATTGTATGAGCTAAAGCGTTATATTGTCAATGCAGAGTAAAGAGCTGCACAGAATCCTATCAAAGCTGAAATTCCACGAAAAAGGAAAAAAGCAAACAAAACCCATTCACTCCACATACAGTTGAAACATGTCACCTGAATGTCATGTTATTAAATAATTCATAGGGGGGGGGGAATCAATTGGCCACGTTACATCTCGAAAGTAACGCGGCCTGAGCACTATTACCGTTACTATGGTAATAGTGCACATTTTTACACTTGGTACAGTAACTTTTAACGCTGAGTTTTGCTTGCGGCTCGGGACCCGGGAGCAGAAATCCAGGTAATAGTGCGCAATTGAATTCCCCCCATAGTGTGTGTTTTTAATGTGGACTTTTCACCTACTCATAGTGAAAACTATTTTAAAGCATTTGTTTTTAAATAAAGAAGATGGTAGCGATTCGTACAGTTTACCCCCCTACCCCTGCATCATTTACCTAAAACACCCAAAACACCCGCAATTGAGTATGGCTATTGTGCCCTTTTTTTTTTTTCTTTATTGAAGCTCCAGGTGCGTGCTCCAATCACCCAGTGCCGTGCAAAAACAGTGCTGGGGGCTTGGGACTTTAGACCCTTCCCAAAAAGGAAAGGGCCCCGTTGCTCCCTATCCCCCGAAGCCAAAAGGCTTCTTTGGAGGACAAAGATTCTACGGACACCCCTTCGCCGAAGCTAGTGGGTGCCCCTTTCCATCCCTGACCCTCAGAGCCATAAGGCCCCTTAGAGAGCAAGGGTCTTCAAGACTGCCTCTGCCGCAAGGCTTGGGCAGTCCCCTTTACCCCGAAGTTGGCCGAAGCTTCCCTCTGGGGACTGGCTCTTCAACTCTCCCCATAAGGAGAGAGTCTCAGACAACTGAGGGAGAGGGGTTCCCCTTAGGGTCAAACCCAAACCCAAAAACATGCAAACGAAAATCAACCAAAAATGAAATCCATGCAAAAAAAGTGCTGTGCTGTAGATAAGTGCCATATGTTTAATAAATAAAAAGTAAAAGTGCCCATAAGCCCCAGCCTAATGGCCGGAGGGTGTAAAATTAATTGGGGTGTAAAATTAAGTGTAAAATTATGGGCTGATTTTAGAATTGGCCAGCCCTTCCATTAGACGAATCTAGGTGGTTGCCTAGGACGCCAAGTGTTAGGGGGGGGGGGTCCTAAAACACTAAATGAGTGTCAAAAAAGTTTGTGTCGTTGCTGCCACATTTGCACACAGGGACAAAGCACATGTGCAAAAACCCTTACTGTGAGGGTATATATGGCCAGGGTGAACCAACAAAATTTGAGTTTGATGAAGCATATAATGTAGGTTTGGGATAACAGACTCTGGGGCCTATTTATTATTGATTTTTTTCATAAAATTTAAGATATGTGCACATTTATTAAAAGTGCATCGCTGCAAATCTCTTAGATATCTGCTGCTTTGCATTTTTTTTCTAAATCCAGAGCAGTCCCCATAGATGTCTGTGCGGACTGCTATATGCTGAGCCAGTACAAGATGTGGTTGGCTTCGCCATCTGTGGCATGATGACACAGTTCAGAAATTGTGTCCTATGTCCATGTATTGATGCCTATGGAGGTGGCCATTTTCATGGAGACCAAGATTTAATCAAAGACTGACAGGTAAGACAACATGACTTGAGTAATGCAGACAGAAATGTAAAAGACACTTCAGTTTCTAGAGATTCATTCGCTGCTTTTCTTTAAGGCATAGTTGCCTACTTCCGGGAGACTCCCGCATTTCTGGGAGAGCAGGGCAACCTCCTGGTTCTCGCCCTCGCAAAAGATGGGGGACGGAGCTTAATGACGCAAATATTGTCACCTTAGCCCCAAAATTATGCAATTCTTCAAGCCGCACGCCCATCTCCCCCGGAATCTCCCTGAAGCCAACGAGGAAAAGTTAGCAAGTATGTACTCTATACCACAAGTTCTGAAAATGCAATTACACACACAAAATGCAATTTTCAGGTCTGCTCTATGGAGACAGCATCGCGGTAGAGTGATCTTCGAATCTTACTGCTCTCTCCTCCAGTTACTAGCACAAAGGTGGCCACTTTGTGATTGTGACCATAGAAGAGATAGGAGACGGGACTTTGCAGGAACAGCAGTTTTTCGTACTGCTGTTCCTGTTGAAGTTTTTTAATAAATATCTTATCTTTGCGATGAGGATTGAAATACATAGCGTATAAAATGCGGTGGGTAATAAATAGGGGCCTCTGTGTGACATTTCTACACATTACTGCATGACAACCATGTAACATGCATCCTCTTTATGCAGAATTATTCTAACGCAGTCTTGATAGGTTGGGAAAGGAGTTCTGTGCAGGAACATTGTTTTCTTATAGATATGTTTTTACATTTTATAATTGCATTTATGGGCATACATAAAATATATATTTTTTCTTCTCAGATAGCTGCCTGCTTTAGGAAAAGGGGTCTTAAGGGAATAATTAAAGATATTAATAGGCAGAGACTTATCCAGAAGAATGTTATTTACAGTTAACATTTTTTGTGGCACAGAGAAATGCAAGATACAATACTCAGATGGGGTTTTCCACTAGATACATTAATTTATTTACTTAATTCCTTTCCTTCCTAATAATAGTCGTTGTATTTAGCAGGGTCCTGGCACTTGCATATAGCTGGGAGCTTTGCATATTGTCACTGCCAGGTTCTCGCGGTAGGAGCACAGAGCGTGATAAGCAGGGGGCTCGGCTATATGATATTGCTGGAACCCTGTTAAATACAGTGAATAAGGAGGGACCCCTACCATAATATTAGTATTGGGAAGAAATGGAATATATTGGAAAATCCATTTAATGGGTCTCCCATACGTGGCCATAATTTGTTTATAATGGTAAAATGCATGTTTGTGTCAAGGTGGCTTCTACAGGGAGACATGTATGCAGGCATGCCGACTACACAAAATGGGCCTTGTCTAGAAAGGGCAAACCAGCCAGTGCAAAATCCTATGTGGCATTGCCATGCGCCTTGATTGGGGCAAGTGTGCATAGATTTTGGTCCAAGAGCAAGATAGCGTTGGCAATGGGCAATGTTAGGAGCTGGGTGGAGTGTTGGGTACGGAGTAGGCGCCTAGTTTTATGGGACAATACAAAAATGAGATTTAATTTTGCAAAGCAAGATTTAAAATTGGATAAAGGGAGAGAGGAACACACAGCCAAAAATATAAGGACTTTATATTTACAACAACTCTGAGCTGGTGGAGATTAGTGCTTCAAAAATCGCAGCAAATTGCGGGTGATAACCCGCGATTTTAGTCCCCAAGTTGCCAGATTAACATTACTCCCCATGACAGCGTGGGAAAATCCCTTAGACTATAAATAGACCTCGCGGCTGTGCTAAACTCATTGCGTATCAGAGCTTGCACAGTGTAGAAGCTGTTCCTACGTCATCTGCCTTTTTATTTTATTTTTTAACCAAGCATGTTCCGGGTTGGATTACAAATATGGGGGCCATCCTGGCCTGAAGAACAGAAGACTGCAACTAACAAGGGGGCCGTTCTGGCCAAGAAGAACAGAAGATATTTACAAGCAGGGACTTATGGAATTACAAATTCTTTTGCACATTTCAAGCAGGGACATTTGGAATTACAAATTTTGGGACATGGTTTACAAGCATTTTTGGATTACAAACTGCTGACAAAAGAAGAAGAAATCTGATTGGTAAGTATATTGGGGTTTTCTTATTTTTAATAAATATATGTGGCATGAATGAGGGTGTTTAGTGTATTTATTGGAGGTTTTATTATTTTTATTAAAATGTTGTGGTTTGAAGCAGGGAGTTGTGGCTTATTTAACATTTTGTTTTGTGGTACTACAGGTCTCGGCCAGCCGTGGGTGTCAGGGCATGTTGGCACTTGTGGTTTTCCAAGTACCAGCATGTCCTGGCTGATATGGGTATGCTGGTGCTTGTAGTTATACAGGCATCAGCATGCCCAGACTGTTTTTAGGGCACCTTGGCATGGTTGGGACTTGTAGTTCCACAAAACAATATGGCCTCCGTTTGTTTTTTTTTTACATAATTTTCACCGTTATTACCCTACTATCCACCGCCCACGGGGGTAGGAAGAGCCTTAGGCTTTCAGCACTGGGCTGGTTATTCCTAGAGGGGGGGGGGCGCTCTTTTTTTTCTCGGAGGACCCCACTCCATAGGGAATCCAGCCCAGCGCTGAACAGCCTGGGGTTGGCTGTCATTATGGTATTATGCCGTGTTTCCATCTGCTATAGTGCCACCCACCCCAAGCTGGTTCGCCTAGTGCTGGTTGCATGAAAATCGGGGGGAACCCACGCCAGTTTTATCCCCCGATTTTTAACGCAACCAGCAGTAGGCTGGCAGCACTAAGATTAATAGTGGTTTTTGAACATTTAACTATTTTTACATTTTTGACAGCTGCTGGGACCTGCGGCTGCATAGGCAGGGCAGTGTAACAGTGATGTGTTTACGCCTCACACTGCCAGGATGCAGCGTGTTGTATTTAGCGATTTTTAAAGCAAACTCAGGAGAGTTGGCTTAATCGCAGCTTCGTTCATTTGAGATTTGTATTGCTAGAGTGGCAAACGGTCGGGACTTTGATCTCTATAGATTTTGGAAATAGCGATTTTGGCAGAAACACATCAAATCTCAATTTAATACATCTGCGAGATGAAACACCTGCGAGAAAATCGCTGGATTTTCAAAATCGGAGCTTGATACATTTACCCCTGGGTGTTATTCTACATTTTTAATGGAATGGATTTTGCACTTTGGTGGTAAAGTGGTTTTCTATGTGCACATTGCCCAGAATAAAGTAATATTGAAACAGACACGTGTCACATGTAATAAAGGTAGTTCTGATGTCCCCTCAGTCATGATTTATTTGAGCCATAATTAGGTTAAACTGGGCAGTATTTTAGGAGATAAACGTAAAGTTCTAGTGATTCTAAAGTGGTAGGAGTCTGTTTTGCACAGTGTTCTCTTCAGATTTGTTTGCCTGTCCACACATCTAAGTGAACTTCTAGTCTTCCCTGAGTGCATAGCGGGCTTACACCTCTGCTGGGTGGACCTTCTAGTGGCATCAATACAAAACCAGGGCGTTTTGTGCTGTGGCGCCTACAGGAAATGACAGACGAACACGAGTTCTTACCATCTGTCCACCTAACATTTGTACCGACTCCTCAGCATAACTCCTCACTCCGTTTTGGTTTAAGGTAAAGACCATAACAATTATTTGGGTGAAACCATACAGAGTGGAAGGAAGGGGATGTCCAAGGTGATGGGCAGAAGTAGAGACCCTGAACTCTACCCCTATTTCCAAAACCTTGATTATTGCCCAGGTGCCGGGCTGCAGATATTTAAGGCAGGGCAAACTCCTGCCCAAATATCTTACCCATTTATGGGTGAGGGTCCCACCAGGAGAAGGACAAAACCGAACAGAGATATTCAGCGTGTAGTACTGTCTCCTCTTGATGGTCATCTGCATCTTCCATAAATGATGTCTAGGTAAAGGGACGACACAACAGCCCTTCCACAGAGCTATTTACTGTGTTGGTATGTACCACCCACTCTAGTGGTAACTACAATGACAGAAGTGCAACAGCAGTGCTCTGGTCCTCTTTAATTTCTAGCACTAGGTGTAGTGTTCCACCCTTTCTACAATCCCCACAGCTCCAATAAGTCAATCTGCAGAAGACAGACAACACAATACAATATCAGATGCCAAAAGCCTACCTTTTAATGTTGGCCTGACTATGAGGTCAAAGACACAATAAAGTTTTTCTCACAGGTCTATAAAAGACCACCACAAAATGGCTACTGGGGATTAAGCGGGCAAATGGGACCAGACGGGACGCAGTCACACAGTTACAGGGCTACCTCCTACTAATGCCATGGCTAGTGCCAAAATTTGTGTTCCAAGCTTAATTATACAATGTGCCCCAGATAAATGAACAGAGTCCTACAATATTCTAACTGGTTCCATAGGCCTTGTGCCCACTACTGCTGCACAGACCTAGTGCTTAAAATGTGCCATGGGCCTTATGTCCAACATAGGTGACTGTGAATATGGGACCAGAGCATGAGAACCATACTTACCTGCTCCGCGCAGGAGACAGACCTTCTTTCCACCATATTTGTCTTCTCAAGTCCATCCAGCCAGCAGCGCCTCTTCTTCTATTCGGCACTTCACTTAAATGAAGAAACTCTGTTTTCTTCAATCTGCCCCGGCTTCCTTCTGTTGCTTGCAGAGGGCTCATCTTCCGGCATCTTTCTTCTTCTATGTTCGCGCTCTTGCATCTTTTCTTATGCATTCTCTTCTCCTCAGGCAGCCATCTTCTTTCTTCATCTTCTTTTACTGGTCTGATCAGACCAGTGCAGGTGGTGGGGCTTAATGATGCAGTAAGTCGCAATTAGTTCACCAGGGTGCCAAATTTAAATGACTTGAGGTGAGCCCTGATTGGCTGAAGGTGAATCTGAGCGGGTAGGGTACATAATTTCGACAGTGTAAATGTCGGCACTTAACCTGCCAACATTTGCATTGTGTAGACAAGTGGACAATATCGTCAGTGTGACTGACAACACTGGGAATGTCACCAATCACACCGACGACATTGTCCACCTCTCTACACAATGCAAATGTCCGCAGGTTAAGTGTCGACATTTACACTGTCGGAATAATGACCGTCACCGATCTGAACAGATTGACTGTCCCCAATGCTGGGTAGCGCAGTCGGTAGGGAGCACTTACTTGTGCTTGATCGTTGGTTGGGTGAGTGACATCCTCTTCTACATCTTCATGGGCTTCGCCATTCTACAGTGCTGCGCATCCAGTGCGTATCGCCAATAAGGTCTAGCTGTAGCAGCCATTTTGTGCTCTGATTTACTTTTGTTGATAAATCTCTTTCTTAGAAACTATTGCCATCACTGAACTACAAACGCTGTGCCTTAGTAATGTCTCTAAGGTGTGGAGATTAGATCTGCTTTATCATAGTGAATATCGGTTCAGGGCACAAAATGGAGGCTACCAATCTATGAAGGTGATGGATGCATTTAAAACTAATCTTTTAAGCCGTATTTAATAAAACAGTACAGACTGCTTATACGTTGTCTTTTCAAGTTAACACTACTGGAAGTGAATATAAATGTTCCGCTTTTTCTACTATTTCTGCCGTGCTGTTAAGTAAGTCTTTCTAAATTGTGTATTCTGCAGTTTGAAGAAAGTCTAAATAAAGCGATTAGGAAAAGAAAAATGAACTTTATTGGCTCAGGGCCTTAAATCTTGCTCTGTAGTCAGTTTTGTGCTCATTCCTTCTGTATTTCCAGATAAGGCAGTCAGGACTAAAAGCTGTTTGCAGTCACACTGCTAAGGGACGACTATTGCACTGAATGCTGATGTGTTTGATCAATGAAAATTAAATCGCTTCACTGTACTCTTTGTACACGACCACTGGAAATTGTGGGTAAACTAAGAAATACCAAAATACAAACAAATATATTTCAGACGCTGTTATTTCTCTTTGAACTGCTAACTGTATCAGTAGAGAAATTTTGGGCAACAATCAGTGTGTGCAAGAATTAGCATCTTATCACAAAATGAAAAACGTGTTAACCATCATCTACAAATAGCATAAAATGGGGATGCACAACACATTTTGCAAATGGGCATTTCTCTTCTTAGCCCATATATAGGTGCCAGCACACATTTTCCCCAGGAAACGGGGATGTCGCTATTTTTGGCGGGTTGGGCACAATCTGATGACGTTGAATCTGTCAACAGTTGGACTGTTGACACCAAAATGACGACAGTGTAACTATTGACAGATTCAGTGTGTTGACATGGTTAAAATGGCGACGTTGTGCCTATCGACAGGTAGCAATGTTGACATTCAAACAGCGATGCCAGCGGCACAAATTAGTTAATACATTAAAAAAGAAAAAACAGCGTGTCCTCCCTAAACAGATTAACCCTAGTGCTGCTGGCACAATACAGTAAAATAATACAGAAATAGTAAAATAAACAAGCGGGACTCCCCCCCCCCCCCCCCCCCCCCAGGGGTACACAGCCCCATGAAAGCATGAGGGCTCTTCTCACACCCTTGAGCGGTGCGTGTGGGGTATTCAAAAATATATTTATAGTGAACGCACTATTTGGGGCACATGGTGCACTACAGGTCCCAGCAAGCCCAGGCTGTCAACAGTTTGGGCATATTTGTTCTTGTAGTACTACAAGCACCAGCATACCCATGACTGCAAGAGCATGCTGCCACTTGTGGAACCACAAACAGGGCAGATGTCCAAGTCCCTAATCCAAAGGGGGCCTCCAAGCTTCATTTTTATATCATTATTTATGAAAAGAAAAAATGTTATTTTGCTGTATACATGCCCACCCTGCATGTCGGTACCTCTGCATCCACGTCATGGGGTGTTGAGCACAGGACGCTATAGTTTGTGATGCATTGGCAGGTCTAATATGTTGGGTGAGGGATATATTTTCAGGCCCAACCCTGGGAGCCAGTTTACCTATAGGAAAAATAACTGGTCAGTCTTCCTTATACTATAAGTGCCACCGGAACCTGCCCTCCTATCTGTTTACGGAAATAAAGCTGAACTCTTAAACCAGAATTGTATTCCTTGTGGCCAATGTATTATAGTGCCTATTCCCAGCTAGGCAGGCAGACAATACAGCCTACCCTAAGGTTGGCCATAGACAAGGTGATTCTGTAGTGACCAGTGTACATTACTGCCCATTCCCTGTGGCCCCACCGAGTTACAAAACCACTAACTGTGGCTAGTAGCAGCTACTCTTCTCATTTGAACTCTGGCCTAGTGTTTTGCATTTGATACCTTTTTACATGAGTGATGTCATAATTGTTGGGAGTAATTAACAGAAGACTCTACCAAGTGCAATCAGTACTTTTTAATTTATCAAAACTCCTCCTTCAAAGATCTGTTTTAATTGCATTACTGAAAATGACACTTAAGTGTATGTGTTATGGGAATGGCAGTGCAATTGAGTCCCTCTATCTACCTACATCTATCTACATAGGAAGATAATACTACACTGACACAGGAATACTAAGGAGCAGGTAGGATTAGTACATTACTATCCAGTGATCCTCCTTGCTTGCAGTTAGTCCTAAAACTAGAGATGCCTCGAACTGGGGGGATCCGAGTAGGCTCGCGAGCCAGCTTGGTATCTCCGTGCGTCCTGAATCGAGTCAAAACGTCATAGTAGTGTTGTCTGATCTCACGGGTTTTGGATTCCATAAGTACCTCCCTCCCCAGGAGATCCAGCGCCATTGCTCACACAGAAACAGGGGTAGCAGTGTTCTTGTCACTCTCCAGTCTCCAATGCCATTGCTTAGTATCATTGCTCACACAGAAACAGGAGGGGTAGCAGTGTTCTTGTCACTTGACAAAAATTGCCTGGAAATGATTGAAAATTAATGTTATTGAGGTTAATAATAATGTAGGGATAAAAAAGATCCAAATTATGTGATTTTAGCAAAAAAGAAATCAGGATCCAAAACATGCGAGAACGGTTTTGCCAAAACACAGGGGTCAGTGAACATCTCTACTTAAAACTGAATTTTCCCTTGTGGGTGGAATATCCCAAGTAAACCTCTGTTCTCAAATGTAACTTATTTGCGGTCTGGAATTCAGTCTATCTGAGGTGTCTCCTCAATGTCCTACTCTGACCTCCTGCACAGGTTGTGAGCAGATCAGCCACAAGCATGCACAGGGACTCCCTGGATAGCCTGTTTGTTGCTAGGTCAGTAGGAACATCACCTGACTCGCATCACTCCTGCCAACCAAGGGGTAGATTTATCACACCTTCTAAAAAGGAAAAGTGGATGAGTTGCCCATAGCAACCAATCGTATTGTAGCTATCATGTATCTAGTACATTCTAGAAACTGCTAGCTAGAGTCTGATTGGTTGCTATGGACGACTTTTCCACTTTTCTTTTTAGAAGGTTTGTTACATCTACCCCCAGGTCTTTTTGTGTTGTCCACCAACAACATGTTGGCAGCAGGAGTGCTCGGAGCAGGGGCAGATGAGTGCAGTATGTCGGGGACTGGAGAGCCTAAACGGTGGGCCAGGTAAGTAACCTTTGGCACTGGTGAATATTCCATCCCAAAATTTAATTTTCAATACAGTCTGTATGTTTAAGACTTAATTGCAGCTTAAACTGAAAAAAATATAATAGTTTAAATCATCACTTACAAATGCAGGATGCAATTTGCCATTCAATCTTGTCACCACAGAACTCTTCAATTATTAAAATGTATTAACATGACATTTGCCTATTAGTGACAAGCATTTATGCTGTGAATATTAACTGTAATATATTTTGTTAAAGAATCTGAATTCTAATGATATCTGGTTTTAGTCTCCTGTTATCAAAGTGAGAAAAAGGCCTATAAATTAAAACATTTATATTAATACTCCATGCAAATTGCACCTATTCATACATAGGAAATGTTATATTAGTAATGTATATAGATTAAATTTACAGTTTTGGGCTGAGAGTGGGTGGTTCTCTGCAGTGTATACTAAGGGCAAAGGATATGATAATAGACATGCTTTGTTTTCTACTATAGAATTGTTTTCCATACCTTACAACATTTAAAAGAACAAGATAAACTCTGACTTTGATTTGTCCAAAAACCAATATGACCAAGCCCACATTTTCTCATAGCCACTGCACCCCCCATTGTGACATGGTCACGTCCACTGTCTGAATTTTTGGGTCTGCTAATCAAGGACTCTTGGGTGGTATGCTTTAGTGGGTCTCCAATGCCATCTGAATAACATGACCAATCACAAGCAGCCAAAAATAAATAAATACAAATGCATATGACTGACAGTTACCTCCCCTCAGACCACAGATGTTGCCGAATTATTATTCATTTGAAATTACATTTCATTTTTTACTATTTACAGCATCTAGTTCAAATCGCAAACTGATATATTTTCAATAGGAAACCATACAGTTAGCCATAGCATTGTTAGGAAAACTTACTGTTAACATTCCGCATGAGGAAATGGCCATGCATGGGCTATGTAACATATATTTTGACACTTCTCCATCTCTGTATTTTATAGATCAATAAACCTCATTTACCAGCCACTTTCTGTCTATGGGCCAATCAACAATTACATTGTATCTAAAGTAACAAATCATTTTCACTGTTGCCACAGTTAGTAAATTAATGTACTGGGACATCGTATAAATTTATTTAAAAACATTTTGGTTTCCAAAATTTTAAAATGTACTAAATTTGTATTTTTGTTTGCTATTTTTTTTTGTTACAGGTTTTATCTGGTGATGGATTTAAAGATAGAGATTAACGCACAGAGAGAGAGCTATATTGCATACAAAGTTTGATATGGTTTTGCTGGTACTTTAGTACAATCAGTATCTACATTTGAAGATGAGTTCGGAAGAGAAGGGTATATCGCCAGCTCACAAAATATCAACGCCAACGCACAAAAGTGCCTCTTCTTCTTCATCTTCCCAGAGGGACAGTAGGCAGGTAAGATATATCTATATATATTTACTAACTGCTGCTACTCGGTCAGATGACCGACTTTGTTTTTGTACCCCCTCATGACTGAGGGGTATATTTACTAAACTGTGTGTTTGAAAAAGTGAAGATGTTGCCTATAGCAACCAATCAGATTCTAGTTATTTATTTAGTACATTCTACAAAATGACAGCTAGAATCTGATTGGTTGCTATAGGCAATATCTCCAATTTTTCAAACCCGCAGTTTAGTAAATTTACCCCTGAGTGTTACTTCATGTGTTGGTTTTCATGTATGTCTGAGGAGGTGCTGCGTGCACCACCAAACATGGAAATTCAAAGGTGTTGTTAGGGAGGGTGGTCTACTGCTTCTAAGGTGCTAGGTACACCCCTATCTGGTGTAATCATGTCCTCAATGCAGCGAGTCCATGCCCCCTTTGTGTGTGCTCCAACGAGAAACCAATGTTGGGTTGTACGCATTGGGTTGGTTTGTGTTTTTTTCAGGACAAATTTATTTTAAATGCATTGTGTGGGAGGAAAAAAACTAAATTTACAAAAATAAGTACTTTCTTTTAATTCTTCAAATAGTTAATGTGACCCAGTTACTGCAGCATGAGAAATGTGCCCCATTGTTGATTATAGGGATACCAAACATGTGTATGGTATGAAAAAGCTACAGGGCCTAGAAAGAAACTTCAGATTTTTGTGTATATAGATATAGATATAGATATACAGGGCGATTCAAAAGTCGCAGTACACCCTTTTATTTCAAAAACTCTACAGGAATTGGGCCGATTGGCCGATTTCAAGATGGCGCCCATGTTTGGTACATACCGTAAAAGATAGACCACGTCACCCATACCTTACTGGAGTATTCAGGTTTCCCTGTAGAGTTTTTGAAATAAACGGGTGTACTGCGACTTTTGAATCACCCTGTATATAGATTTGCAAGAGCAGAGAAATAATGCACCAGGTACAATGCAGACCAAACATCCAGAGCATAACGTTTAATTCGGACAGTCGCGATTTGAGTGCTCATTCCCGCCATCCTGATCAGGACAGCTTTGTCCCGCAAGGGGAAAGGAAGGTTGATAGGTATTGTCTTGACTGCTGCTCGGAGCAGTGGTGAATGGGTAGAGCAGGGGTGAATGGTGCCCATGGCTATGAATGGATGTTTAGAGGAGGCAGGAGAAGAGTATGGGGCAGTCTAGCATTTCAAATGCACTAGACACACCTCCATGGGTGTGGTCACACCTCCATTGGTCACGTCCACTATCCCAGCAGAAGACGAGGCAGGGTTGGGAGGTATGCTCAGTCTCTGCCTTTTAGATTAGGACTTTATGTAATATATCCCTGGCTGCAGCAACTTTAACACCTAGCATAAGCAGATGCTGTGAGCTGCAGCCTAGAGGTAAGTGATTGTGTGGACCAATAGTAAACTGTAGGTCACTCTCCCCTGCTCACAATATGATTGGGTTGGAGTGTCATCTTCCCGCTACCTATTAGCCACCGCGGGCCCTTAGGCCTGCGTCCGCTGACTTTGTACCTGCCCCAGGTTGCAGGGATACGAGATACACAGCCAGCCTCCTCCCGTTCTCCCAGATGATCTAAATAGAATTTCTGCCTTGCCTCTTCTAAAGACTTGGCAGGGAGTTTCAAATATTCAATGCAATTGGCCATGTCTGATGACATCCTCAAGTGAAGCTGCACCTATCACAATCAATTGCCCTTCCTTGTCAGCAGAGATCAGCACATAGGCTGCCTGGGGGACATAGGAAAGTCCCTGCGCTAGAACTGTCCCTGCTTACTGCACTTGGCGTGGGTGTAGCAATAGGGTTTACGCAGCTACGGGACCAGCAATGATCTCGCCCCTCTCTGATGACACCACTCTGCTCTCAAAATTATCTTGGCATAGCAAAAGTATATTTTTACTAATATTAATTTTATTTTTTAGATTATAAAACGTTAACCATATTTTGCTGGCTGCCAAGAAAATGTCCAGTTGGTTGTTAATACTGATATTAATAAAAATACATTTCTTGGGGTAGGCACAAGTCTGCAAATATTAATTAATAAGGGACACTTGCAGTGTGGGAGCAGGGACGTGTGGTGGCTGTCAGTGACAGATTGTATAGTTTGACACAAGATAAAGACCGTATGAATCATGTGGATAGTGTAACAGACAGGAGGAGAAGTGAAATAAGACCCAGTTACTTACAGCTTCAGAAATTGTTTAATTAGACCTTATTTATGCAGCATATTGGATCTCTAAGGCAAAATGGCTTCGTTTTATATCTGGACAACTAGATGGTCCACCCATCACGCCTAAACTGCATGCATACACTCTGGTCACTGGAGACACCCTCGCAAATTACAAGTGCACTAAGGTTTGCAAAGAGGAGGACTGTGCAAGAATAAGCGTCATAACCAAATCCAACCTCCTACTGCTATAGAACCACCACCTTTCATTAAAGTAAAGGTTTTATTTTTTTTTCTCCTAAAGTACTGCTCACTTTAGCCTAATTTGTGGCTTAAGTTAATCATGAGAAAGAAGGGACATGTCTTTTTGAAGATTGTTTTTTTTTTTAAATTGGGCTTAAGTGGAACTTACATAATGTGTCTACTTAAAAATATAGGATGAGACCAGATATCTACCAGCTCGGAGCTGGGACTGCGTTTTGCAGATAGATAATGGTTCTGCTCTCTTCTGCCAAACAAGGAATGCCCTTAAAAGCATACCCTCTCCACAGCTTTATCTTATTCCAAAACTCTTGCTCTACAATATGAAATCTTGTTCTTGCACTGCTCTGTACATTAGCAAGGAACGCTCCCAGGGCCCGTGAAACCCCTCTGGTACTAGTGTTGTGTGGCCCCTTACTTGGGATCCATGTTGTGATGTGGTACCGCTCGCTGTTGCCCTCCTATTCTGCTAAGGCATGGATGGGGCATCTACGACCAGATAGTCCTCAGAATACACAGATGTTTAAACACAATGAACAGGGTTTCCCTGCTATAGTGCCACCAGTCCAGGCTGGCAAAGCTTGGGCTCGTGGCACTATAGCCTGGGCTGGTGGCCGACTTGGCTATTACAAGCCTAGGTTGGCAGCACGTTATTTATTTATTTTTTTGTACATGTAGTTTCATTTTTTTTTTTTTTTTTTCTGTATTGCATTGCCATTTTAAATCTACTGTTTTTATGTCGATTTTGACTGCCAACTTTAAAACCTGTAAACATTTTACATGTCTACCTTTTAACTGTGTTGACCTAATGCCGATATTCTGAACGCCTACCTTTCAACTGTGTCAACATTATGAATGTCGACCATATGGTGTGGACTTTGAAAAGGGTTGGGCATGCAATCTTAACAGTGAACATGTCATTCACAGAGTCATTCCATCAATAAATTGCAATTTGAAAGTAATTTTTAGGAATTTGAAAGCTTTAACTGGATTAATACATCCGCTCTCTGAGGTACATGGTGTCAGAAGCATCTTATCCTCAATGAAATTATACAAAGAGCTGCAGTGTTTGGTTTACTAGTCATTAACATGCAATAAACAACTTACAACCAAAGGCTGGGTTGTTGTATCATAAACACATTTGTGGAGGAGAAAAAACCTCAGGAATGGTATATACCATTCAGTGGTCAGGAACATTTGCTTAGCTGTCAATCAGCATGCATACCACCCAACTGTCCTGATTTGGCTGGGACACTCCGATTCGTTGGTTGGAAAAGTGATGGAGCTTAACCAAACTGGGTGGAGCTTTATTTTTCTTGCTCATTTGTGTGTGGCCTTTGGTTGAGCAGGAGCAAAGCTTACTTTGTCCTGATTTCATGATTCTAAATGGTGGGAGTTACGCAGTATGTGAGATAGAAAAGGAAAATGGGGCAAAGAAAACATGTTCGAAACTGGCCACACTCAGTTTCTTCTCTGGACAAATATTTCATCAGTCTAAGGGCAGATGCTGTATCTGACTCATGGGCTGGTACTATCTATTATACCCCCATTTTGGCTGGCCCCACAGCAGCTCTACTAACAAAGGAGCACAGCAAAAAAGGAGCAAATTTACAACTTTTCAAAAATTAAACTGTCCAGTATTAATGTGCTATATACACAGGCAGCAAACAAAATGCCCCCCCCCCCCCCCACTATGCATTTCAATATGGTTTGACGCAGTCATCAAGCACTCTTATGATGTATTGTGCATTATCATGCAGTTATAGGCCATGATGACATGACCTGCATCATAGTGCCTTTGTCCAAAGAATAAAGCATCTTTTTCATTTCCTACTTGTACTACCGCGATCCTTGATAATCAGGCTTATCTCTGCTTAGCATCATCATTTATTTATATAGCGCCACTGATTCTGCAGCGCTGCCTGTACAGAGAACTCACTCACACCAGTCCCTGCCCCATTTTAGCTTACAGTCTAAATTCCCTAACATACACACACAGACAGAGAGAGAGACAATTTTGATAACAGAATTAACCTACCAGTATGTTTTTGGAGTGTGGGAGGAAACCGGAGCACCCGGAGGAAACCCACGCAAACACGGGGAGAACATACAAACTCCACACAGATAAGGCCATGGTCGGGAATTGAACTCATGACCCCAGTGCTGTGAGGCAGAAGCGCTAACAACATAGCCACCGTGCATGGGGAGGCTACTGCCTGCGAGACCCAATATCGCTGCAATCATCGGCAGTGACTCCTTGAGGTATAGGGTGACGCCCTATTTCCGCCTCAAACACTATTTTTTTTTATTTGTCAGTGATGGGGCTTTTCACCCTATTATAAATTGAACCTTCGGAAAGAGACATTATTTAGACAGAATTAGTGATAGGTGTCATCAGGCATGTTACAGTCCATTGTGATGTCAGGGTTTTGAAATGTGAGACCTTGCTTCTGTTACCTTACCTTGCACTAGATATATCAAAGGTAATTGTTTCTTGGTTGTAATGGTTGACTGCACGTTAATAAACAACCTACTATAGCTTCCAATATGACCCATTTGTTCAGGTACACAATGGTGTGCTACTGATTTTGCAAGTACACATACCTTTTGTTATATATAAAAAAAAAAAAATTGAACGGAAGCTAAATGACTCTACAAAGCTTACAGTATTAGGATATAAAGTGTTAAG
Organism: Mixophyes fleayi; assembly: GCF_038048845.1. Taxonomy (NCBI): domain Eukaryota; kingdom Metazoa; phylum Chordata; class Amphibia; order Anura; family Limnodynastidae; genus Mixophyes; species Mixophyes fleayi. Next base: position 120,123,552 of record NC_134408.1, on the reverse strand, counting down.
AAAAGGGTCAGAGCATTGCATAGTTCGCCCCATACATAGTGGATTTAACTTCCTGCAGAAAAAAAATGTCCTTTGATTTATTGTTGCACCAAACGGTTATATAACTGAAAACTGCTGCTTGATAATAGTGCTTACTTCGTGGAAGGTTACAGATCAGTGGAACTGCTGAGATCACGTAATTCTCACTGCAGATCTGTTGAATCATGTGGAGCCCTTTACTCAGCAGTAAATCAATAGTGTGAAGCAGCACAATTCTTTGGAATCCACTGTTAACCCCTCTAATGCTGCTAATGTTCAACATCACAACGATGAGCGCTTGTCATAAATATTTGCAGGCTGAGATGAAGCCAAGAGGACACACAATAGGAATAATATCCCAAATGTTTGCTATTAAAATGGTAAACCTCTGCTGTTATTTCAAACAGATATGTAATACTAAGCCACAGACGACCCTATAAGAGTATTGTATAGGGTGTGATGGGTGAGTCCAGTGCCGTCTCCCATAGATGAGCTTGGTAAGTTCTGCCCTTTAACTTTTCCACTGCTCAGTGATTGAATATCAGTAGATTAAGTGGTTAAAGGGAACTTGCAGATGCTTTACTGAAAATAAAAATATCTAAACATTAAACACTTTGGGGCACATTTATCATTAATCGGCAAAAGTGAGAAATAGTTATCAATCCTTATCGCAAGGATAAGGATTGAACTATTTCTCAAATTTATTAAAAAGGGAACACAGAAACAGCAGTTCCGAAAAACTGCTGTTTCTGTGATAGAAAAAAATCACACTTACCCCCCTCTTCGGATGCGCTGTCTCGGGATCTCCTCTTCTTCCTTCAATTGTGCATGTGCAGTGCACATGCGCACAAAGTCCCCACTCTGTAGTTGCAGAGAGAGCGCGCTGAGTGACAGGGAGGGATCATGTGATCCCTCCACACATGCGCTGTCCAGCTCTGCTCTTCGGAGCAGAGCTGACAGCAGTGGATTTCTTAAACTCTGATAATGTACGCCAGCTTCAGCTGGCGTACATTATCAAGACAAGTTCCCGAAAAAAAAATTTTTTCCGGGACTTGTTAGATTGCGGCCAGAGCAGTCACCATTCTGTTGAATGGTGACTGCTCGCAAAAACGATCAGGAGTGCAAAGCAGCAGATATCCATGATATCTGCTGCGATGCACCTTTAATAAATTTGCGGAGGGCACATCGGGACTTTAATTCCACGGTAAGTGCACAATAGTGCACTATCATGATTTGTTAAATATGCCCCATAGTTTATTGTATAAAGCCCTAATCCAACTCCTTCCACGTTTTTCTGAGAACAGTCCGAGCATCCGAGCACCATGGTCAGCACCATCTTTACGACAGGACTGTTGGGTGAATAAATATCCATTATGCAGCTGAGGTTCACGACGTTAAACGGTCACGCATATTACTATGTAATAGTGAGATGAACAAGCCCCCATTCTGCTCTGCCATCATGAGATCTCTGAACATGGTAGAGGAGAGCCAGCGAATTGGATCATAATGGATAAATAATATGAACAATTCTACAGTAATGCTCTTATACATTACTATAAAAAGAAGGTCCAGTTTAGAAAATCGGTGACCCTGCTTTGTACACCTTTACTGTCGCCTGCCCCCACATGTATTGACTAGAGGGTGTTGGTTCTTCAGGAATTTTCCCACTGCCTCCTCCTCCCCCGGGATACCTGAAGCAGGGAGTCTCCGTATCACACTGTACATTGGTCGTAGTTCCTGCAGAAATACGCAAAAGTGCAACTGAAAGGTGCAAAATGCATCTCAATAAAAGTGTAGCATACTTGCCAACTCTCTCGGAAAGTCTGGGAGACTACCGAAATTCGGGTCAGTCTCCCAGGCTCCCGCAAGAGCTGGCATTTCTCCCGCATCCCGGAATTCCCTTGTTAAAATGACGCGATTCTTCAGGGAGAATTGTGTCATTTTGGCCCCGCCCCCATGACAAAAAGGTAATTTTGCTTGTGGGCACCCCACCCCCTTCCGCCCAATAGTCACGCCCCTCTCCTGGACTTGCAAGTATGAAGTATAGTGATGAGATTGGGTTTCCCTCACCTCTGACCAGCTGTAGAATTCAAATCCTTTTGTTGGGAAAAGACAGTGCTGTTCCATGTAAAATGGGGAGCGCTGTCCTATACGTGCCTTCTCCTCTCCCACCAACTCATTTAAGTCATTAAATGTCACAAAATAAAATCTCCTTTTTCCACGTCAGTACAACGCTAGATCCATGGACGTGCTTGTTCAGCAGTCAGTGTCCCCTCTCATACAACTCCTCAGTCCCCTGCAGTTCTGCCACTTCAGAGACCCCTCTCGAATGCTATTGCTAGTGTACCGTAACACCAGACCAGGGGCTTTGTTAAATAACAACGCCTGTTTTTTGCGGAGAAAGGGTCCCATAGTCCGTTAACTATATCCACAATTGCAATAGTATAAATCTGCACTTACGGAATTATAATAAAACCTGTAGCAGATGGTCTTTTCAGTGTAAATATTTGACATGTGTGAAGACAGCTAAATACAACATTACTCCAGAATGCAGATTTTTCAATTACTGAGTTAATTTGCCAGTGATGACATTTTATGTGAAGAGCTATTTCTGTGGTTTTTGGTTGGCAGATAGAACCTGGCAGAAGTCAAACGTTTTCTGTAACATTTTTATTATACTATTTATGGCGTTGGCCTGTTCCGTCTGAGTAATGCTACAACCCTCCACATGCAGACTACATTTTGCCATGTGTTAGCATTAGTCCAAATTCCCCAGTTATCAGTTTGTCAGTGGCATTCACTGTGTGCAGAGCTGAGTGGGGAAAAATCTGCTTCTACTCGGTCAGAATAGTTGGTGTAAGAAAAACTTGTAAAATCTAATGCAAAAAGCCCTCGATAGCGGCAGTACAGATCTGTCAATCACTACAGTTGAATTGGACCTGTTTATAGAAACCTGTGCATTATTAAATATTACTCCTTCTGGCATAGAAATCAAACCACACTGACTGTACTACTCATATGGCCTTATAGAGATTTACCAGCCGAACGTTTTATAAACCAGTAAACCATTTCTTTCCTAACGCCATGAGAAATTACTTCATGCTTGCCAACTTTTCCTCGTTGACTTCAGGGAGATCCCGGGGGAGGTGGGCGTGCATCTCTTTATTAGTGCTTACCCTACTCCCTCTGATACTAGGTACACACTGAAGAATTTTTCGACCGACTTGTATCTCAAACGATTGTACCTACTATTGAAGGTCTGATCAGTCTGACAATTCATGTATACACACTGACACGATTTACCTTCAGGTCGGTGTTCTTCATCTGGTCCTTCATAGTCTTCAGAGAGTGACAGCACAATATTCATTCATTTAATTTTGTCACATTGTTACACTAATTAAAACTGCCTTGTTATAGTTATCCACATGTCCTAACGAATTTCGTTAGCTTCTGTGACTCTGAAACTAAACATTCTGTCTCGGAACGAACAAATTAATTATTTCTTCTACTCCACTCTCTACATTTAGTCACCGGGACATCCATTGCTAGCATCGGCTGAAGGGAACACGACTCTGTAAACTCTTTGGAAATCGTGAGCATGAGTGCATACACACTGCATGATTGGTCGGAAAATATTACGACCAACCAAATGAGCCGACAATTGACACTTTGGAGTGACTTTCGACCATCGTGTCACTATACACACTGACTCGACTTACGACCGGTCTTATGTTTGCTGATTTGCCCGATTATCACAGCTGTCCCAATCTCCACTCTGTGCCAAACACATTCCTCTAGTTTCAACTTTGCCCTCCTCTAAATAGAATGTAATATCTCTAATGAACAGGATCCTGTATACCCTTTGTTTTCATGTCTGCATTTATTTTGTCAACCTTGGACATTCCTGTTTCATGTATTTTCTGTTTTCCCTACTGTACGGCGCTTGGGAGCACTGTGGCACCTTACAAATCTATGATAATATTAATGATTGCAGTAATCCTCTTCCACAGCCTGTAAGTTCTACATTTAGGTAGTTTAATTACCCATTTAGTATGTTTCAGTGCATATCTGGCCTCCACAAATTAGAAGCGCAGAGCGGAAAAATGTCAACATACGGGCTGTGCAAAGACCAACGTCCTACCTGTTTAGTTCCATCAGAGGATATTGGGGATGTGTTGTTATATGTGGTAACTTTGTGTGTAAATCTTTGTATTACATTGCTCAGAGTGCACCTAGAATGCAACATGAAGGTGCAGAATGGTTCCCATTAAATGTTTTGGATGAAACCTGAAGACCACCAGGAACTGCATTAGTATATTATTATTATTATTAATAATAATAATAATAATAATAATAATAATAATATTATTACTATTATTATTATTATTATTAATAATAATAATATCATCATCAATCATCATCATATCTATCAGACTGAATTCGTATCTGGACATCATGTAGGACCTTTATAAATACACAACACCTATGGATAATACAATGATGCCCAGGAAATGATTTCATGTGTAAGAATTATATATTTTCCATTATTTAAAAATATTTTGTGTATGGATGCCCTGTAATAAGTAAACACTCTCGGTTACCAGAAGGAACTTGAGTGTTTTTGTTCTTAATATTGGTACTACATTAAATCATACTACACTGCTTTACTAACCTGAATATTGGACTGAAACCCCCCAGTGAGGACTGCACCACCTATCTGGCTGTCACATCTAGTAATTGGTCCTCAAGGGACTGGAATCTGTCACCTCTGATTACATCCCTCTTGTCACATCCCCAGTGCCCATGTATGGCGAGAAGTCTATTTTGTACATACAATTTTAAATTGACGTTATTCCTCTTTTGTTTAGAAAGGATTGTTGATAAAATATTTAATGAATAGAAAACTGCTACTGTTTGAAATGCAGTTTTGTTGTGTTGATATCTGATAGGGGACTTGTTCCTCTATTTCACAATTATTTTTTTTAAATCATGTCACTGTATTATATAGCATAAAACAATTATTATTTGTAAATATTTTGTATTTGCACATTTGTTCCACTCTGCGGGACAGATAGCCCCACACCTAGCTGTTCTTACAGCTATCTTCCTTTTATGTCAGGGTGTTGGATGTTCTGGAGCTGCAGCAACAGACAGATTAAAGTAACATTTATAATGACAAGCGATTCCCTAGCAGGAGATTCCATCTTCTAGAAAGGAGTATCGTCTGCAAGATTTATTTGTCCTGTCAGTTGTACACAAATTGGAGTTTATATTAATTGTGTAGCACAGGGGCACGTTGGTTGCTGCTTCACAGTGAGGGAGCCTTTTATTAGAACCCAGGGTGCTATTTACATGCAGTTTGCGTGTTTGGCCATGTTGGTTTCCTCCAGGTACATCTAGAATTACTGAAAATGGTCTTTAATGAGACATTTGAAAACAAATACTTCTGCGGGATGTGCTGCTTACATAGTAACTCCTACTTTTAGGAATGGTTGATCACATGATAAAAAGCAGTGTTAAACTTTCTGGAATATTTCATCCATTAGGAAGTTGTAAGAATAAAATAGCTAGCGTTACATTTGTGAATTACCATAAAAGTTTGCTGGTAATGAGGAACTTTCTATATATTACAATGACCTTTTATAAGGTTCTGTGGTTGTTTTTTTGCACTGCACTTGGAACTTGAAGCTAGTTGAATATTTTTAATGGGGTTTTCTACTTTACAAATCAATTTTTACTAAAGAACCGTTTCCAATAATAATGCTTTGAGTGGGTAACTCCACTGAGTCCCACCAATTGCTTTATTTAACCGGGTTCTTTAACGAGAAGTCTAAATTACACTTGGATATAGCCGTGGTCTCCGCCGTAGCAGGGAGCTCTAAATTTGGCTTTCATAGTCAGTGGCAAAATGCATAATGACCACACTGACTGGACTCTGAGGAAAGTCCATTATAAAATTGCAGTCTGGGTCATTGATGTTTGTACTTGACAAAGCTATACGGGAAAGCAAATCGGTTTGTTCCCTAGAATCTTTGGTAAATTCTAAATTTGTCCTCATCATAGGCCAGACCTTTAATTTTATTTCCAACAGCCATAGGTTTTCGGAGGTTATCCAGGGCAGGTCTTGCAGGCCTGGCCTCTAAATCCCTGGATTTTCCCAGTTTAGTAGATTCTCATTTGTTCAAACCTCACTGAGCAGGCCAAGGCCCACCATTAAGTCCATAAGGTCTTTTCCGACTTCAAGAAGGCTAAAAAGCCAGTCAGGTAGCCCTTTCATCAAGGGTCGGACTTCAAAAACCAGGGGGCTGACCCGGGATTACCAAGTCTGTGGAAGATCCCAAAGAGGAAGTTTTGCACACAGACCCCAAGACAATGACAGAAGGTCATTGTCAAGTGTCTGGATATCCTTTTTCTTTTAATCACACTCAGACACCCTATTTGTGTGGCAACAGATCACCACAGACAAGTGGTTCCTACAAGTAATTCGATCAGGGTTAAGCATTCCATTCAAAAGGTTTCCACAACATATTTTTTCTTGGTCAAGGAACTGTAGTCACCTGTTAGACAAGATCCTCACCTAATCTTTGGACCAAGTTAAAAATAGAACTGGAAGATCCGTATTCCAAATACCCGTTAACTATCAGATAGTATACCTGTTCTTCAGACCAGTCCTCGACGACTGTTCCTTTAATTAATATTTAAAACAAAAAAGCTTTTGAATTGAGGCTTTGTCAGATATGCCTTCCCTACTATCCAGGGACTTATACTATTAGATAGATTTCTAGTCTATATCCATTCACCCGAACCACAGACGACTCCTGAGGTTTTACTGGAAAGATCGCCCTTTTCTATGAGCAGTAATGGTGGGTAGCCGTAAGTGGCATCTGGTGAGCTGAGGAATTAGTTTTACACATAAATATGTTAGAACAACGGGAAACGACTTTGCCAATGAAGGTCTTAGTTCCTAAACACCTTCAAAGAGTCCCCATTCAGCTGTTCATGGACAATAGGACAGCAGGATGAGGGACACTTGTTCAATATCCCTATGGAGAGAAGCATTGGAGATCCTGGATTTGGCTGTTCAGAAAAGCTATTTTTCTTATATTTGCAACACACTTAGCCTGCAAATTGGCAGACTCGTTATCTTGCCATTGATTTTCCCTAGACAAGATGGCAATAAAGAGCAATATTTCAAAAGATAGTACATACCTTCTGAAGTTCAGAAATAGACCTTTTTCCAATGCACAAAGCCCTCACTTTGTGATCAAAATATGGTCAAAGGGATCATGGAAGATGGATGAGATGTCCCTCTCTTGGGCATCTGATCTGAGGTGTCGGTATGACTTCCCTTTACAAAATCAGGACAGAACAGATATCACAAATAGTTCTGGTAAACCCAGTGTGGCCAGTCAGATTTTGGTTCTCCAAAGACTGCTTCCAGAACACTCTAGGTCTTCTGGAGAGATTGTCTCACTGCATGTGGCAACATTACTAGGTTGCTAACAGATCAAGCATTAGCTGTTTTTGACCTGCTGACAAATTTTCCAGTCTCCAAGATCTTCCGCTATTAGGTGGTGGATTGTCTCGACTATGAGGGAAGGAGGTATATATATATATATATATATATATATATTATATATATATATATATGTATATATATATATATATCAACCAGTTCAGGGGCTAATGACTACATGGTGCAGCCACCACCAAAGTGACAGCAAAAGGCATAGCCTTAAAAACGCCAACTTACACTGTGTGTCGGCAGGACAATGAAATTTCCTTCTCTTCCCCCCTGCCTTCAGCGGAGATCAGGAGGCTTGCTGCCTAACCCACTATCGGTTGCTAGGTGGAACTCCTATTTCCCTAGAACAAATCAATTTGGCAGGTCAAAGATTCCTGCAAACTTGTGTTTAACCATCAGTAATTTTTAACTGAGCATACTGTAATAGCAGCCAGCATGTAATGATCCAAGCAAGACCAACTGATTTATATCCCACTGAGTAGTAAAACATCCTATGCTGTTGTCATAAAGCACAGAATACCTCTTTCTTCAAGCACAGCAAATTTATTGATATTTTTATTGCTGCAAATTGATATGTCAGAAAAGCGCCAATAAAGGGCTATTCTGAAACTATGGCATAAAGGTGCCTGGAAATGTCAAATTACACTGCTATAAAATCATTGAATAATAATAATAATAATAATAATAATAATAATAATAAAACTGCCAATTCTAATGCATTGTTGTAGCCTGTAAAAAATAGATATGTCATATAGTTTGTGATTCGGTTGGGTTGGTCTAACAGCATGGTATCTTTATTACCACCTTGAACAACCATTAACTGTATTCACAACCGCAGAGCATTTAATTTAGCAATGGGGGGAAATCTGGCTGTTACAGATGTAATGAACACATTGTTATGACTCATCGGGTTTTCATCAGTATCTGTGTGATAACCTTGTATTTATATGTTAATCCTTATAAATATAGTAAAGTTCACAGTCAGCGTAAATATAAATTAAAATAGATTGTTCCATGGTATGAATCACTGAACTATAAGTACAGTTGCTGTCCAACTCATGTTTCTTAAAAGATGAGTGGCCCTTTCATGCTTTTCAGTGGCACCCAAGCGTTTTCAAGAATGATCGCCATGGGATCTCTGACATAATCTACTAATGTGTGGCCAGTGTGGTGTAAATGGATAGATCCATATTTACTATAAAAAAAATAGTAAGCTAAAATTACATGTTACACTCTTTGTTATTAGTTACATAGGTTGAAAATAAAATACAGCGCCATCAAGTTCAGGCAGTCATAGATTCTAGCTGCATAGATCCAGAGGAAGATAAAACATACACCCAGCAAGGAATCTGCCAATTTGTTCTCACGGTGGAGAAAAATATCCCTCCTGCCACATAAATCTGTTTAATTTCCAGGATCACTCACCCCAATAGTAAACATAAGATGTTATATTGATATTACGTATCAGTCGTACTTATGGAATATGTTGACATAATTCTGGTATATTTACTAAACTGCGGGTTTCAAAAAGTGGAGATGTTGCCTATAGCAACCAATCAGAATCTAGCTGTTATTTTGTAGAATGCACAAAAATGATAACTAGAATCTGTTTGGTTGCTATAGGCAACATTTCCACTTTTTCAAACCCGCAGTTTAGTAAATATACCCCTCATTATTTTATTTATCTGTACTTGCAAGGTGCAAATCAAAGTAAAAAAACATGACATCCAGGTAACAAAACCCAACATCTAAGCAATAATAAACAATCGTAACACCTCCATGTGTTGACAGACTTTCAATGAGACAAATCACTATATTTCAAAACATTGTCCTTCTATTATATGATATTATAATAGGTTAATCTCCAGCCATCTCTCTCTTTACATACCAATTAATACAATTGAAACAGTTTTGGTGTTTTGGCTTAATGGGTGCTGGAAGAATTGCGATTTTACTAAGCTTGTACATGGCCGCTCCTCATGTTGCAGTTTGAGGTCGTGCTAAGATTAGCTTTTAACATTGCTTTATCTTTATTATATTTTTTTGTGTTGGAAATGTATATTTAGACGAATGACAGAATCCAACAATTTATTACCTTTATTTATTGAAATGTGTCCATAAGGCTGATTTTTAAAAAATCAGCCTTATCACTGCAATTTATCATTAAAATATCGGCCCACAGTGATTGGTGTTAACTTGTCGCTTCACCAGGCCAGTCTCAGGCTATATGTCTGCATGACCTGGCCAGGTGGTTCACGTATGAGCAGTGGAACTTAAGATCCACACTTGGACTTTCAGTTCCACTTAGTAAAAAAAAATAAAAAATATTTAAATTATAAAAAAATTAAATAAAATTCGTTTTGAAGTTTTTTTCAGTTGAGAAAATGCTTTATTTAAATAATAAAGTATTTTTCATTCATTCTCTTCTGTTATGAGCATCCTGCAGTAGAGATAACAAAAGGAGGATTGCTGTGTACTGCGTTAAGCAGAGGTATACATCTAGTACATAGGTAAAGGATAATTGGTGGTCAGTGGCATAACAAAGTTCTGTTACACAAGCAGTGGATAATCGGTGGTCAGTGGTATAGGAAAGTTCTGGTACATGAGCAGCGGATAATCGGTGGTCAGAGTTCTGGTGTATCATCAGTGGTCAGTGATATAGCCAAGGTTCAGGAACATAATCAGTGGTCAGACGTATAGCCAAGGTCTGGTACATGGGAAACACACAGTCTGAAATACTAGCTACTGGTCTGATGAGACTCAAACACTTGGCAACCACAAACTCCTGTTGTCAGGTACTTATAGCTGCAGATATGCACCTGTGTTAGTCACCACCACCCTCAACCCGTCATTCTTCTGTTACAGGCTTCTGATTGGTGCAGGCCACTCTGATCACCTGTCGCTTCTATGCCCCAGCCTGGATGCCAATGCGGCGAGCATATATAACTGATGTTTATTACAAAGTCTTTTATTAAAACTAGTCCTCACCACATAAGCAGCTCTATGCTGCCGGACAAGAATAGGGGCCACCAATGCCATCGTTTTTGACATTTTTTTTAATGAAATGAAGTTTAGCTATAATGATTATCTTTATTTATATTGGAATAACCTAAGCTAATTGTCTGTCTGGTATGAATATGTCATATCCGAAGAAATGTACAATTCCATCTTTAATCATTAGCGTTGGGACAATACCCTTGAGGTAATAAGATCTTTAGTACTGTTCACAAGTTCTTCACCTATAGAAGCCCCCTTTTCTTGTTGAGTGTGATATGCTTGTGAATACTCTATTGCTGCAGTACTTGACTCATAGTAGTAAGACCTTGTTATTTCTGGGTATTGTGGTGTTAAAAATGGACAGAACACGGTTGGAGGCAATAAGAAAACTAGAACACATACCTGTTGGAATGGTATCTTTTAGAGGTGAGAGGAGTCCAATGAACCATCCAAAGTCAGGGGCTATAAATAGACTTTGGCCTGTTGTTAAGAGATCAGGGACTAGATTTACTAAAGTGCGGGTTTTGAAAAAGTGGAGATGTTGCCTATAGCAACCAACCAGATTCTAGCTGTCATTTTGTAGAGTGTACTAAATGAATGATAACTAGAATCTGATTGGTTGCTATAGGCAACATCTCCTTTATTTCAAACCCGCAGTTTAGTAATTATACCCCCAGGAGAGGAGCATAAATATCTGTTTTAGCGATGCTGCTGCAGTCTAGCGACCAGTACTGCAAGCCAGAAGAACGGGGGCGTCTGACTGAAAGACATGGGCCATCGTTGCTTATGCACATTGCTATGATCAGCACCATCTGCTGCAGATCATAGCAATTAGTATTGTACATCACTAGCATTTGTGTGCAAAGTTAAATGCGGACTGTACATTTATTTTGGACTTTTGGCATTCTGTTTTATGTCAATTTACACAATATAGCTGTATATCCACCGTATAAGAAGGTTGGTCATTACACTATCTAGGTTACCTATCCTGGTAGTATGACTGTCTGAAGTCTTTATCTCATATGAATTTAGACGTTATACATGCATGACACTAGTTACCCCCAATGTCAGCTGCCCAAGGCCAGGCTTAAGGTCTGGCTATTTTAATCTTGCCTTAAGTGCTGCACCAGGCCTCCATATACAAAAACTGTTCACACAGGTGTTCTCTAGTCTAGGCAACTTGTCTGACCATATTAACCCAAAATTGTAAAGTGCGTGGGACATGATTGGACAATTAGTTTGCATTCCTAGCATATATTTCCAAGGTTCTACTGGGTGGGAAGAGTAGGGATGTTGGGGAAACGAATTGCATTTAAAGTGGAGTTATCCTTATTATTAACAGTATTAAAATTTATCTATGTAATACCAGCATACGCAGTGGCACTTTACAATTAATAAACATTATTTATAACAAAGCGCTAATTGCCATTCTACTTAACTGTTATCAGTAGTAATGGATTTTAATTTTCTCTAATCTTATAATCTAGTGTGTAGTGCGGTTACAAATTTGTTGCCTCTTTATGGATAGAATCTGTATTTATGTATGAAAGATAAAGTATATTCTGTGGTAAAAGTAGAGAAGATAAATAATTTATTAGAATAAACTTTAATGACACTTTAGGGAATGACAGTCTGGGAGCAGTGCCAGATTTCACCCTGAGGTAATAACTTGAAAGAAAGAGGATAAAGCTAACCGTGTTGTACTCTGTTTAATAAGCATGTGGCGCTAACAAACGGAATTCGATTAACGCAATTGTTTGGGTCTGTTAATACAAGGAATTTCTAAATAGTTTTAAACAAACTATGAACAGGTTGTCTGAGCCAAAAATGTCTGAATCTAATTAGTGTACTATTCCGTAAATTTCATCTTGTGCTTGTCTATGGACATATGACAAAGAAATAAATAGCTAAGATTAGAATTGCTCAAGTACTCAAAATTGTGGACTGAGTGGATCGTGGGTCATGGCCCAATTTGTCTTAATTTTTCAAGTGGGAGTGTTGGAAGGTATGATGATAATACATTTTGTCGTGAACATAGAGAACTTGTAGTTATTTATAAGGGATAATTCATAACTGCAGTGTAAATAGGTTATATCAAATGAATCCATTGATAAGTTTAAAGTGTAAATGTGTTTGATGGCTTTGCACATTCCAGTGTGAGAAGATAGAAGTGTCACCTGAGGGCAGCTTCAAAGAGCTCCCAGGTTGACATATAGGATAGTTTTGGACACCTGAATAGACTGTGTGGGGCCGATCACAGCTGGAGATCCTGGTAGGCAGCATGCGAAAGCCTATACAGGTATATAGAAATATGACCTTCAAAGGAAAATGTTGCCATAGTTCATATTTTGGGAAATCTGGGTGGCACTCCATACTGAGGAGCAGAAATCACACCAGGGTTGTGAATGACAGGTACGGGTGGTATCCGTAAACAGCTAAAATCACATATCTTTGGAAAAGCTATGTCACATTGTCATAATTCCATCATGTTTGGTATTTAAATGTGCGGGAGATTATGACCGGTTTATTGAGGGGGGAGTTATTTCGCTGGGATATATCTGTGAAGAATTACCCACAGGTCAAAACTTTGGGAATATTTGTGAGCAAAGTATAGTAACACCCAGGGGACATCACTGCCCCCTATTAGCATTAAACACTGCCCCTGTGAAGACCATCCCATTTCATTTTGCTAAAAAAAAACCTGTGTTTTGAAAAGGGCAAACTGTCAGACTTTTTGGGGAAATCAAGCCACATTGATAAACTGTCCATCTTCCTAGCCAATTCCCCATGGCGCAGATTATGCATCTCACGTAAGTGTTATTCTGAATGTAACCCCTTTTTATTTTAAACTGCTTTGCTTGTTATGTCAATCTATTAATTGTTATTCATTATTTTTTCATCTGTATGCCCTGTATTTTTGTATATTAAATCTATAATATAATAAGTTGCGTCCCGTTAACCCTTGGAATGCCAGTGTGTGATTTGTTGATACATTTGATTAACAAGCTGTGTGTGCTTGTAATTACATTTGTGTAACAGTCTGAAGGTGTGAAGAGTTAACCCTGTGTGTGCTGGTGTGGGTCTTGCTAGTCTGTGAGTAGCTAGAAGCCTGCGTGCCAGTGTGGGACAGTATATTGGGGTCCTATTGCCCGTTTTCAATAGGTGGTGGCAAACCTGAAGTGAGAGCGCTGTGTTGGGGGCGATTCCATAGGTCTATAACCTGTGTGATGGGTAGAGAGAGATTGCGGGCTGAAATCGTGTGTGACCTCATACAGCGAACACCCCAAAGTCACGGCAGCTGGGAGCGTGTTTGTGACACATTTGTAAAATAAAGTTTCGTAAAAAAAAAATCAACGCATATTGTCTCTCAGCCAGTCCAGGACATGACATGGCAATTTTTTTACTAATTGAATCAATTACTAAAGTTGTTGTATTAACATTCATTCAGATTCCATTTTTCACCATTGTCTTCTATTTTTAAAGAATTTGTCATAAAATCTGGTTCAAGGGGCCCTCTGACATTAGAACATACTTGCCAACTCTCCCGGAATGTCCGGAAGACTCCCAAAATCCGGATGGGACTCCCGGGAGAGCAGGCAAGTAACCCGCATCCTGCAGTTCCCAGGCCAAAATAATGCGATTCGCGGTGAATCACGTCATTTTTGCCCCGCCAGCCGTGACAAAACGGCATTTTCGTCACAGGGGGCGGGGCCAAAATAACGCGATTGACCACACTCTGCTTCTTCCTGCCCTCTTGCTACGCCCCTCTCCCTGGCTGCACTGCCTGAAAGTAGGCAAGTATGCACTAGAAGCCAAGGGTAAATGCTAATTACGCACTTCAAAAAAAATGGACCTTGAAGTTATCAGGTATAGAAAAGCACACATTTTTGAAGATACAGTTTCTACGTGTGGAATTGGGTGAAAAGTTGATGGTCATTTTAAACTAGTGGTATCAATTCAGTTTCGCCTCAGACATGCATATATGTGAGCTCTCGTGGTCACTAGGGTGACTTCCTGTTCCATGTCCTCCATATTGCAGTTTATGTGGCATGGGGCATACCTGTTTATTTTTACATTTTAAACCTCAACTAAAATAAAAAATAGAATTCCTTGCAACATATAAGTGGGCTATTTAGTTCCTGAGTGTTGGTAGTTGCATCTCAACTTTTATGGCATTATGGAGTCCTAATATATAGACGTACCTCATAGAGAAGACTTGATTATGATTTGCATGTCATACTTATTTAGAAGGTAGCGCTACTACTAAATGATTTTTCCTAATTGAAGTTATTTATATGCTTGTTACAACTACATACTGGATTACCTCCTGATACTTCAAATAGGACTTCTGCCTGAATTTACCATTAAAAAACTAAGAAACACACTGTTACTGCAATTGGAGTCCACACATTTTTTGCAAGGTTACAGATGTTTTTATGTAATTTAGTTTATCACAACTTAAATAAAAACAGAATTTGTGAAATGACAAAAACAGACTATTTCTCAGTTTTCCACAAATTTATTCCAGTAAATTGAATAATGGTTTAAGTGGATAAAATCATTTTGAGTAGGATTACTCTTTAATAAGTTTGAAACTGAAATACTACAACATTTTGTTTTAACAGGAAGGAGACAGCTGGGAAATCATAGAGGGACTGAAGATTGGACAGACAAGTGTCCAGAAACCAGAAAAACATGAAGGTTTTATGCTGAAGAAAAGAAAATGGCCACTGAAAGGCTGGCATAAAGTAGGCAGTGTCCAAATGTTGCTACAAAATAAATGCCATCTGTTAGTTTACTCATACTATGTAAAAATTATTAATAATAGACTTTGGTAGCGTATGTAAAAATTTATTGTGGTTTTAATGTTCGGGGGGGGGGGGATTTTTCTCATGACAATGTCCTTGCATGCTTGCACTATAACTTCAATGACCAGCATATTACACTGCATGTTACCTAATGGTACCCAGCAGTACACAACACTTTATGCCCAGCAATGCACGACACATTATACTCAGAAATTCTCACCTGGGGGTACACTACACTGCCCATCAAAGCTCACCAGGGGCTTTGAAAGAGTACAGAAGGAATCAGCAAGGACAAACTCACCAAGAGTCATTTATAAGGTACAGTTTAGAGTACACTATTGCGCTTGACTATTATTCCATATAGTGGGCCTGAGTCATTAAGGAGTGCAAATGAAAAAAAAAAGGAGTACGTTTTCTCCTGGTTAAACCATGTTACAAAGGGGTGCAAATTAGTTTATTATTTTGCACATAAGTTAAACACTGGCTGCTTTTTCATCTAGCACACAAATACTTGATAGCTTTATTTTTACACTGAAATTTAAAGTTGATCTAGGACATACTCTACCCTAACTATAAATCTGTCCCCGCATTTTAAATTTACCTCCCGCTCCAATGTTACATGGTTTTGCCCAGGTGCAAAGTTACTCCTTTTTAATGCTTTGCTCTCCGTAATTACTCAGGCCCAGTGTGTCTGTGTGCAGTAAACACTAATTCCTCCAACTATTGAACCTAAAAATAAAGTTATACTTATCTGTCCATAGCCATGGATTGCTGCTTGTAGGAGATTTTCATGGTGGTGGTGTACAGGAGCAGTGGGCCGTAGATGTGGAGATGCAATTGTGGACCATAGAAGGTGGATGAGTGGGCTTAGTGTATGAAGAACATATCTGTACATCGTCATAGAGCACTGTATGAGTTCTCCCCGACTCCTAAGAGACCAGTTCACTTTACCTCATCCCACCCACTACCCTAGTAAAGTGGGCGGGGCTTGATGAAGATGTGCACAGGAAATCACCTCATCATGGGCCCACTCCCCACTGCAAAATGCCGCGAATACGTTGTCACGCCCCCAGCCCTTTGCCACCTGGCCTCTCTTTTTCACCTTTCTTTTGCACTTTTGCCAGAGAGGACATTTAGTAGGTGCATTTAGAAAAATGTAGTAAAAACCTTCAAAAACGGAAACGTAATACAAGTTATAAAGGCAGTCACAATGTCACTTTAAGACATAAATGAAGCAAAACCAAGCAGGATTTAAGAAGAAAAATGGAAAAGATGAAAGTAATGAAAAAGGTACTCCGGAAGTGTAAGTATGTTGGAGTTCAATGTGATGTTTGCACTGTTTCCACCATACGTATTTTTCCAAATAGGCACAGATTATCCGGGGGCAGCACCCGAGACTGTAAAGTGGGTGTGCACCTTGTAGTAGGTCTACTTGCACACACAAAGATGCATTGTGGGGCCGCACCTTTTTGGACTTCTCAAATGACCCTTACTGCTTCCCATAGAAATGTATTTATTCTACGATAGAATATAAGCACACACAGTATGTTTATGTTAACTTTCCAGCACAGAACAGACATTTGAAGTTAGAGCCCCTACTTAAGTATGAATCCACCCAAAACTTAAAACTCAATTATTGGTAAAATATCCTAAGTGTAACCCAGTCCACAAATGTTTTCGCCATGGCATAGTGTCCAGGTTCTCCAGTGGGACCTGCAACGCCCACCGATGCTTTCCTGGCTCATGGACACTTCTGCTAGATAAAAGACCAGGGGGTATATTTACTAAACTGCGGGTTTAAAAAGGGGAGATGTTGCCTATAGCAACCAATCAGATTCTAGCTGTCATTTTGTAGAATGTACTAACTGAATGATAACTAGAATCTGATTGGTTGCTATAAGCTAAATTTTTACTAGGTTGGCAGGAGGCCAGATAGTAGTTCAGACATTGTTGGACTCTCCCTGCTAATCTGGTATTTTTGCAGACAGGCAGCCTGTTTTTTTCAGACACCGCTGCCCGCGGGAGCATGCAGGGACAAGGGGCGAAGAGGTGGGCATGCATTGCCAACTGTAATCATTGAAGTCTTTCTTACCTCAATACTGCTGACCTGCAGAGATTTTACAGTGTAGATAAGTTACATGAATGATCATTGCAGCCAATGAGCGGCAGCTTTAAAGATCATTGACTATAGAGCTGAGAAATACACATGGTGTTGCAATGGACAGAAGTGAGAATGTGAGAGTAGTCAGATCACAGACAACAACCTGGAGACAATACTCAATACTATGCTCTGCATCCATGTTTTCTTGTGCCTTTTAAAGCGCACTCTAAACAAAACAGATTTATTTTGCCCACTACATGAATGGGTTAACGCCTGGTGATAACACTGCTCTCGCCACTGACCATGGCCTCACCATGCCTTTTGCCACTTAAAGGTCACTCCAGAACCAACCCTTTCATTTGTTTCAACATTTCCCCTTTTCTCCTAACTACTGCTTGTGGGAGTCCCATTTATGTATTAAATAAATAATGAGTGATAGGACATCAGGACTGTCTTCATTATATGTTTTCATTGTTGTACAACTTGTTTTTATTTACTTGTGCCTATAAATGTTCTTTCCTGTATAAAATGCTCCTATAAGATACAAAAGGCATCTCATTGGAGTATAGGCCAATCTCCTCCACCACCAAAGAAGCAAAAATAAAGCCCTGAAGAGGAGCACATGAGCCACCTAGCTTACACTCATTATGATTATGTTAAGTTGATTATGGCAATATTTGCCCTTGGAAGAAAAAATAGATAAAAATTTGTTTAGTGTGATGAGGTATTTATATGAGCTCCATGGGTTGGACTGTGCATTTTTAGAGGACATATTCTGGTTTGGAGGTAGACCTTTCCTGCAAACTTTATGTTGATGAGCATTTTCATGGCAGCACAGTGGCTAAGTGGTTAGCACTTCTGCCTCACAGCACTGGGGTCATGAGTTCAATTCCCGACCATAGCCTTATCTGTGGGGAGTTTGTATGTTCTCCCCGTGTTTGTGTGGGTTTCCTCTGGGTGCTCCGGTTTCCTCCCACACTCCAAAAACATACTAGTAGGTTAATTGGCTGCTATCAAATTGACCCTAGTCTCTCTCTCTCTGTGTATGTTAGGGAATTTAGACTGTAAGCTCCAATGGGGCAGGGACTGATGTGAATGAGTTCTCTGTACAGCGCTGCGGAATCAGTGGCGATATATAAATAAATGGTGATGATTTTCATCTTCTTGTGCAGAGCATTTGCAAAGTGTGAATTTACGTGTATTGCAGAACTGTGACTGAACAATGTGTGTGGCTAGCTTTAGTGTTGTCAGTGGTCAATGCTAATCCATAAAGTACCAGCAACAAAGAAAATTAAAATGCTTTCTGTACTTTGAAATACAATATACTTCTGTTTAGTGTTTGAAACAATAAATCACCTTTAGAGCACAAGTCCTGTTTTCCTATCAATATGTTGTTGAATGCAGATTCAATGTCTGCTTATATAAACCTCCTAATTCCAGCTCCTGATATTTTGTTTAATACAGAGGTTTGATGTCATTACTTTTTTATGTGCAAATGAAACTCAGTTCAGCTTATTTTTAAAAATATACAATTATTTCTGAAAAAAATCTAAGTTAGATGCCAGCCCAAAAATGGTGTAGAACAATAGTCAGGAATGGAACTAGCATTTGGCATCATAGACTGAGAGAGACAGCAAAACCATGAGCAGGTGTGTTATCATTCCTAGTGAATTCGGGACACGGCAATAGCAGTAGAAAAACCAAGTGTCTTTATTATTTATCAGGATTCCAGTTAAGCAGGGGCAGGAGGCAGTCCAGTGAAGCAGGACTAGTTGTCCAGTGACCAGGCAGAGGTCAGGGCAACAAGCAGAATCCAGTTGCCAGACAGAGGTCAGAGTCACAAGTGAACAAGCATAATCAATTAAACAGGAAGAGTTCGGTAATAAGGCAGAGGGTCACAACAAGAGATCGGACAGCAAGGAAGCAAACTGGAAAAGGGTATAAACAGGAAACCAGCAACAGCCAGGTATAAGCAATGAATTGCACAAAACACAGATAGAGGCAGGTATATGAAGCCATAAAACAGGTGCTGGTACTAATTAGGTAAGGAGATTAACTCCTACAGGCAAGGTGTAAAGTTCAGGGGCAAACAGCAGCACCTCTGGTGGAATTGAGGTACTGCTGTCACATACAAAGTACAATGTGTTAGCCTTTTTCTTCTTTCATCATCAAAGAAAAGTGATTTTCTTGTTTCAGCTGTGTCCTCTTCCACTTAGAATGTAAGCTCTCTAATGAGCAGGGTCCTCCATACCCTTTGTTTTCATATCTGCAATTATTTTGTCTACCTTGTATGGCCTTGTTTTATGTATGCCCTGTTTTGCCTATTGTACGGCGCTGAGGAACACTGTGGTGCCTTACACATCTATGATAATAATAAGTGAACCAAGGCGCGCACACATACAACAAAAATAGTGAAGTGCTGTAATGCTAAATGAACTGGGTGGTAGAATAAAAAACACTGACACGATTTGAGTCATCATGGCACATACCCTCATCCCCTTTTGCAGGCAGGTAATTGCCTGATTCCTCAATTGTCTGGCAGACATCCCCTAATTTCGGAGTCTCCCAGACATTTTGGGTGAGAAGGCAGCTATATGGAGAGGAGGTGTGACTGGTGTATGGTGTGCAGTTCTAAACTACATACAGCAGCTCCACTCAGAGAATGCAGCATAAATAACTCTTTAATTAAGGATCGTTGAAACCTATAAAGCCCATCAGTACTCACAAGCATTTAACGCAGAGATCATCAGCATTTTCAAAACTGTTCTGCAAAACCTTAAGTACATCCAGTCCTACTACAAGCACAACAGAATGAATTGTCCGTTGTCATCGCAGATCTCTTCATAGATTATAAATACAGCAAAATGTGAATTTACAAATCTAGGGGCTGATGCAGTACTACGCCAGTTAGTGCGGCGTAACTTGCGTGAATTAGCTCTGTGCACACTCAGAAAAGAAACAAATGCTTATGTTCGCGTGCATGCTCGAGCACATTTGACACTTAAGACTCGATGCGGAATGGGGTGGGAAAGGGACTTCTGTCTTAGGCAAAGTACAGTAAGAGCATGCTCCTGCAAAAGTGGCTGATGCAAACCAGCAGATTCGCATACATGCGCCAGTTAGGAGGCGTATCTTTTGCATCATCTACATTGCAGGTGCAGATACACACTAGTGATGATGACTTGGCATAAAAACCAGGCACATATGCTGCTGATGCAGAGCCCAACGCATTAGTGTACGGGAATGCAGCAATACCCCATCTATGTATGCGCTTCTTTTAAGAATAATTTATGCCCATTTTGCGACCAACTCTGTATCAGCCCTGTGATGAGATGGATATGTACCAACTGTCCCTCGTCGATAAAACTGGCAGAGTTTCCACCCTCAGAATACTGGGTCACTGGATTATTACCCATTATTACCAATTCTACACATTCCTTTTTATCAACTACATTTGTGACTAACACCGCTACACCTGATGTATATGGATTAGCTGGAGGATGCAGATTTTGCTCCTATGCAGACCACTGCACTGTGTGTAAATGGTCACTATACCTTCCTACTGAGTTTCTGTTACCCTGCCTTGTGTACTTCTGTGGGTAACAACATGCCAGTTGCAAGGACATTCCACAGACACTTTAAATACTGAACAATACCACTAATTTCACTTCTTAACATGACATGGGCTAATAGGAAGTACTCTGAATGTGGGTGGGTCCCATGTGAGTGGCAGGGTCAGGGACTGGTGCCTATACCTGCAAACTCTGCTCCCTGTCCCCTCCCTTTGCTGTAACAAGAAGTTGCTAACAGCTGACCTGGCCAATTTAATCCTTAGGGAATATGAGATATTCTCACAGAGTGGAGTTCAACTCATGGGAAGTGATTGGTTTTGTAGTTTCGACTTCTACCAGCTATTTTGGAAGAGTTGTGATGAATACTGTATTTATGCAAGTAATGCTTAAATCTCTGGTACTGTGTTCATCACTCCATCAGAAGAAGCTTGTGGATCTGTCTGCCTGGTGAGCCTACAGGAGTGGGGAGACTGGGATTCAGATCTCTACCATACTGGTAGAGAGTCCGGGATCCTCAAAAGTTAAGAGTGCTCCAGCAGCTTGTCCAGAGATCGCCAACAGCTTAGTCGTGAACTGTGAACAGTTAGGCGAGGGGTTAGTGGATCAAGATCAGAAAGATCCGGCGTAGATGAAGGCAACAGCTACTTCGGAGACAGCTTGGCCAGGACTTATACAACCTGGTGCTCAGAATTGCTTCAACGGCTTGGCTGAAGCTAACACACTTTGATTGTGCTGGTGTACCACTGTTGGAGTCCCTATAGGAACTGCATCAAGACCACTAGTACAAAACAGCTTGACCGGACACTTCTCTACAGCTTGGCAGGAGTTTTGTGAGACGTTGCAGTATCAAATAGGACTCATGTATTAACAGTTGTCCCGGCAACACACACACACACTGGTCCAGAATACTTTACCAACTAACAGCTTGGCCCGAGAAACGGTACACACTCGGCAGACAGGTGTAATATTATTGCATTTGCCCAGCAACTGCCTCAGGACCACATTTTCAGCTATCGGCTGGGACGACTTAGTACGGTTAAGTTATTAAATCAAATCTAATAGCAGTTAACAATATATGGACTTTGGGTTGCCATGCAAGATTTTTGGGAATTAGTTATTGATCTGGCTGTTGATTGTCTTTGTTTATAGTTGTTATCTTATTCTGTAATAAAGATACTGTTGTATCTTTCTACTCTCCTTGTCTGTGTGATCTATGAAGGTACTGGGATTACTCTGTGAGTTTAGGCTCTAACATCCTGATAAGCCCCATAGTGCACAATGTTGAAGCAACAGTGGAACTGGAATATTGTATCACATGGAGTTTGCATCTCTGCAATAAACAACCTATTGCGGTATGATTTGCTAATCTCTTATTTCAATGTAAATGGATTATGATCTACTTTGATGCATTGTAGCCTCACTCTCTCTGCAGTCATTGAGATTTCATGAGTATTCGCAATTGGTTCTTCATAGGGTCACCGATCCCCAATCATGCCATGCTCACTGTGTAGTGAGTACAACACAGGTGAGCTTTGAAAGGGCGGACCATGGTCCATGTATACATGCTTTTAAGTACTAAAATTTGAGTGCCTACTGGCACTTTCCAAAGCAAACATAGTAAAAAAGTGTGTATAGTTCTGTCTGCTGAGAGCCAAAGATTTTCCTGATCATTTTCACCATTGTTTGACTGATTTAAATCTAATAATGTTTTTGTTTTTGTTTTTTTTATTACAGAGATTTTTCGTATTAGAAAATGGTATATTGAAGTATTCCAAATCACCTATTGATGTAAGTGTGCCAGAAGGTTTTCTCTAATTTTGCATCTTGTTTAATGATTATTGTATGTCTGCCATTTACTAAACCCTGTAATATAGTAAGTGTGTAATATAGTTAGTGAATATTTATTTTCAACAGCACGCAGATGGGATATAAATGTGTTATTTTGGTGAAAGTGTGTTTATAAAAACTTTGAAGATGGAGATCTACAATAAAGATTTAGCATACTTCTCTCTGCACTGCAGGGAGGACGGAGATGTCCGTTCATTGTACAAGGAATTGCTTCATGTTGAATTCCTGGCTTAACAAGTAACATCTGTAAAATCACACTCTGCTAGCAATAGCAATTTTTTTCTATGGATATCAGCTTAAGTATGTTTAGAGTGGCTTTGCATAATAGGCATAAGTACCTGGTAATGCACTATGGATAAATGTTTAACAGGTTAAATGCATTCCAAGAGCAAAAGAGGTTTTGCTTCCATGATACGCATTTCTAATTGGGCAAACACATTTCAGATGTATCCAACTTGTAAAATTGTAATAAAGTAATTTTATCTTGAAAGGTTTCTATGATTAACAGCTTAACCCAGGGCCGGTTCTACCATTAGGCAAACCTAAGCAGTTGCTTAGGGTGCCAAGAGTTAGGGGGTGCCTAAGACATGGAATGAGTGACAAATACAGTTATTTTTAATGCCCCTGTGCCCCCCACACATGGAGCTCTTGGCTATCATGTCACAGCCAAGCACCACACTCTGTCTGAGGAACAAAGGATGCTTTCCAGGGCTGCCATCAGAAACTGTGGGCCCCAGTACTAATTAATCTGGCAGGGCCCCCCTCCCCATACATGTGCCCCCCTCCCTCTTCGCCATACATGTGCCCCCTATCCCTCATCAAAGTACATTCCCCCCACTCCCTCATCACAGTAAATTTTCCCCACCCCCAAAGTAAATTTTCCCCTCTCCCCCCCTCCACAGTTAATGCCCCCCCTCCACAGTTCAGGTCTCCCTCCCCTCCCTCCACAGTTAAGGTCCCCCAGGCTCTCCCTCTCCTCTCTCCCTTCACAGTTAAAGTCCCCCAGGCTCTCCCTCCCCTCCTCCACAGTTAAGGTCCCACAGGCTCTCCCTCCCCCCTTACCTTCTCCTCCGCAATGCTGCAGCTCCCGTTTACTGATACACTGGGAGCACAGCGCGCAGTGATGAGATCACTGTGTCGCGCTCCCAGCCCATCAGAGCCTGGGAGGCGGAGCTGCAGCATCGCAGAGAAGAAGGTAAGAAGAAAAAGGTGCAGCACAGTCGGTGACTGAGAGGCCCGGACAGTCCAGGGTGTCCGGACAGACGGAGATGTCTGTCCGGGCCCCCTAGTCGGTCCGGACCCCTCACAGCAGTACTGGCCATATCTCCCTGATGGCGACCCTGATACCTCCTTATCTCCCGCCTGCAATGCTAAAAAGCAGTGAAGGTTGAGGATCGGCTTCTGAGTGGAGTTAGGGGTAGGTTGTGAAAGCCACCTAGGGCACCCTCAGGGCTTGCACCAGCCCTGGGTCCACCCAATATTTAGGCATCATGCTAGTGTTAGATATCAGGGCGAACAGGAAGATGTGGTAATTCTGAAAATTATAATAACACCTTTACAGTTAAGCTGCCAATAAAGTTCTGGGGGTATATTTACTAAACTGCAGATTTGCAAAAGCAACCAATCAGATTCTAGTTATCACTTATTTAGCACATTCTACAAAATGATAGGTAGAATCTGATTGGTTGCTATAGGCAACATCTCCACTTTTTCAAACCCGTAGTTTAGTAAATATACCCTCTGGTGACTTCATTAGATAGGGGTATTGAAAGGGCAAACCCAAGCATGCTTTGCTGATCTCTTGCACTCTCCCTCATTCTCTGTATCAGTCTTAGGCAGGGCAGCCAAGAGAAATTTCTGGCCCCGATACAGGAACTGGGGATCCTACCATAGCCATCAAAGGGGGAGGGGCCCTGTTACTTTGTTCCAGACCCTCCCCCCCCACTCCTTTTCCCCTCAGCGCCCCCTGTTCTTAGGGACCAGAGTCCATGTACTGTTGCATAATCTAGGCTTAGGGTTGGGGTTAAAACTAGAGAGGTATTTAGGTTTTGTTCTCCCATTTAGTCTACAGTTGTTGGAAGGGTTATGATAAAGACTTACAGTAGAATTGGCTTACAATTTTAGCAGAGATATATATTTTTTTAGAATTCAAATTTGTGACCAGGTGATCCCCTTGGCAAACAACACATTTTGCCCCTTGATTGAATGGGAGACTCTCGTCTTATTTTTTAATACAATAAACTCTCAGGCGTTAAAGAGGCTCTTAGGCTCTTTAAAAGCTGTCAGACTGAATTACTAGGAAACCTAAAGATCCCTTCTTCTGATAGACTTGAGCAAAATAATTTTATTTTACTATACAGTACCTACAAAATGAATTAGAAATTTGAGGGTGAATAAAAAAGTGTTTACACAATCTAAATTAAACTAAAAGTGGAAAGTATCTATTAGTTTTTGCATAATCCCATTTTCCCAATTGTTAGTAAATAACCTCTACATTTTTGGTTACAGTAAAACTATGGAATTTACATTCACAGTTCTCATTCTGCAATGTATTGAATAGAAATGATTTCACTAGGACAAGATAATGCCATTCTTATGGTCATTGATGTTTTTTTCAGACTCAGAAAGGTAAAATACATGGGAGTATTGATGTTGGGTTGTCCGTTATGTCCATCAAGAAGAAGGCTCGCAGGATAGATCTGGATACCGAGGAGAACATATATCATCTTAAGGTTTGTTTGAGCCATGCTCAAATATTTTCTGCTAAATATGTAATTTGTTATCCTTTCAATACAGTTATACTCGCCTATCCAGCAGTTACTATAGACTGTTAGTGGCCTGGACAACCATGTTACAATGCAAGGGGTGCAAATTCGTTCCTTATTTTGCACGTAAGGAAAATAATGGCTGTTTTTTCATTTAGGACACAAATACTTGATAGCTTTAATTTTACACTGATATTTGTAGTTGATCTAGGACATCCCCTACCCCAACTATAAATCTGTACCCACATTTTAAATATACCTCCCCCTCCAATGCAACATGGTTTTTCCAAGGTGAAAAGTTACTCATTTTTTTGCTTTACTTTCTTTAATGAATCAGGCCCATAATGGTCAGTCATCTTGTAGCATTTCTCATTATATGCATTTAATCTGCATGCTATATAGTCTGTTAGTCAATATCCCTTAAATTAAATTTAAATGAGGGCAATATTGAGATAACTAAATGCTAGCTTTCCTGTCTGTAGGTGAAATCTCAGGATACTTTTGATGCATGGGTGTCAAAGCTGCGGCACCACAGACTTTACCGGCAGAACGAAATAGTTCGGTCGCCGAGGGATGCCAGCTTCCATATGTTTCCATCAACATCAACTACTGAGTCATCACCAGCAGCTAATATAACAGTGCCAGAGGGAAAGGTACAAGTTTCTTATGTTTGTCAAATTGTGCACAGGAGCTTCAAAGCTGCGGAGAAAATGAGATTTACAGCTATTAATAGATTCCAAGTAGAATTTTCCCAATGTATCTGATACAGTATATTTTTAATGATCTGCAAATTATTACTGAAGAGGAAACCCCTCTAAAGTAGAACATCAACAATCTGTTTGACAAATTTAATAGGCTAATTTCCAAAAAGTATAATGTCTTAAATAGGAAGGGTTTGTTGGCATATTGTTTCTAGGTAATATCTTAAAGTTCTCCTTAACTCTTTTTATTGTTTTAGTGAGGCTGTTACTATAGTGCTTTGCATGCTGACTAGAAAATCCTATCCTGCACTGAGGAGTCCCAATGAGGGCAAAACAGCTTGTCTTTTAGTTGACATTCTGTGTTAGAACAAGCCTATGTCACATTTAAATGATAAAGTAGACTTGTTTTTACTGAAATAGACTCAAAGGCTGTATTTTGTAAATCCTTATGTTGTTTAAATAAACTCTCTAACAAATTATATCTAACAACGCAGAGTCTTGATCTTCAGGGAACCTGATATCCTCTGCTCTGCACCCATTGCCAAATAATATCCCATATGTCAATAGTTTTGAAATGATATCGGGCAGAGGAGTGTAATCTGTACAATAGACAAATGTAGGAATGTAAAGCTAAAAATATGATTCCCTTTCAAGCTAATACATAGGAAAAGCAACCACAATAAGGCTATTGAATGGGAAATATCAGATATAACTGCTCTGACACTTGATGGACAAGGGCCTGTTTCATTAAGGATCTTAACTTAAGAAACTTCTTATTTCAGTCTTCTGGATAAAACCATGTTACAATGCAAGGGGTGCAAATGAGTATTCTGTTTTGCACATAAGTTAAATACTGACTGTTTTTTCATGTAGCACACAAATTTCAACTTTAAATTTCAGTGTACAAATAAGCTATCAAGTATTTGTGTGCTACATGAAAAAACAGTCAGTATTTAACTTATGTGCAAAACGGAATACTAATTTGCGCATTGTAACATGGTTTTGTCCAGGAGACTGAAATAAGAAGTTTCTTAAGTTAAGATCCTTAATGAATCAGGCCCCAAATCCTTAATCTGGGACATGGCTGTGGGACTCCATTATTTATTTATTAACCATGTATTGTCTTTTCATTACTTCTCTGTTGGTTAAAAATGAAGCTTAAAATAACTTTTTGTTGATTAGGGGCAAGTATAAAATTTGATATTTGTATATTGGTTCAGCAAAAAAAAAAAAAACATCATGTGGACTAATTGGTAGCCTAATTTTTTGGGTCATAATCCAGTCTGCATAAACTAGTGTGCATTGAACTATCCCTGTGAGAATTTAGACTGTAAGCTCCAATGGGACAAGAACAAATGTGAATGATTTAACATTCTCTGTAAATGTGCCGCTTAATATGTTGCCGCTATATAAATAAAGGTTAATAATAAATGGTAATCATGTACAGTTTGATGAAAACAAATCTTAAGAGTATTTTGAAGAAAAATGTTTCTACTTTTATATTTTTTTTGTGTGTTTCTTTGTATTCTTTTATGTTTGATGTCCCTTTTCGCTAGGGTTGTTTTTGTGTGTGTGTTTCCTTTCCTCTCATTGAGACTGTAACTGGGTGGGTAGCGGGAAATGAAGCAGTTTAATGTCACGGGAAACATTTGAAAAAGGTTTACTTAGAAATGTCAGTACAATGTTGACAGATCAGTGAATTCTTTGTTAATAATTGAGCCTTCCTCCAGTGCCCCAGGAGAGATCTAATACAAAGAGCATTGATGTGTGTCCAGATTATGTCTCAAGCACATATATTAGTAACCCTTCTGCTTTTATGAAAATCATAGGGATGTAACAGACAGACCAGAGACCCCTTATAAGATAAAATACATTTTCCCTCATCCATGGCTACAGATTGTGCATGCACCTCTCCCTTTTAACCATGACCAACATTATGAGGATCATTAGCCCCCAAGGAATAACAAAAACAGTATTGTGGGAATTAAAATGGCAATATTATTTTTTGTGCGAGATTTTAAGGGGAGGAACATAGCAGGAAAATCATTCCTACAGGGACAAGGATGATGTACCCAAACCACATACCACTGGGCAAAGTCCTGGTGGTTACCAAAAGGGCCAACACTCTGCCGGAAGAAGAATCCTTGAGCACTGCTATAAAGCCAAGTCCCGGAGATCTCTACCAATATTCGCTTGACACGGTCACCATTATGAGTGGATGGCATCACATATGCTGGACACAACCACCAAGCCATCATTTCTCCAAACGGTCACCAAAGAAGCCATTTCAAACCTTAAATTAGCCTCTTCTCCCCCAATGAAAAAAAGATGCTCCCCACAGACTTTTGTAGATGCAAGATAAAAATATTCATACCTATATCAGACATGTGCAACCCCATCTTGCCAATATAAAGTGGGGGTGAGGTACTCAAGATACCAATCCTGAACTGAGCAGGAACCCATGTGCCTTAGCTAATCCTCCAACTAAGGCTCCTGTTGATAACCCAATGCTAATATCCTGTCAAGAGGGGATCATCTCGGATCAGATTATAATGCTGGCACCTAGCAGCTGATTGAACAGAACCTCTGGTCTACAAATGTGAAGGGCACATTCCATAAAATGCACATCACCTTAGTCATTTGCTTTGACATGTGAAGGCCTCCAATGTGGGTACAGACACTCATGTACCACCCTCACATGCGTAAACATGGAGTTGTTGAAGTGTACCCACAGTGAGCAGAGCGGCAGAAGTGTCCCGAGATGGGCATACTCAACTGGTCCGTCCATGTCAAAAACATGCAAGTTCATACACCATGGTACTGTACAAGGGTGAGACGCAGGCTGCAGAGGCTCAAACAGGCAACACAATCCAAAGGTCGGGGCAAGCGCCAAGAACAAGCCATGGTCCACAACTACATGAGACAAAGCGCACAGCATCTGGTACAACTATTACTCATCAAGGTCATTTTCAAGTAAGTGTACTTAAAAGGTGCCAGTATCCCAGTGCATACGAATTCACACACTCAAAACTGTGGTCAGATGCATGCCGACCTGCACCTGCCTGGGCAAGGGCATATGGCAGAGCCCGGCCTCATGACCTGCACACTAACGGCGTACAAGACACACCTTTTTTTTCTATGGTCCTTATTGTTTTCACCCAGAAGAAGGTGCCCAATATACTAAACTTGCATGCTATGGAGTCAAACAGACATACCGAAGTGTCTTTAGTGCCAGAAGTCGCTGGCTGGCAAATGATTAAGACTGCCCTAAAGGACCACTAAACCCCAAAATTGACATTTTCAGATATGAACCATGAACTGGGCCTGATTAAGGGTTCAGGCCACCCTAGGCGCCCCCTCGCCTTCTACGCCAGGCTAATACACGGTAGGTAGGCATTAACCCATCCTTCATTTAAAATCTGTCTTCTGACCCCCCTGCCCCCCATCAATGTCTATGATCTTATGTTTTCGAATCTGAACTCCACTTGGCTTTTTAGTAGGGTCAAAGAAATCTTTGTCACTCTTTTCGTATTCATTAAAATGAGAACTGTATAGCAGAAAGGAGGCATGAACGAACACCACTCAGGGTGAAGGCATCAAGTTGGAGGGAGCAGTCACGTCTGCTCCTGTCACCATCCTTGTCTCTCCTCCTCGCTGATTCTCAAGCACCTGCCCAAGGAGGATTTATTGTCTTCAGTTTTTGCCATGGGAATACATCAAGATTAAAACCTCCTAAGATTTTTCTTTCATGTTTTATTTTTACTTTGGAGAACAGCTATTATATTTTAAAAGGAATTTCAGTTCATACCTGTTCCTGTCACAATTTTGCACCCCCCCCCCTAAAGTCTAGCGCCCTAGGCTGTAGCCTAGGCAGCCCATTGGATAATCAGGCCCATGAAAATAGAATACATTAACCTGACATTCCAACTACATTACAGGTAATTAAATCTCCTCCCACATGTATAGGATAGTGTCCTGATGAGATCTCATACAGGTGAGATTACAGATATTTAAGTTACTGTGGCATCACTGGCCCTGCCCCTGTGAATTAATCAGGACATCCACATAGTACATCCTGCTAAGCTGTCAGTTTGCCTGTGTGAGGCACACCTCTCTCCTAACCTGCCGCAGTGGAGTGAAAAGAGCATAGTGTATATATTTAATTAAGTGTAAATACCCCAAATTTTATTCTTCAGCTCAATACAGAGTTTGACAGATTTTAATAAAAAAAAAAATAGACTTTAACACTGCTTTTAAGCTGACTCTGATATTTGACAGCACTGAGGCATCCAGGCTGAAGAGGGCATAATGTGGTTAGTTAATGACAGCTCACATTCAATCATACGCAACATCTTTGGCCCAGAATGGCTCTTATTTTAAGGTATTTGGCTGAATAAAATCAACGGTAAGCCTGGGAATGCTTGAACTCTGTTTAAAAAAAATGCTGCTAAAAGATTAGTTTCTTTTGCCACAACTCAAGCATCCCGTTTTCAGAACACTTTGGTGTGAATTAATCCATAGGGCATAATGTGTCCTACTTTTTAAGTAATTACATTGCTTTTTAAAAAACTTCAGAAATAGATTAGAAAACACCTTGGTGTGAACTAAGCTACTTTCTGGATCTCCCTTGATAATTCTGTCAGAATAGCATTTTTTTCTGTCTTTTTATTGGTTCAGTCAGACATGTTTTATACATTGGCATTTGCAGTATTGATCAGGAAACTGGTTCAACAGAAATCAATATCAAAAGCAGTAGCAACATCTTCTAAGAGAACCATACAAATTCTTCCTCCCCTATCCCAAATTATAAGCTTGAACTACAGAACATACAGTACCGTGGTTTAATGTAATTATTTTTTAAAGGAATTGTTTCACATAGACTTTTTTTTTTTAAGCACAAGTTTTGTGCTATTTTAACATGAAGCTGAAGCATTTTTCCAGGAGAGCCTCCTATGACCCAGTCTTCCCTTTACAAAACCAATCTGCTGGGGAGATTGTTATTGCTACCACTGAAACAAAACAGAACAGAAGTGGAAGTTGCTCAATCATTTTATAGGTTCATAGCAGGTGCTTAAAAGGGCGAGGTTATCCTGAAGTACCAAACACAAAGGAAAATCCCCCAGCACACTGCTATAACCAGAAAAGGAGCTGCTATTTCTATTTGTACATAAATATGCAGAAATCACAGTTTGCAAATGTATGGTAAGCCACATGCCCCATCAAGGCGCTTTATGCTAATAGGGTGGTCCTAACTCTGAAGTATTACTACCACTGCAAAGAAGTGTATCTCTGCTGGAAACATTTAGAGCCTAATTCAAGTCCAAAACGCAACTTGCACGGAACTTGAATGTAGTTCCAACCATATTCAAATCCAAGCGTATGTCAAGGTGCGTTTCGATTTGAATATGGGTGTAAGTACGCACAGCATAAGTGTTACTTGCCATATGTAGACAGAATAGATTGCAGTATACACACTACCTGCTTCTCTAAAGGTGTTACTGACACTGCTTGCAGAGTTTACCTCA
Organism: Mixophyes fleayi; assembly: GCF_038048845.1. Lineage (NCBI taxonomy): Eukaryota > Metazoa > Chordata > Amphibia > Anura > Limnodynastidae > Mixophyes > Mixophyes fleayi. Next base: position 120,091,692 of record NC_134408.1, on the reverse strand, counting down.
TCCTAAGCCATTGTTTCTTCTTGTCTTATAGCTCAGCAGGGATTGAACATTTTTTATAAACATTGTAAGGGGTAGACGATACACAGCGGGGGCCGCATGGTGCGGCCCTCTAATTTTCAAAGGGCCGCACATTAATTTATTTAATGAGTTAAAACCATACATTTAAACAAAGAAAGATACCTTTATCTGTAATAACATATCGGCAGGTATTTTAAACAAGTGTTACAAGCTATAACATACAAATCTGACAATAAAGCAGAAAGGTGCTGGGGCTGCAGGCGGATGCTGGGAGAGCCGCATATGGCCCTGGGGCCATCTGTTGCCTATCGCTGTACTAGGTACATGACAGCTAGAATCTTATTCCTTGCTCTGGCCAAGTTCTCCACTTTTCCATTTTTAAAGCTTTATTAAATCTACCTCTACATCTTTATTACTGCTTGGCCCTTAAAAATATAGCAAAGCAAGTCATAAATAAATCTAGAATTCCCCATCACTGTTATTTATATTCGTAATGAATTCTCTGTATGAAGAAAGTGTTGAATTCAAAGGTATAAAACTTGTTTTGTTCATTGTAAAGTATGAATGCCCATTTGTGTTCTTATGAAGACCATAGCATTATATATATATCTCTTTAATAGGTTGCACAGAATAACTTCTTGTGGCAGTCTCCCATCCCATGCAGCAACAGTCTCCCAGCCACATGTACCACTGGACAGAGCAAGGTTGTAGCTTGGTTACAGGACTCAGAGGAGATGGATAAATGTGCAGAAGGTATAGTATGTCAATTCAGGATATAAAAGCTCCTGGATACCAATACCATTGATAGAAATGTAAGTGGACAATGTGAAATGTGTTATAGCAATATCTAAAGCACAATAAATAGGATACCATATGCTACTATTGCTTTTATTTTGTATATAAGAAATCAATACACAGGCAAGGCAAATGTCAGCCGAATACTCCCCCCCGGGACCTTTTCTCCATAACTAGCAGAATAATTTGGGAGATACTCTCTTACACTGGCGCCTGTACTCCTGTACTTTAAGGGGAAATGACCAGAGCTCTCTTTTTAAAGCACTGTGGTAATAACCATCACTAGAATTTATTGTCAACTGTTACGCTCCTCTCCTACCAAAATACTTTTCTGATGGTTGATTTAGAGTAAGACTAGACAATAATTAAATTCCTATTTTCTGTTATCTTCGTAGCACTTAGAGAAATGTAAATGGATGACTTGGCATTAGCAGTAAGTGTTGAACAATGATCAAGAAGGAACTTTGCCTAGAATAATTATACTGATCTGTCTATTTTATGGCACAACATGTACATTATTTGCTATGTTGGAAATATTTACTTGGAGAGAATAAAATACTCTGCTTTTATTCACAATAAGAATATATCCTGTGGTTGCTTCCTGATAAACGTGTATATATATATATATATATCTATATCTATTTGCTAGATTTGGCCCAATGTCAGTCCAACTTGATTGAACTTAACAAGCTGCTTCATAACCTTGAAATGCTGCAAAGGACCCAGTCTGCGCCCAATTTCAGTGACATGCAGGTACAGTCAAGAGCACACTTAAAAACATCTATTATAAAGACTTGTACTCAAGCTAAAATGTTGTCTAATGACTAAATGAATGATTTTGTAAGTATGGTACATTTACCAATGTCATAAGAACTTTGCAAAAACGCAGATGATCTTGAAAAGTAATTCCTCATTGGCAACGTAATTCTGAAGAAAATTCTCCTTGGAGGCTAGAGATGCTTAGTTCTACTGCTCTTAAAGAACATATCCATCTATTTTTTTATTTTACAGATGCACCCCACCAATTAGTAGAAATCAGGTGTCCTACGTTCTGCAACTCCATAGTTATCCTTCTCAGATGTGAGACATTTTGATGAAAACACTGCTCACTGAAATGTGTCAATAAAGTTGATTGATTGGTTGCAGCGGCTTATCTTACCCAATCAGCTTTATTGACACATTGCACTGAGCAGTATGTGCGTTCAAACTTCTACAGGGTGTTAACCTGTACTGGCAGAGACAAGTTTCTCCAAAACTGTGTGTGTCCTGGATATGGGGCCCTCGCAGTTCTGTCAGTTGAAAAGAAACCCTGCATTTCAACTGCATGGGTTGTGCAAAGGTTTACAGCACCTTTAAGTAGAAGCCATGTTTTACCATTTGATAGTAAATTCCAGGATTATACAAAACAATATAGCATAATGCAAGAAGAAGCAGTTTGGCCTACTGGATACACCGCAAAGAACATCAGGATAAAAGCTTACAGAAATAGCACCAGGGTTACTTTGACTCAGTCCTGCCAGATATAATTGTATATGTGTCCATTATTCTCATGACATAAATGACAGAGGTGTAGTCTCGACTGTAAACTGCTGGAACTATTATAAAATTGTGAGTAAAGTAAGGACAGAATTTAGGAGTTTGGAGTACATTAAGTTTTTATAATTCTAGGTATTACGTTGATTAAGCTGTTAAACGGAGCTTTCTGTACTTTGATAAAGTATGGAGGGCCCTGCCACTTTCACGGAAGGAAATGTATCATCACTAAAAGGCATAGATGGATTTAGAGCCTCCCAAGTTTAAAAGTCAATAATTGTGTAAAAGATTAGTCCTGCTGTTTCTGTTCCTGACAGCGCCGCTTTTGCTTCTAAATCTCTCTGTTCTACACTTTCCTTTCCTTTTAGATTATCCCACTGTTGGATTTATTATATAGATCTATACAAAACACCTCCTCCAATGGCTCCTCTGTTTCTGTCTAAGTTCTAGGGGTAACTTTATCAAGCTGCAGGTTTGATAAAGTGGAGATTCTAGCTGTCATTTTGTAGTATGTACTAAATGAATGATAACTAGAATCTGATTGGTTGCTATAGGCAACATCTCCCCTTTTTCAAACCTGAAGCTTGATAAATGTAACCCCTAAACTTTATAGTAGTACCGACTCTGTATGTTATAATGTGTTGTACTGCTTTCTGTGTAACTGGTATGAGCGGTGACGTTTTCATAAACACTTAAAAAATGTTTATTTTTATAATAGGTTTGAATGCTCCCAGTATGGGCATATTATATATTGGAGAGGACAGATGGAGCACGGTTAGTCTAAATTAACGTCATGCTCCAGTGCCATTCATACTGATTCACAATAAACTGTGGCACAATTGCCAGCAACACTATGGAGAGGGCAGGGCTAGTCAGATGCATCCTCTTCACTTCAGGAAGCCCGGATTGTACCTTTAGTCTTTACTGCGCTCCATCTGTATGCTTCAGTAGACACACTGGACTCCACAATAAGCTATATTACATCTGTTCCTGAATTACACCTCCGCAATCTACTCTATGCCTTTTGTATTGCTTTCATGTTTAACATTTGTTTCATGCACAGCAGAGTCTTTATGAATTCACCTTTTACACACTGTACTAAGGGATAGTATGTGCTCATTCAGCACTTGTGTGAACTGTTCACTAATATACTTTGTCAGCATGTGCTGTCTTTGCTTGTGTCTTATGTCTGAATTTTAATAGCTTTCTGTTGCTTTTAATGGTTTGTGCAATTTAGGCTAATTGTGTAGATTTGTCAAAGAAAGACAAGCGCGCGGCGAGGAGGTGGAGAACAAAAAGTGTCAGCAAAGATGCAAAAATACAACTTCAGGTACAGCATCCAGTACAATGTGTTCACACTCTGCTCTGTCATAGCCCGCTTAGGGCAAATGCCCATTTTGCCATTTATCAGAAGGCTCTGCAACTTACTCTGGGCCTGAGTCATTAAGGAGAGCAAAGCAAAAAAAATAAGTAACTTTGCACCTGGGCAAAACCATGTTGCATTGGAGGGGGTGGTAAATGTGGGGACAGCTTTATAGTTTGGATAAGGCATGTCCTAGATCAACTTCAAATTTCTGTGTAAAAGTAGAGCTATCAAGTATTTGTTTGCTACATGCAAAAGCAGCCAGTGTTTTCCTTGCATGCAAAATAATAAACTCATTTGCACCCTTTGCATTGTAACATGGTTTGTCCAGGATCAAATTGACTCCTTTTTTTTTGCCTTGCTCTCCTTAATGCCTGGGGCCTTCTGGGTTCACTTATCACTTGTAAAGAGTGTACTTACACCAATGAGCCTGTTTAGTGAAACTTTACCTCTCTTACAGCTCTGGTCCTGGTTTGGTAATCCAGGCTTTCCTATTGTAATCATCATCATCCTCAACATTTTTATATATATATATATATATATATATATATATATATATATATATATATATATATAGCGCCAGCAAATTCCGTAGCGCTTTAAAATTGCAACCCCCTTCTGGAGTTTTGCCATTCAGGCACAGTCTTCCTGTGAACTGCTTCTTCTCATAGCTCACGATATAATCTAATGGACATGAACCAACTCAGCGTTGGTATTAAGCATTTCTTCACTGCCCTCATCTGGGATAGCTTGTACTGTAATAGGTGTGTTAGTATAAAACTGCAGAGGACATGATTATTAATCAATGACCTGATCATGTCATAAAATAGTACTTGATATCTTGATAGCAACAACACTGTTATGACTAATAAACTAATCATACCTCTGTCAGGGTATTGTAGTTTATTATTTCCATTTCTTTTTCCTAAAAATTGCCTATTCCTTTTTCACTTTGAACTTTTTTGGTTGCAAGGTCAAGGTAAAGTGACATCATTTATCTTGATTGCTGTACTTCACAAACACCTGCAATTTCCATAAAGGTGTGTAGACTTTTTATATCCACTCTACATAGTGAGAATCCAATCCAATATGCTGAATAACAGAGATGATACTACCAAAATTACCCAGAACTAACCCCAGCATACATATATTTGTATGTACCATATATATATATATATATATATATATATATATATAGTACACACATATATAATGTATACATTTTATCTCTGCTTTCACCCATTGATCCTCACATTTTAACCTATGTGTGTCTTTTTGTCTCTGCTTTCACCCCTTTATGCTTTGTGTTCTCTTTGTGTACCTTGTGTCCTTTTTTTTTCTTTAAATTTTTCCTTACCCTTGTTTCCACACTAGCTGTGTCATTTCTACAGATGACTATAATAAAATACAGTGTGTGTGTGAAAAAAATTGTGTATTGCTGCACTGATATGAAATCAATAATACACTGATTAAATATGAATGAAATTTCTATATTTAATTCTCCCTATGCTTTTCAGGTCAGGGTAGCAGTAAAATATTTAATAAGGTCATATGGGACACAACTCTTTTTATATTTCATAGGTACCTCTCAGCGCCTCGATGTCCCCGGTTCGCCTGCACGCCTCCAACCCTAACCTCTATGCAGATGTTGAATTTCAAAACCCTCCAAGTCATATAACTGATGCCCTGGAGTTTGCATCTGATTACACCAAACTGCAGGAGGAGTTCTGCGTATTAGCACAAAAAGGTACATCTAAATAATCACAAAAGAAAATAAATATATTTTAAATAACCGCACACACGTTTAGTTTGACTGTGGGCCAATAGGATTGTCCAGTATCTCCAATAACACTTTTAGGGCCTGAGTCATTATGGAAAGTAAGGCAAATGAAGAGTAAATATTCTCTGGGACAAACCATGTTACAATACAAGAGGTGCAAATTAGTTTATTGTTTTGCACATAAGTTAAATGCTGGCTATTTTCTCATCTAGCACACAAATACTTGATAGCTTTATTTTTACACTGAATTGTAAAGTTGATCTAGGACATGCCCTGCCCCAACTATAAATCTGTCCACACATTTTAAATTTACCTCCCCCTCCAATGCAACATGGTTTTGCCCAGGTGCAAAGTTACTACTTTTTATGCTTTGCTCTCCTTAATGACTCAGGCCCTTCGTTTTCGCTCCACTGATACAGTAATGTCAAGGTAATTTGGTTGCAAAGTTGTGCGGCCTGATCTAACCATGTGTGCCCGATTTTTATATTGTATTTTTATTCAATTGTACTCCTAATATACTGCTCAGTTTAGCGTCATTTATAGCTTAAGTTAACCATGAGTTAGGGGACTCTGGCACTGATTTTAATAAGTGCAACTTTTGTGTGTTTTAAAACTAATTTTTGATTATTATTTCATGAACACCTAGAAAGCTCCATGCTGGTGCTAAATTCAAGTCCTTTTCCAGAGTAAAAATTACAGTGTGCTCTCTGCACCTCTTTATTTAATTTAAATAATTTTGTTATGCAAAATAAATATTACATTTTTGCACTGCTCCAGATAACAAGGTGCACCGATCGCCCACTAACACAAACCCATACTTAACAATGAACACCTGTCATCACCTCTCCACCTGTTTGGAATTGCTGAGTCTCCTTTGAATAATGAATATCATTGTTACAACTGATACAATTTATATATAAAGAAGCAAATATTGGTATCGTTAATAGAAGCAACTGGAAAAAATAATAACAATACTATAAAAGGTCTTGATGGTATGGATTAATAATGAGATGGAAGGAGGTATGCGGAACAATTGTATAAAGTGGTGTGCACACCAGTGATACGAGACATAATAAAGATAATGATTGAAATTGATATGAGAATTGAAAAAGATCTAAAACAATGTAATTCTTTTGAATGGTTTGCACACTTATGAATAAAGACACAAGACTGTGTAGGAATAGCAAGTTTATTAGGATCAATACATATTATATCGCACAAATATAATTACATTTATGAGAACACTAACAAACCACAGCACTTCTTTCTGTTTTCACTTCTGTAATCTTTATTTTAATATTTCGCCTCAATGGGCCTGGTGAATATGTTTTTTGTTTTTTTTAATTTTTATTTTTGAATGGTCAAGTAACAAACAGAACCGACATGCACTGTCAGTAAAAAAAACAGGCAATAGAAGCACATCACAGGTAACAAAATATAAAATCAGTATAAAGATATAAATAATCAGTGCAACAATATGCGTGTATGGCAGTTGACCAAGGATTTTTAAAGAAATAAGGGAGGGAGCGAAATGCCTCGACAGAGAGTGGCATGACGCAGGAGGAAAAAAGGAGGGAGACTAGTACAGTAGAGAACAGGAAAGGAAAGAGAGAAGAAAAGAGAAAGAGAGGGGTTGACGGGAGGAGGACGGACATGTGTAAATGTAGAGTCAAGTGAAAGGGGGATAAGTCTGAAAAAATGAGAGCCATGGGCTCCATATCTTAGTGAACGATCTTGATGTCCTATTGATAATGCTGGTCATGTATTCCAGGCGGTGAGCCTGCCAGACTCTATTAATAACGGCTTGAAGCGAAGGTGGAGTTTGCTGCCTACAGTCTGCTGCTATTTGGCAGGTAGCTGCCGATAAGATGTGCCTAGCTAGCTTATTCTCATGTCGAGTTGCCGCTGGCGCTCCCAGGGGCAAGAGGAAAAATTTAGGCTCTAATGGAATCGTTACCTGAATAATCGATTGGATCAGGTGTTTGATCTCGGCCCAGAAGTTTGAGAGTTTAGGACAAGTCCACCATATATGGATAAAGTTACCCTCATGGGAGCACCCACGCCAACAGCGATCAGAAGAGTCTGGGAGGAATTTATGTATCCGGGAGGGAACGTAGTGGTGAATATGTTTTTAATGTATTACCAGCACGGTGGCTCAGTGGTTTTCACTTCTGCTGCACTGGGGTCATGAGTTCAATTCCCGACCATGGCCGGTATGTTCTCCCCATGTTTGCGTGGGTTTCCTTCCACACTCCACAAACATACTATAATTTTTTTATACCCTGGTCTTTAAGTGAATATGCTCCTAGTTAGTTGGTAGTGCACACCCTCATTTTGGTTGTGAGATAGCAATGAGCTGCTAAAAATAATATTTGAGGTGAGTCCTTAACTAGTGCGGACCTGTTTCTTTTCTGTTTTTGTATTAACAATGAAGAGGTCAACTCCTGTTCACCAGTGCAAAGATCTAATCCTCTACGAATGCCACCAACCTGCCCTGTGAACCGGTGCAAGTTGCCAGAAACCTAGGCGCACCATACCACTAAAGAAGATTTTTCTCTGTGTCTCAACCGCTTTGCAAATGATGCCCGTTCTAATGCTATCTGTTATAATCCGTGAGAGCTGATGTCATCATTCATTGTTCAATAGGAAATATTTTGGATTATAATTAATAAGGCACAATCTATGGTAGATTGTTACGGATATCATGTCCGTTTCAGCTTGTGATTTGTCTCTGATCTTCTTGCTGTTTTCAGTCCATTCTCTCCTGAAATCCGCTTATAACACGATTGCAATTGAGAAGGAAAAAATGAAACAGATGGTTTCCGAACAGGATTACAGCAGCCACAATACACAGATTGCACGCCTCAGACAGTCACTTTCTCAGGTACGTTTTATCTGGAGTTACAAGACACCTTTACACTGTACTGTCGGGGAATCTAATTAGTAAGGCCTCTTACGTACATTAGCCACATGTTGAGTGCTAAGGATGAAATGATTCAGTTTTATCCTTGAAGATCTGAAAGTCAGGATCTAAGCACACATGCATTGACACAGAGCTGTAAATGTCTTGCGTGATAGCCCTGTAATATAAAATATAATATTCGAGTTATTGTGAGATGATAGTATCTGTTTTAATTGCCTTGACCATGTCTGTGTCCTCTTTCAGCACGATAATAACTAATATCGGGGAGAAAACAGATGGAGCAGCCTTTATTGCAGTACTTAGCTCACATTACTCACTATGGGATTGCAATTAGCTGTATCTTTACCAGTGTTGTTCCCATTGAAGAACAATTGTTAAAGCCCGTGACACATTCTAGCATTCTGTGATATGATATTAGAGCCACAGAATTTGCTATTATGTGCGTTCCATGTGTATGCACTAGACAGAGACGTAACACGCAATCACTGGCTCCATACTAAAACTAGCAGCTATACGTGTCCATCCCCTGCTGGGACCCCTGTTCTGCGCTATGCTTGGGGGCTGGCACAGCCATTGTGGTGGACCCATGGGCACTGAAGTTTAGGCTTTCAGTTCTGGGTTGATGTGGCAGTAGTTACACCTCTTACTGTAGATCTGTAGATAAGACGGTTTCTTAACATAGAAGCATAATTTTCATGATAATTGTACTAGGAGTAGAGAAAGTGATGAATGTCCAGTTCTCAACCTTACTTGTGGCAAAATTGGCCAAGAATACTGTTGCTTGCTCCACGTGGCCCGATTGACCTGTGTGTGACCAGCATTAAATAACATCCTGATTACTCCAATGCTACTCTTTGAAATAATTTTTATCAAAACCCAAATCAACCCACCAAAAGATAATGACACTGCCACACAATGTGAGAACAGTGTACAGAAGTTTGCTAAGTGACATGATCACAAGGACATGTTTAAAGTAACAGCCAATTGTAAAATTGGATACAATATGCAAAAAGTTTATAAAATGAGGTTTTGTAGTGAGTCACAACACTACATCTTAAATCAATAATGTGACACATCTGCGTGTATCATTGTAGTGTCTGTTACTGACAGATGAAGAATATTATTGTTTTTGCTAACAGTAAATTTACTGATGGTTCCCAATCCAGGCGGAGATGCGGTGTTATGTAATCTTCATCTGGTGGAGTTTGGGAACCGTTTCTGCTTAAGAATTAAAGTCAGAAATATACCAGAAAGTCACAAAATGTAGCAGCATTGTTGAGTACCTTCTAAGTGGGTTTTCAAATATAACATGGCTTTAATCAAGGTTTGATTAAATAGATGTTAATGTAGTTGCTTCCAGTGTGAATTCAACATAAGTTATTCAGTTGTCAAAAATAACCATTGTTGTAAGGAGATTTTATTTGCTAAAACCTATTTAATTATTAGAAATTGAAAAATGCCATGGAGTGTAACATTAAAGAGAAGACAAAAATGTTTGCACCTAAATGTCTGTGAATTTATTAGACATCAATGTCTTATCTATAATATTGGTAAATTTTTCAAAATATTAATGGAGTGGTAATCTTCTTTCACTTTTTCAACACTAAATTAATTTTCAGTCATTGAAATATGAATATCTCACGAGGTCTAATATGGTTTCCTTTGTGTGTATTGCTGCATTGCTTATAAAACCTGCTTCCATTTTTCTTGTTGTTTCAATTGACACATCTTATCTGTTTGAATAGTTTTGACACTAGTGATAGATTTAGGGGTAAATTTATCAAGCTGCAGGTTTGAAAAAGTGGAGGTGTTGCCTATAGCAAACAATCAAATACTAGTTCTTATTTATTAAGTAAATTCTACAAAACGGCAGCTAGAATCTGGTTGCTGTAGGCAACAGCTCCACTTTTTCAAACCCACAGCTTGATAAATTTACCCCTTAGTGTGTTTCTACACAGACCTGCTATATGTGCCAAAATGGTTTTTAGTTTTCTCCTTGATAGGGACGTTAACGGGTTAGGGACGTTAACGGGTTGCAATGTGGGTGATTTGGATATAACCGTTTGGAACCATAAATAAAATAATTCAGAGATTAAGAGGGGGGGGTCATGGATTTCTGAACTCCAACTTATTGTAGCATCTTTGGGAAAGTAATAACGCTACACTGACAATGCTGCTGTATATTCTCCCATGGGAAATATTTGAAACAATCATCATCAACATTTATTTATATAGCACCAGCAAATTCCGTAGCGCTTTACAGTTCAGAACAAACATTAATAAAACAATACTGGGTAGTACAGACTGACAGAGAGTTAAGAGGGCCCTGCTTGCAAGCTTACAATCTAATGGACAATGGGAGTTTGAAACACAAGGGCACGTGCTACATCATATTGCACATTGGACCAGCTAGAATGTAAAGGTAAAACGTATTGAGTGGGCTGTGTGATCAGTCACACAGCAATGTTGGTCAGAGGGTTGTTGTCTTGTGTTAGCTGTGTAGAGGGTGGTAATAGGGTAACCTAGGGAGATTAAGAGGGTGGCAGAGGAATATTATAAGCTTGTCTGATGAGGTGGGTTTTCGGAGATCACTTGAAGGTTTGAAGACTAGAGGAAAGTCTTACTGTGCGAGGGAGGGAATTCCACAAAGTGGGTGCAGCCCAAATAAAGTCCTGTAACCGAGAAGGGGAGGTGATGAGAGTGGAAGAGAGACGCAGATCTTGTACAGAACGGAGGTGTCGAGTTGGGAGATATTTTGAGACAAGTGAGGAGATGTATGTTGGTGCAATATTGACGGCCTTGTATGTTAGTAGAAGAATTTTATATTGGATTTGTTGAAAAACAGGCAACCAATGTAGAGACTGACAGAGTGGCTCAGCAGAGGAAAAACGATTTGCAAGGAAAATAAATCTAGCCGCTGCGTGCAAAATAGATTGTAGGGGTTCAAGTCTGACTTTGGGAAGACCAGTAAGGAGGGAATTACAATAGTCCATGCGGGAGATGATGAGTACATAAATTAAGGTTTTTGCGGTGTCTTGTGTGGGATATGTGCGTATTCTGGAAATGTTCTTTAGATGTATGCAGCATGATGTATATGTAGAGTTGATGTGGGGAACAAAGGATAGTTGTGAGTCAAAAATCACACCTAGGCTTGCGGGGTGGGATTTATGGTCATGTTGTCAACAGAAGTAGAAATGTCAGGCAGGAAGCTTCTATTGTTGGGTGGGAATATTATTAATTCTGTTTTTGAAAGATTGAGTTTGAGTTGGTGAGAGGACATCCAGGATGAAATGGCAGAAAGACAGTCAGTAATGCGAAACAACACAGATGGTGAAAGATCAAGAGAGGATAGATAGATTTATGTATCATCCGCATAGAGATGATATCAGTGTCATATGATGTGGACATAAACACTGTAAGGAAAATGATGAGCAAATGGATTTCTTTTTGCTTGTGGTATAGGCCTGCTTGCAATATTAAGATAAGTGCTCTAGGTCTGGGTTTGTTTAGGATGTTTTTACCCTCCGTTAAGTTGACCATCTAAGCTTTTTTCCATAACATCAAAGTTTTATATTTTTCCGGCCACAACTATTATAAACTCTCTTTAAAATTAAGAATATCATGTTAAGTTACACTGGTTTTCCCTTCACTAGTTTATTTTGCGTTGGAAGCTAAGGCACAGAATGTGGATACATACACAGTAATCAAATATGAGACATTACTTAGACAGTGATGAAAGACTCCATGAAGGACTAGAACATTACCTATGACATCAGTATCGGTCGACCTCGTGGACTTCCTGGGAGAGCAAGCATGATTAAGTCATGATGATGATGATGCCATCATGTGCCTTGTCCCGCCCATTTGTATATGCAAATGGCGTTTTTAAGTCATGTCCACCTCTTCTGGTAATAACTGTTCATCTCTTGGAGGGCACATCTAAAAATAGGCAAATATAACCAAATTACAAACCGATATCGAACATGAGCCAACCTTCATAAAAACACCTGTAAAAGATGGTATTATTAACTGAGAACACATTTAACTCATGTGTTAGGTATAAAAACCAGGGGAAGAGATCCTGAATATGTCAGGCCTCTGTAGTTTCACAATGTGACTCTTTTAGTGATATATTTACTCTTAAAAAGTATTGGGACTCATATTTAATATCAGGTTATTTCACAGACCCTCATCATGACTTCATCATTTTATCTTGCAGGCACTGAACCACAATTCGGAGCTGAGGACCCGATTGAACAGAATACATTCTGAGTCTGTTGTTTCTGACCAAGTTGTTAGTGTCAACATTATAGCAAGTCCGGATGAGGTATATATCTTGTCCATTGTGTTTCTTTTATTTAAAAAATATTCTCTATATAACTGCGTGTGCCTGGATGAGGGTTGATGGATATGTCCACTTTTGTTAATCATTTTGGTCATAATGATATAGATAGATAGACTAGTCATTTTCCAAACCACCAGAAATGACTACTGCACCTAATTAAATAATAATACATGTTGGGCAATACCATATTTAGCATATATATGCAGAAACACATTGTAACTAACATATTTTGCTGTTAAAATGTATAATTTATATGTTATTTAGTATGTTAATCCTCTAGCTGTTTAACCGCTGCTTACGCTAACAGCCCTACTAACAGCTAAGCTATATGCCTGTAATTGTTTTCTCTGCAGTCTTTATTTCCTGTGGCTGTATGCAGCTTTCAATCACAGGGACAAAACAGTACATAGAGAACAGATGTGCGCAGGCATATCATTTGTGTGTTAATGTAGCAGTGTATATTAAACGTTAAGGCTTAGTTAATTGTATATATTCTTCTGCCTCACTTACTGCCCATAGATTTGCGACGGTGCAATTTGCTATTCCCAAACCATGATGTAGTGTTCATACAGTGGTCAATCAGTCAGGACCATAGGAGGTCGGCTTATGACCATAGACCTTTTATATGACCATGGAACCCCTCTGTGACTTCTAATATCGCTATAATCTAGAGCACAGTATAAAGTATCCATTATATCACACCTACTTTTTATTTAGGTATAATGTTGAGACACCTTATTACATTACATTAACGCCATAAAAGAAGCAGTGTAAGTATAGATGTATAGATTTTTATGCAACTATTTAGTTACAGAAAACATTTCTATAACACGTAAGCCGGAATTAAACCTGAACGTATTGTGTAGAGGAGCTTGTGCTATAGTTTTCTTGCCTTTCCTCGATTGTTGGATCAATTCTGTTTACTCAGAAAAATCATTCAGAAGCTGATCATGGTTAGAGATGCTCCAATTTTGTTTTAAAGTGGTTTTCGTACAAATAGAGCAAGGTGATCAGACGGTATCATTCCTTCAACAACTATATGCAAGTTCCACAGGCAGCTGTAGAAATTAAATGTAGCATATTTGTCAGATATCAGCAGCATTGGGTGTTCTTTGGGAGGAACCAGTGGCAGAACTACCATTGGTGCAATGGGGCCCATGGAGATAATGGGGCCTGCTGCACGGGTGAACTAGCGAGCTGTGGGCCCTGGTTCCCTCCTCCCCGCTTTCCTGGACCGGGGCCCACAGCTCGCTAGATCTGCCTCTGGGAAGAACTATCATACTACTAAGGACAAACATGCACATTACAGGGTGAAGTATATCATTGAAGGAAGTGTGTCATTTTATTTTGGAAAAAAGACACTGTATAGTATTTCATTTGATAGGATTGCTGCCAAACAGCACAGTACTGACCACTTTCAGCAGCATCCCGCTCAATAAAATAGTCTGTATAAAACACATACTTGTTACTTTGTAGTTTTAAAATAAGTGGTTTATTTATTAGTAGTTTGTACCAAGCTTATTTCTTGCTGAACAATCTGTACCTGCTGTGGTACCTGAGTGCATTTATATTTCCTGGTGAACTTCATGTTCCAGAGCAATACAATTACAGAACTTTAGTCGTATTGTAAAGGCTACTCCAAGGCAGTTTACAATGGCAATATTGACAACATAATTGCAGCATCATTATTAGTGTGATTGTTCTCTGATACTAATTGCCTTACTAGAATCATGATGCCTGGGAGATACTTTTTCTCATAAGTCAAGCGAGAAATGCACTGCAGTAATTAGTCTGTATCATTATCTTCACAATTAGCGAGATCTCCTTTTGAACACGTAATGAACTTTAACATTATAAACTCTGACAAACTGTGAAGGAAACAAGTTGTCTGAATGTTATAGATGTCTCACACATGCGTTGTTTTCCTGTAAACAAGGTTTCTTTTCTCCATCATTCCTCACAGCCATGTATGGTGTTACATCTGACCACATCTATAAAAGCAGGGACGTAGACTTTCAACAGCAGGTAGTGTTATAGTGCTCCTGTCACCTACAGATGCTAGGCGCAGACTTTTGGAGGGCTGTTCAGTATTCACGAGAATGTAGCCTATCAATTCACTAGAAACCAGTGCCTCATATATATGTTTTATTATAAAACTGCTGGATACAGGGCTTCTTCCTATCTGTCAAAGCCCGCCAGCCAGTGTAAGCTGCCTCCGGCTCTCTCTGGCCAGGGCTTTGCCATGCAAAGCAAGTACCACTGCTGCCGGCCATCGCCGTATCTATCTCAGGATGGCCGTAGCAGCTGTGAGTACACACAAAAAAACTTTATTATTAAATAATGCATTTTTTCATGTTTTGATTATATCCAGTACTCTGTAAGTTTACTTATCTAGGTGTTATAACAGAAGTGCACTGTGGTATGTTGCATATAAGGTATACAATGAGAAATATAGGGCATATTCACTTACAATGACTGGTGTATATCTCAACATAGAAGTCATCTACTTACCTATATGTAAATGAAACTAATGCTCATTTTAAGTACCGACCGAATGTAATTTCAGAACTGAAAGCACTCTGCACACATTGTATGAAGATGGCACGTCTGAGTCATAGATCTCGGGCAGCACATTCATGTTTTCTGATGTCATCAAGTATTTTTAGCAGGGAAGTAGGTCCTTGCCTGGAAACAAGCATAGTGCAATGAACTGTTGCTGTTTATGAACAGTCACATGTATTAGCACAACATGGTGCATTAATTGCGAGAAGTACTATTTTCATTCCATTTTATCATCAGCATCAACATATATTTATATATCGCCAGCAGATTCTGTAGTGATTTACAATTGGGAGCAAACAGTAATAAAACAATACTGGGTAATACATACAGAGAGGTAAGAGGGCCCTGCTCGCAAGCTTACAATCTATGGGACAATGATTTGATAAACCAGGGTTGCAAGTGCCATTTTATGCCAAACATTAGCAAATCACGACTTTCCACACAGAAGCCAGGATAGTTATTAATATATGATTTTGAGCACAAATACAATTTATTTCTGAACGACAAGATATTTGAAATACGAGGGGTGGAGACAGAGCTTATCTAATAGTTGCCTGAAGGTCACTCTCCGACCTGCAAATCGCGTCATCAAGGCCAGCCACCTGTGTGATCAGAGGTATGATGATGTCATTTGTTCCATCAACACTTTGTCCTTCCCACTTGGATGATGGCATTCCCGATTTAATGGTAGTCTGCAGAGCCTTTTTATTCACAACACACAAGCAGGTTTTTACACCACTGTTTATATATTGTAACAGACGCGGCCTTCTGACTCCACTTGTAGTATTTCTGGCACTGACATCAGATACGGACAGCTTCAAATCCAACGGTGCTTTGTTTGCGTCACAATAAAGAGCAATACTTAGTCACGATGACACCAATAAACAATGCCACATTGTTTACACCTCCTGGTGACCCTAATGCTAAGCTAAACACAGTCCAGCTCTCTAGTGACTGGGCAGCTCTTCCAGCATCAGTCACCCACATAAAATGAACAACACAGTCTTTTAACCCCCACCCAAACACTGCAAACCAATGACAGACAATAAATCAGTAACACGCATATGGTACACCTGTGTGTTTGTGTGCGATGGGAACAGAGGCATGGTGTGAACATCCATCAACAGTACAGAATTATCCTAATGCAAGATAGCATTAGCTTGACCGCAGAATGGAATTATGAAGTACTAATTATGAAGTTCTTGTGCCCAGAAACAATACACGAGAACCAATATAACATTTGGCAGTGAAGTGGAATAGGAATGGTGTAGAAGGAGAGAAGAGGTCAGGGAAGAGATATAAGCGGTGAAGTCAGGGGGTGTTGTCCTTAAAGGGTCAGAAGTTGAATAACTATGAGAAAGTGACGAGCCAACCAGTTGAGAAGGGTACATGGCTCATTTGTTCTAGTGATCAAACAGGGAAGGGTCTTTGAATTCTGTCCAGTCACACCGTATGGTAAAATAGTTGCAAAACTTATGCCCGGAGGATAGGATTAAATCATCCATTGACATGTAAAAGTCCAGCCTCACAAACCATTCCTTTATGGACGGTGGACTTGGGGTGCTCCAGTGCATCGGTATCACGTTCTTCGTGGCACAATTGAGATACCTGCCCTAACATGCCTGCATATAGCAATGTCACAGTTGCACATAGAAAATTACTGCATCATTTTTTTTACATTGTAACTATCCCCATAGTGACAATAAATTGCATCTTAATGAAAATAGTAGACTAGTGATCAGCCTTTAGAAATGATAAAGAACTGACCTCTATAGCTTTCTGCTAAAGGCTTATCAGGCTGTTATTGTATGTGTGCACTTTGTACCTTATATATGAACTCCAAAGTAATATTAAAATATGTTGACATTTAGTAATGAATGCTTTGCTCACTGGTTTCATGGCTCTGAATTACAATAGGTTATATTTGTAAAAGATATTGCAGCACACATTGTAAAATACATCCTCAATCTGGATTATTTTGTCACTGTCTATTTAACCTTTATCTTATTAATATTATTTTAGAGCAGACTTTCTCATTTTATGTTTGACCTAATGTTTATTTTTTATTCATTTAATCAAAGATTTTTTTTAAATGTAATTAAATGTTTAATAATGATCTAGAAATGATTTTAACACCACTATACTGGCCTCTAGTGGGCAATTTAGACTGATGTGACGATTTCATCCAAGATTTTTAGACTTTCATTTGAAATGAAATACAAAACTATGGTATCCCTAGGCGCTCACACTAGTTGGAAGCTGCCTTAATAGAAATAGGGAACCACCTTCCCTATGTGAATAACAAAATAAACAAGCAGATCTAGCAATGGCACTAAACACTACATCAGAAACACATTCACAAATAAAAACTGAGAATTTAAAAATATAAAGTGTCTGCAAACTTGTGTCTGATCCAGTATTTCCAAACGGACCTTGAATTGATAAATCTCAGAAAAAGGGAAACAAGTGTATATAGTGAAGATCTGTATTACACTTTAAAATTTCTTATATGGAACATGTTGTATCACACTCACGTAATATGGATCCAATACAGGCCTTTCACAGGTATCTTGTGATGGGGAGTGGAAAATCTCAGGAATGACCATCACCATTGTGTAGTTCTATCAGACTCCACAGACAAGTCTGTGACCCTATGAATATCCTCTGCTCTGGTAATCCTGCGATGGTGATAGTGCAAGAAGAATTGTGGCGATACATGTACTGTTGCGTTCTTTGTTAAATAGGTTTCCCAATGCTTTGTATGGGGATGCTTTTGCAGTAGAAACCCACCACAGATTGGGCTTTTCTCAGCTCCATGAATAGACCCCTCAAAGAGATCAAATAACACTCCAGCTATAAATAACCAGGGCCCACTGCCTTAATTTAGTTGCTTCTTGCTAAAATTTGAAATTTAATATATGCAATGTTATGGTGAATAAATGCATTTTGCAATTGATAGTGATGCCCTTTGCTGGCATATGCCATACTCCCCATCCCTCTCCCCTTGAGGTGGCTGGTATCGGCAAAGTAAAAAATATAAACCGCTAAGCAGTGTTGACTCATGTTGGCTAATGTGATAAATGTAGCTGTAAGGTACCTACTAACTATATGGCACTCCTCATAATGCTGTGAACCAAAAGTCCATCACCTTTTTTGGCTGTGATCCAGATTAATACGGAGATTCAGCTTCTGGAATTTTGCTTTGGTTTTTTACTAGTAACAGATTTCATTGTAATTACTTTATTGTTGTTAGGTATATTCTTACCATTAAAGTGTAACAATACATGCAGTAATTTACAATGTTTGTGACATATTTTTAATTGGTAGTTCACATATGATTTGTGTCCTCCACATCTATGTTAAACAAACATTGGTCATTCGAGAGACTGACTCACTGTTCGTATTATTTAAGGCCCATAAACTGGGTTGGTCTGCCTCTAAGTGGACCATCTCTACATGGATTTCGTCCACAATTAAGCAGGCCTATGTCAGTTTTGATTGACCTGCACCGAGTTGTTTTGTCACCCATTCCACCAGCTCAGAGGTGCTTCTTTGGCTGCACATAATGGGGTTCATCGAATCAGCTCTGCCGGGCGGACATCTGGTCCTCTGTCCACACCTTCACTTGGTTTTATCAATAAATGTGTTTGCGTCCCCGGACGCCAGTTTCGGCCGCACAGTGTTGCCGACCAGACTATGTTAAGTAATATGTGTATTATGCTTGTCATACCTACTTTACACCCAATGTTGAGTAAGTTATTGATGGTATATTTGAAATATATATAATATAGAAGTTTTGGTTACACACATATACTTTTTGGGAAAATAATGGCTGTTTTGTGTGAGCAGCTTCTCAATGCCTATGTTTGTTTATAGAGGGCTTTACATGTGCTTTCATCAAGTCCGGGGGACTCCCAATTTTGAGGAGTCCTCCTGGGAGAGTAGGCCACCCTCCCCCAGATCCGCTTTACTTTCTTGTGATATGGGGGATGGGTGGCATGATTAGCGTCATCAGGCCCTGACTCCGGAGTGCAACAATCCTGTTGTGGATGGGCCTGATGATACAAATCATGTCATCCTTTCCCCTGCAGCGCAATTACATGTATTGCGTCATTGTGCTGCGGGTGGCCGCCCCTCCCACGCACTTGCTCCTTGGGGAGGTTCAAAAAATAGGCAAGTTGGCTTTTATAGTAGAACTAATATCTTAGCCATCTTACATACTCATAGCATTGACAGGTCATATGTATTTCTTGTTCCCATTGCAGCCTGGAGAGCAAATCCATGTCAATCTGCCTCTGTCCCAACAGGTACCTAATGAGGGCAGGTTGTCCATGTCTGAATCTGTGTCTGAATTCTTTGATGCACAGGAAGTTCTTCTTTCTGCCAGTTCTTCAGAGAACGAGGTGAGTTTACTCCTGTATATGTGTAGTATATAGGACAGGATTTATTTAGATGTTTATGCCTCTGAGCAATTACAGTTTATATTCAGGCTAGCTATGCCTATTTTGCAGCAACCCTAAATATATTGCTTTCTCCATCTATTTAACATTTGCTGACACCCATTTTCCACCTATCATTCCTCATATAAACTCAATGACCTAATTAGCTATTTATAATGCACATCCCAAATGTACAATAGGAGTGTGCATATTTGTTTTTAAGCTGGTAAAATGACTTTTGAATCTGTCTTATAATATTATTGCCATAAGGGTTGGGCTGCTCAACAAAGGAAAAACAAACCACTTCAAAATATCCAGAGCACTATCCTGAACAAAGGGCTCTGCAAACCACCCAGTCCAGCTAGAAGAAATAGGATGTACGTACAGTCTTTCAGTTTACCAGACTATGGTTCACCTGCGTGGGGTCATCTACATTACACTCACCTACAGTGGGGTTATCTACATTACAGATAAAACCTTGGACCATATAACATTACTGATAAGTCTGAAAGACCTCAATAGTCATGTCATGTTGGGTTTGTGTGTATCTACTGTCTTTTAGTGTAATAGAATTAGATCATTGTCATATCCTATGTTCAGGTCATGTTGAGTAAGGGCAGTGTCCTATATCTTTATGAAGTATAATAGAATTGTATTATAATCATATATAAATAGAATTAGAGTATGACCATATTCGGTGGTTGGGTCACTTGGGTAGGTCTAGTGTTCTCTACCTGTACAGTGGCTAAAAGAATTGTATTGTGATCACGTCCAATCGTCATCTGTTTGGTAGTGTGATGTTCTCTGAGTAATAGGTTTGTATTATGATCATGTCAACTAGTTCACGTGATGTTGGGTAGGTGTAGTGTGGTACTGTATGGCAATATAAAGTGTTATAGATTTGTGTTATGATGATGTCTGGTGGTGCGGTCATGTTTCGTACACAGCACATACAGATTCAGAAGTGTTCCTGGACATTGTCTCAAAATGTTGGCACTTAAGTGCTGGGTGTAATGTGTCATTTTAGAAGGTATGTTTTAGTTGCTCAGTTTTCACAATTACTAGTTGCAACCAGGAATCAGATCTTTTGGTCCGTTCCTTCTTGTCATTGATGTAAATAAGTGCAGATGTGACAACAAAGGGTAGGTAGTCCCCTGCTCATTCTAGGGGGAAAAGGGCACAGATCAGAAAAAAGTTGCATGTGTGGCTCATAGTGGAGATTGGGACAGCATCAGGCTTGTTCCATTCAGAGTAGTATAGGTGGGTGTAGGGTAATAAAGAGTAAAAAGCCCATAACACTAGATTAGCTTACATTGTTAACAGAGCTAAAAGTTAGGCTAAATAATATCCCTGTTACTGGCATTTTAAAAACACAATACAAAAAGTTATAAGTTTGCTGGTCATATGATTTAGTACAAATTGTATAGAAGAATGAAAAATATCACACTATTATCCACTATGTTCTACAATCCATTATTATTGCATAACTGTGCAACAAATCTGACACGTGCATTAGGTCACTGATTCTCAAAGCTGTGCTTAATTACCCCAGGTCATGTTTTGACAATTTCAAGTGACTGCGCTAGTTTGAGAATCATGGATTTGGGTAATAGAGTAGGGTGGATCACAGTTCCTTTACAAGTCGTCATGTTATATATGATATATATTTTTGAACTATAAAATCAGGAGATGCGTGTTACTGGTCTCCTAATTACCTCAACACACACACAATATTTGGGGTAATTTATTATGAGTAAGTATGTGAAAATAATAAGACCTATTCTACACTTTGCAGATACCCATCCACATTTATTTCATTTCTAAATGGGGCATAGCCCTACATACTTCACGTAGCGAAATATGTTGGTAAGTTCTTATGAGTTCTGGTGTTACTCATGGCCTCAAGTATCAATTTACAATGGTTACACTGAACAATGGAACATGGTTTTCTTTATTTGTTTACAATTCTACTCCCAAAAAAACAAAGAACAACTCATTCATTAAACACATAAGAAAACAAATGTACACTAAAGTCAGCCCTGTAGCCCATAAAATGTATTTTTAAATGATCATATTTGTTAGAACCAGTCCTCAACATTAACATTTAGAGTTTATGAATGAATTGGTCATAAATAGAACTATTGACCCAATATCGCAAATTGGTCGCTGAAGAAGACATGTGCCAGATTGTCTCCTCTATTTTGTAAAC